>NC_052149.1:197315242-197615242 GCF_902713615.1 Scyliorhinus canicula
TTGTATTTTATTTTACTTTGAGCTGAGCCAGACTTAAAAAAGAAACATTTTCTGCCGTCTCTGTAATAGCATCTGCCTCTAACCCAATGTCAGCCCATCTGCTGCTGAAACCCTCATCCATTCTCCTGGCTACATCTTGATTTAATTATTCCAATTGTCCCCCGTCTGACCTCGCATCTTATACATTCCATAAACTTGAGCTCAGCTGCCCAAATCCTTATTCCTGCCTTGTGTCATTCAGCCATCACTCCATGTCTTGAGTTGGATATGGACAACCAATATTAGACTTGTGTTAGAACATACAGTGCAGAAGGAGGCCATTCAGCCCATCAAGAGTGCACTGACCCACTTAAGCCCTCACTTCTACCCTATCCTTGTAACCCAATAACCCCTATTAACCTTTTTGGACACTAAGGGCAATTTAGCATGGCCAATCTGCCTAACCTACACGTCTTTGGACTGTGGGAGGAAATCAAAGCACCCGGAGGAAACCCATGCAGACACGGGGAGAACGTACAGACTCTGCACAGAGAGTGACCCAACGAGGAATTGAACCTGGGACCCTGGCACTGTGAAGCCACAGTGCTAGCCACTTGTGCTACCGTGCATATATAAATATAAAATATAAAATAATATAAAATATATTTTATACAGTTGCATTCTTGTACTCAGATCCATTCATGGAGCTAAAGAATGTGTTGCTTGGTGGAGTGAATGAGAGGACATGATGAGAATAGGCACCGTTTACAATGTCACCGTGCCAGTTTCCGATATTACAGTTCATGATGTTAAGACTACTCGAGTTATTTAAATTGCAATTGACAAGCCAATTGAGGTCATTAATGATTCATCTCACTGCTATGTGTTCTGAAGGCCCAAACCCGCCTTCAGGGTGAGAATCTCAACAGATGGGGAATCTCTTCTTCCGTGGTCAAGGCTGTTTGTGCGGGTTTTAAAATTGCAACAGAGAGAATCCCAGCTAGCTGACTCAAATTCCATTCAATGCAGGGACAGCTCACGTGAATTAGCAGTGTGGTATTATCATATATGAAGGCAATGCAAGAGTTAATGAAATGTATACAGACAGCCACTAGAGGGAGCTAGTCCTGTGAGTATATAAAGGAGGACACTAAGTCTTGTGGGACAGAACTTTGGAGAAGGTGGTGGCAGAAGAGTGAGGAGTTAGCTGGAGACAGATGCAAGAGAGTGAGAGGGAGCAATAGTAGTTTGAACTGGTAGTGAGTTTAGATGTAGATGAGAGTAGTTTATGTGTTATTTATCATCTGTATGTTTCTGTGGGATAAATGTCGAATCCAGTTAGTAGTGTTAAATAAAGTAATTTTGTTTGTTAATAAAGCTTGTTGTTCTTTGATCAACACCACGCATGAAAGCCATCCAGATAAACAAAGCAGAGAACAACAAATTACCTTTGGGGTACATTTCATGCAGGTTCTTCTCTGATTCAACAAAGTTGTTGGATTAACTATTTTGCTCCCCATTACCCAGGGGTAAGGGGTGAAAAGTATCTGACACAGATGGGAATTGTGCTCTCAGTTGGAGACACAATCTCCAGTAAGGATGAGAGAAGGATTTGGAGGAAATGCAGAAGGGTGAGAGGAAGAGGGGAACACAGAGAGGCTCAGGATGCTGTTCAGGGAGGGAAGAGAGTGGTGCCAGACTCCAAGAGCCAGGAGAAACACAGAAACCCTCATTGGACGCACAGCCGATCCTATGCCGCCCCAAGAGTACCCAGTCAGAGGTTTAGCTGCCTGGAACGGAGCAAGACTCAGCACAGGAAAATGCACAGGCTTCCAGATGCTGCTGGCTCTTGACTTTGTGAGATAATCACAGGGGAGATCTCATGCAACTGCTTTGGGGGCCACCCAATGCCTGTCACAAATGAAAGTCACTGAGGCACTGAAATTCATGCAACAGGCCCAACCCAGGCAGCCCATGAAAACCTCAGTGAGTAACACAGCCTGCTGCACAACATTGCATCAAGGTGTTCACAGATGCAATGTTCCAAAAGGCTGACAATTACAAACTCTTCCCACAGGACGTTGAAGGCCGGATGGATAGAGCCTGCGAACATGCAGCCATTGTAGGTTTTCTCAGGCGGAGGTAGACATTGACTACATGCACATAGCCACTGAGGCTCTTACTGGACAGTCCTGCACCTTCATGAACAGAAAGGGCTTCCACTCGACCAATATGCAGGTTGTGTTCAACCAAAATCGGCGGGTCCTGAAGGTGTGTGTCAGGTACCCAGGGAGCAATCACACTGCATACATTCTTAGGATTCTCTGGATGGCTACGAGATGATGAGAGTTATTAAGGTGGCTAATGATGCCGGTGAAAGTGCCAAGATGTGGTGCAGAGAGGAGGTACAATGAGAGCCTCACCAGCAGCAGGGCCATAGTGGAAAAAACTATCGGTCTCTGAAAGGTGTGTTTCTGATGCATGTATAGATCTGGGGGTGCATTACGATGGTCCCCTCAGTGTGTCCGTGATGATTGTGGTTTGCTGTGCACTCCATCATTTCACCATTCAAAGAGGAGGTGCCCTGTGTTATGGGAGCGGCGTTTTCAGAACCCCAAAATGTATCATGGAGTTCAACCAACCTCTCCCTTTAATGTATTGTTGCTTTTGAAGCACACGGCTTGTTCTCCAGGTGTGGTATTACAATTATGGACACGTGAGTTTTTAAACAGAAAACAATGTTTATGCCATTAATTCAACTTAACCTTTTAAATAAACATTGGATCACTTAACACCCCTTACTTCAAAGATAACCCTGAAAATAATACAACATTAAATAATCCCTCAAAATGTTCCTTCAAACATTCAAAAGACTTCACTTGTAACAACAGACATGAGGTTACATTCAATATATTTATAGTCTTTGGATTTGCAAACATCCACAGATCAGCTCTGTGTTTTCTTCCTGCAGCTCTCAACACGTTTTCATGCAGCACACAGCCAACACAGGCACTTCTCAAAATGCTTTCTCAGGACTGGCTTTCCCCTTTCAAGCAGCCCTCAGCAAACACACACAGACACTCCCAGCTTTCTCCTCAAACCTGAAACCAAAATGCAGCAGCTCAGCTCTCCCCACCCTCTGACATCACTTCAGTAATATGAGCTGCTGCATTTCTTAAAGGTACATTGCTTAAACATCCATTCCTTAAAGGTACTCTCACATAACACCTGGAAGATGACAGACCAAATGGGGACCAATCCTCTGAGGATGATGAGTTCAGGATCAAGTGGACTCTGAACCAGGCTGTGACACCAGGGATGCCCTCATATGCAAATGTTTCTCAGGTGCACCCTGCCATTGCTACAGAAGGTGTTCAGTGAAATCTTGGTCCTCCCTTTCCTGCAATCGTGTAACCCTTTCATCTAAACATTGTCCATCACCACACATGAGAACACGGGGCTGGATTTGCCGCCGGCGGGATGCTCCCTTTCGCTGACAGCATGGGGCAGCCCCACAATGTGAAACTCTATTGACTGGCTGGCATAACGGAGCATCCCACCAGCGGGGTGAAATAGAAATGTGGCGCGATGGGGGGGAGAATCCAGCCCATAATTCCTCCTGCCTTCGCTCAACTTTCATACACAAATTACACACCCACAGCAATGAATAAGGACATCAACAGGAGGGAATGTGAGTTCTGAGTTTATCCACAAGCTTTAACTTTCTAACAACATAAATAATAAGATCACCTCTGTGCCCCTATTTGTGAATAATTTAGGTATTCACTAATATGTTTATAGATGTTCAGGTGCAGGGCTTCCCCTCCCTGCATTTGCAGCTACACTGGAGAGAGGTGCCTGATCTGCCACCTTTATTGCTCAGAATGGCTTTGTTGTTGGACGGTTTAAAGTGCATCTTATGCTGAAGAGGCTTCTCATGTAACAGAGAGAAATTAATAAGGGGACAGTCGAGTATCTAAGGACTTGACATGTCAGACCTACCTCATGAAGCTTGGAGCATGATTCACCGCCTGGGTGAAAATGCTGTACAGCGCTTCCACGGCAAGCAAACGGACAAATACCACCAACTCAAAGTACTTCCAGCTGCGCAGGGATGTCCATTATCCCCACTGCAGTTCGCCATAGCCATTGAACCACTAGCGATCACGCCTCAGGCCTCAAAAAATTGGAAGGGAATCTGGAGAGGGGACAGAGAGCACAGAGTCTTGCTCTATGCAGGTGACCTGCTCCTCTGCATCTCAAATCTGCATAGCAGCATGGAGGGAATCTTGCTGCTCTTACAAGAGTCTTGAAGCTTTCTCGGGCTACAAACTCAACCTGAGCAAAAGTGAAATCTTCCCGGTGTACCTGCAAGGGTGAGGGCAGAGCTGGAGAGGCTGCCATTTAGGCCCAACACAAATTCCGCTACCTGGGGATCCATGTTGGCCATGTCTGGACATGGGTCCACAAATGGAAGCTGATCATCCTAGTGGAAGAAGTTAAAAACTCCCTGTGGAGGTAGGACCCACTCCCACTCTCCCTGGCAGGGAGAATGCAAACGATCAAAATGAACATACTGCCCAGGTTCCTCTTCCTGTTCAGATCCCTCCCGATCTACTTCCCCAAGGCCTTCTCCAATTCATTAGAAAAACTGATCATGGCATTTGTGTGTGTGTACGAGTGGGAGGGGGAGGGGGCACCCTAGGATCCCCCAAAAGGTTCTGCAGAGAACGAGAACCATGGGGAGTCTAGCCCTCCCAAACCTGCAATATTACCACTGGGCAGCAACTGCAGAAAGGGAAAAGGGGTGGATAAAGGAGCCAGAAGCCGATGGGTGCGAATGAAGGGGCACTACCCTTTCTGCAGTTGCTGCCCAGTGGTAATATTGCAGGTTTGGGAGGGCTAGACTCCCCATGGTTCTCGTTCTCTGCAGAACCTTTTGGGGGATCCTAGGGTGCCCCCCCCCCCCTCCCACTCGTAAACACACACAAATGCCATGATCAGTTTTTCTAATGAAGGGGCACTACTGCATGGGGACCCCCCTCCAAGCCTTGGCCTCGGCAGCACTCCAACCCCCACTGAACAAACATTCAATGAGCCCAGTGGTGATAGCCGCACTCCAGTCATGGAACCAACAACAATGGCAGTTTGGATTAACTGAAACGTCTGTTCAGGCCCCCATCTGCAACAACCACAGGTTCGCAGCAGCCGTAATGGATGCCACCTTCAAAAGTTGGAGACAGGATGGAGGGGCGTTGACAGTTATGGCCTTCTACACAAACAATAGACTGACAACACTGGAGGAACTAACAGAGAAGTTCCAGCAGATGGAGGAAACAAGCTGAGATACATGCAGGTCAAAAATCTCTTACCTAGGGAAACAGATATACCCACGACCATCACAACAATGGCTGTTAGAGGACCTATTGGAGAAGCCACTGGACAAGAAAAGGGAAAAATGGGTGGAAGCCCTTTAAATAGGTTGGGGACTCTGGAGCAAAGCACTGTACAGGGTCAACGCCCCTCCATCCACCTCCACATGCACAAGGCCTAATACAGCTGAAAGTGGTACACAGAGCCCACTTAACCAGAACCCGAATGAGCAGGTTTCCCCTGGAGATGCCGAACAAATGCTAACGGTGCCAGGAAAGCCCGGCCAACCATGCCCAAACGTTCTGGTCTTGCTCCAGACTAGTCGGATACTGGACAACCTTCCTTGAGGTGATATCCAAGGTGGTGGGGTGAGGGGGAGCCATGCCCGAGAGTGGCAGTCTTCAGGGTATCAGAACAGTTGGCTCTCTTCGTGGGGAGGAGAGCCAGCACCCTTGCCAGCACCCTTGCCTCCCCAATTGCCCAGCGAAGAATCCTGCTTGGCTGGCGATCAGCAGCACCACCAAAGCTGCAGACTGGCTGTCCAACCTTTCAGAATTTCCCCAGCTGGAGAAAATCAAATTCGCCATCCAGGGTCAGAGGAGGGCTTCCACAAAAGGCAGGAGCCATTCACCCAGTTGTTCCAAGATCTGTTTGTAGTCAATAGCAAATAAGCCTGAGGGAGGGGGCCACGGTAAGACAATGAACACAAACAAAAGGATGGGAGGGGAGGGAATAAAGAGGCATGGAGCCCAACCATGCCCAGCACATAACAAAATACACGGCATCACGCCAACCCACCAGGAGCAGGATAAAGGAGCTGATGAGGGAAGAAAGCACGCCAGACGGCCAGAAAGGGAGGGGGGTCAGGAAGACAAGAGGGAGAGGGAAACCTGGGACCCAGCTAGAACTAAACGCCTACTGGAAAACGTAAAACAAGAAGCTGTAACCATTGCAAATAATGAAAGACAACCGTGTATATATATTTTTGTTTTCAATGCATGTTTAATCTTACCTTTGTTCTGTATAATATGAAAAATCCTTAATAGAAACATTTTTGAAAAATTATGCAAGTAAACCACTTAATAATCTATGATTGAATGAACGCCACAGACACAATGAACCCTTGAAAGATAATCTGAAGCTTCAGCTCAATGTGTGAACCCTATCCCAGACACATTGTATAAATCTTAACATATATTTAACAAGAGCGGCACGATGGCGCAGTGGTTAGCACTGGTGTTGAGGACCCGGGTTTGATCCGGCCCCGAGTCACTGTCCGTGTGGAGTCTGCACGTTCTCCCCATGTCTGCGTGGTTTCCCTCTGGTTGCTCCGGTTTCCTCCCACAAGTCCCGAAATACGTGCTTGTTAGGTGAATTGGGCATTCTGAATTCTTCCTCTGTGTACCCGAATAGGCGCCTGAGTGTGGCAATGGGGGATTTTCACAGTAACTTCACTGCAGTGTTAAGGTAAGCCTACATGTGTCACGAATAAAGATTATCGTTATTATTATTATTATTATTGTGTTGTGTGGCAATATCAGTGCGCTGAATGGGGTTGATTCAGAATAGTTCTAGCAACTCAAGGCTGGGCATCCTTGAGGCGCTGTGGGTCATCAACAGCAGCAGAATTGTACTCAGCCACAATCTGTAACCTCATGGCCTGGCATATACTCCACTTTACCATTAGTACCAAGCCAGGAGATCAACCCTGATTCAACGAACAGTGCAGGCGGGCATGCCTGGAGCAGCATCAGGCATACTGACAAATGAGATGTCAACCTAGTGAAGCTACAATACAGGACTACTTGTGTGCCAAACAACATAAGCTGCAAGTAATAGACAGAGCTAATCAACCGCACAACCAACGTATCAGATCTCAATTCTGCAGTCCTGCCACATCCTGTCATGAATAGTCGTGGACAATTAAACAACTCATTGGGGGAGGAGGTTCCATAAATATCCCCATCCTCAACTATGGGGTAACCCAGCACATCAGTGCAAAAGACAAGGCCGATGCATTCAAAATAATCTTCAGCCAAAGTGCTGAGTGGATGATCCATCTTGGTCTCCTCCAGAAGTCCCCAGCTGCACAAATGCCAGTCTTCAGCCAATTTGATTCACCCCATGTGATAGCAAGAAAGGGCTGAAGGCACTGGATACTGCAAAGGCTATGAGCCCTGACAATATTGGTGCATGGTAGTGGGATGGGGTGGGGTGAAAATGGTTCCATCGTGTAGCAGCCACACAAAGCTTCCAGTAGCTATTGCTGTTGAATAGTTGCTCTCAACTGCTGGAGAATATTGATGCAAAAGCAAGATAATGTGTACTTAGTAGCCCTGGCAGCATCTGTAGAGGGAGAAACAGAATTAACATTTCAGACTCGTGACCTCCCATCAGAGCTCTGGGTATTTCTAGAATTTACTGCTTTTAGGCAAGGAAACATTGTTTAATGGAGGAGCCATATGACATCTAAGAGAAGGAGCAAATCTTTATTCCATTTCTTTTGTATGTACTCATCAGTAACAGCTCAAATGTTTTGCTCTTCTGTATCATCGAGATGCTCAGATATAAAACATATCTACCCTGAAAATATTGCTCTGCCAAAATTGGCCGTTTTATCTGATGAAAGGTCATGACCTGAAATGTTGGTGGAGGGCTGCAGATGGTCCAGTGGACCCGGGAAATGTGCAGCAGCAGCCACAGGGCCTGCCGGACGCAGAGATGGATCATGTAAAAGACTCTAAAGGGTGTCCTTAATACACTAATGGATGCCTGGTCTGCCAGCTAATAATAAATATTGAGACTTGGCTAAGAGCCCTGAAATAATTAGCTTGTTGAAACATGTGAGCACCAGAGAAACCATTGCTTGATTGACAGCTCTGTCTCTCTGATCTCTTCTGTCAATTGCACAATTTCTATTTACGTAAAGTAAGGGTTTCAAGTGCTTGCAATGTCTTCTACTGATACTTTAAATGATACAGGTGATTGAAACTTTTATTGTGTTAGGGGATTTATTAGGCGAGCACTTTTCCAGGAGACACATCCGGAGTGAGACTCGTACAGAGTGAGAGATTTAAACTTGGTAATTTGGTGCAGTGAGGTAATTCGGTGCAGAGTGTGAGGAGGTGCTTTTTAACCCTGGTAAGTGACTGGTAAGTAGTCTCTCTTTTTCTTTTCATTGTCTAATTATTTATTTTTATTTTGAAATTCTAGTTGTTTAAGTTTACCAAGGGTTTAAGACATGGCAGGAGATCCCAGACCCATGTCATGCTCCTCGTGTGCGATGTGGGAGCTCAGGGACACGTCCACTGTCCCTGGCTCCTTCACGTGCAAGAAGTGTGTTCAGTTGCAGCTCTTGTTTGACCGCTTGACGGCTCTGGAGCTGCGGATGGACTCACTTTGGAGCATCCGCGATGCTGAGGAGGTCGTGGATAGCACGTTTAGCGAGTTGGTCACACCGCAGGTGAAGGTTACTGAGGGAGATAGAAAATGGGTGACCAAAAGAAAGAGCAAGAGTAGGAAGGCAGTGCAGGTGTCCCCTGCGGTCATCTCCCTGCAAAACAGATATACCGCTTTGGATACTGTTGAGGGAGATGGCTCACCAGGGGAAGGCAGCAGCAGCCAGGTTCATGGCACCGTGGCTGGCTCTGCTGCACAGCAGGGCAGGAAGAAAAATGGCAGGGCTATAGTGATAGGGGACTCGATCGTAAGGGGAATAGACAGGCGGTTCTGTGGGCGCAATCGAGACTCCAGGATGGTATGTTGCCTCCCTGGTGCAAGGGTCAAGGATCTCTCGGAGCGGCTGCAGGACATTCTGGGGGGGGGGGGAGGGTGAACAGCCAGCTGTCGTGGTGCACATAGGCACCACCGATATAGGTAAAAAACGGGATGAGGTCCTACAAGCGGAATTCAGGGAGTTAGGAGTTAAACTAAAAAGTAGGACCTCAAAGGTAGTAATCTCAGGATTGCTACCAGTGCCACGAGCTAGTCAGAGTAGGAATGTCAGGATAGATAGGATGAATGCGTGGCTCGAGAGATGGTGCAAGAGGGAGGGATTCAAATTCCTGGGGCATTGGGATCGGTTCTGGGGGAGGTGGGACCAGTACAAACCGGACGGTCTGCACTTGGGCAGGACTGGAACCGATGTCTAGAGCTGTTGGGGAGGGTTTAAACTAATGTGGCAGGGGGATGGGAACCAATGCTGGAAGTTGGAAGGTAGTAAAACAGGGACAGAAACAAAAGGAAGTAAGGGGAAAAGTGCAAGGCAGAGAAGACATAGTCAGAAATCCATAAGGGCGACAGTACAAGGTACAGTGACTGAGGGGAGCACAGTGAATAGGCCCAGTAATAACAAAAGGAATAAAACTGGAGATGTTAAGATTCAAAACAGAGGTAAAAAAACCAACATAAGTGTACTTTACCTGAATGCTCGTAGTATTCGGAATAAAGTAAATGAGTTGGTGGCACAAATCATCGTAAATGACTATGATTTAGTGGCCATTACTGAAACATGGTTAAAGGATGGTCACGACTGGGAGGTAAATATCCGAGGGTATCAAACTATTCGGAAGGACAGAGTGGATGGTAAGGGAGGTGGTGTTGCTCTGTTATTTAAGGATGACATCCGGGCAATAGTAAGGGATGACATCGGTGCTATGGAGGATAAGGTTGAATCCATTTGGGTGGAAATCAGGAATAGTAAGGCGAAAAAGTCACTGATAGGAGTAGTCTATCGGCCACCAAATAGTAACGATATGGTGGGACAGGCAATAAACAAAGAAATAACTGATGCATGTAGAAATGGTACAGCAGTTATCATGGGGGATTTTAATCTACATGTCGATTGGTTTAACCAGGTCAGTCAAGGCAACCGTGAGGAGGAGTTTATAGAATGTATCCGCGATAGTTTCCTAGAACAGTATGTAATGGAACCTACGAGGGAACAAGCGGTCCTAGATCTTGTCCTGTGTAATGAGACAGGATTGATTCATGATCTCATAGTTAGGGATCCTCTCGGAAGGAGCGATCACAATATGGTGGAATTTAAAATACAGATGGAGGGTGAGAAAGTAAAATCAAATACTAGTGTTTTGTGTTTAAACAAAGGAGATTACAAGGGGATGAGAGAAGAACTAGCTAAGGTAGACTGGGAGCTAAGACTTTATGGTGGAACAGTTGAGGAACAGTGGAGAACCTTCCAAGCGATTTTTCACAGTGCTCAGCAAAGGTTTATACCAACAAAAAGGAAGGACGGAAGAAAGAGGGAAAATCGACCGTGGATATCTAAGGAAATAAGGGAGAGTATCAAATTGAAGGAAAAAGCATATAAAGTGGCAAAGAGTGCTGGGAGATTAGAGGACTGGGAAATCTTTAGGGGGCAACAGAAAGCTACTAAAAAAGCTATAAAGAAGAGTAAGATAGAGTATGAGAGTAAACTTGCTCAGAATATAAAAACAGACAGTAAAAGTTTTTACAAATATATAAGACAAATAAGAGTGGCTAAGGTAAATATTGGTCCTTTAGAGGATGAGAAGGGAGTTTTGATAATGGGAAATGAGGAAATGGCTGAGGAACTGAACAGGTTTTTTGGGTCGGTCTTCACAGTGGAAGACACAAATAACATGCCAGCGACTGATAGAAATGAGGCTATGACAGGTGAGGACCTTGAGAGGATTGTTATCACTAAGGAGGGAGTGATGGGCAAGCTAATGGGGCTAAAGGTAGACAAGTCTCCTGGCCCTGATGGAATGCATCCCAGAGTGCTAAAAGAGATGGCTAGGGAAATTGCAGATGCACTAGTGATAATTTACCGAAATTCACTAGACTCTGGGGTGGTCCCGGTGGATTGGAAATTAGCAAACGTGACGCCACTGTTTAAAAAAGGAGGTAGGCAGAAAGCAGGAAATTATAGGCCAGTGAGTTTAACTTCGGTAATAGGGAAGATGCTGGAATCTATCATCAAGGAAGAAATTGCGAGGCATCTGGATAGAAATTGTCCCATTGGGCAGACGCAGCATGGGTTCGTTAAAGGCAGGTCATGCCTAACTAATTTAGTGGAATTTTTTGAGGACATTACCAGTGCAGTAGATAACGGAGAGCCGATGGATGTGGTATATCTGGATTTCCAGAAAGACTTTGACAAGGTGCCACACAAAAGGTTGCTGCATAAGATAAAGATGCATGGCATTAAGGGTAAAGTAGTAGCATGGATAGAGGATTGGTTAATTAATAGAAAGCAAAGAGTTGGGATAAATGGGTGTTCCTCTGGTTGGCAATCAGTAGCTAGTGGTGTCCCTCAGGGATCCGTGTTGGGCCCACAATTGTTCACAATTTACATTGATGATTTGGAGTTGGGGACCAAGGGCAATGTGTCCAAGTTTGCAGATGACACTAAGATGAGTGGTAAAGCGAAAAGTGCAGAGGATACTGGAAGTCTGCAGAGGGATTTGGATAGGTTAAGTGAATGGGCTAGGGTCTGGCAGATGGAATACAATGTTGACAAATGTGAGGTTATCCATTTTGGTAGGAATAACAGCAAACGGGATTATTATTTAAATGATAAAATATTAAAGCATGCCGCTGTTCAGAGAGACTTGGGTGTGCTAGTGCATGAGTCACAGAAGGTTGGTTTACAAGTGCAACAGGTGATTAAGAAGGCAAATGGAATTTTGTCCTTCATTGCTAGAGGGATGGAGTTTAAGACTAGGGAGGTTATGTTGCAATTGTATAAGGTGTTAGTGCGGCCACACCTGGAGTATTGTGTTCAGTTTTGGTCTCCTTACTTGAGAAAGGACGTACTGGCACTGGAGGGTGTGCAGAGGAGATTCACTAGGTTAATCCCAGAGCTGAAGGGGTTGGATTATGAGGAGAGGTTGAGTAAACTGGGACTGTACTCGTTGGAATTTAGAAGGATGAGGGGGGATCTTATAGAAACATTTAAAATTATGAAGGGAATAGATAGGATAGATGCGGGTGACAGCAGAACTAGGGGGCATAGCCTCAAAATAAGGGGAAGTAGATTTAGGACTGAGTTTAGGAGGAACTTCTTCACCCAAAGGGTTGTGAATCTATGGAATTCCTTGCCCAGTGAAGCAGTTGAGGCTCCTTCATTACATGTTTTTAAGGTAAAGATAGATAGTTTTTTGAAGAATAAAGGGATTAAGGGTTATGGTGTTCGGGCCGGAAAGTGGAGCTGAGTCCACAAAAGATCAGCCATGATCTAATTGAATGGCGGAGCAGGCTCGAGGGGCCAGATGGCCTACTCCTGCTCCTAGTTCTTATGTTCTTATGTTCTTATTGCTTCAATACAGGTGTGTGTTGGGTGAATGGGCATGGAAGTACCATAGCTTGGCAGGGGAACATGAGAATCTATTGGGGTGTTTGGGAGGGCATACCGTAGCATGGAGAAAACAAAGAGGACATTTTGAACTTACCTTTGTCATATCGTGAACCACGAGTGCCTGCTGGCACAGTGGTTAGCACTGCTGCCTCATAGAGTCAGGGATTTTGCCCTTGGGTGATTATGGAGTTTGCATATTTCCCCATGTATGCGTGTGTTGCCTCCGGGTGCTCTGATTTCCTCCCACAGTCCAAAAATATGCTATTTAAGTGAACTGGTCATGCGAATTTGCCCTTTAGTATCCAAAGATGTGCAGGCTAGGTGAGGTTACAGGGTTAGGGTGGCGGAACGGGCCTTGGTAGGGTGCTCCTTTGGAGGGTCGGTGCAGACTTGATGGGCCGAATAGCCTCCTTCCGCATTGAAGGGATTCTATTTTAAACTGGCCCGACTTCATGAAAATGCAGAGGACTAAGACATGCCTTTCCCTGCAATGTAGCCAAGCAGCTTTGGAGTACTAGGAATTGGTACCCGAACCAGCCTATACCCTTAAAAGGTGCTCCCAAAAATCAGAAACCCTGGGAATGGAATCAGGAATACCAGAATCAGGGCCCTGCCACCATTTTTAAAAGGCTTTCGAGCGGGTGAAAATCCAGGGCTTTACTTCTATTTCTTCCTCCACAAATACTGCCAGACCTACCCACCATGATATTTTCAGCATTTGTTTTGTTTTTATTTCAGATTTCCAGCATCCACAGTTGATAGATGTTTGACCATTTCATCCACTGTATACTGTGGTTTAATTACGCATTTACCAGCATCGATTTTGAAGGACTTCCAGCAGGAAAATCTCCATTACACCATAGTTTCCTCCCAAGAGACTGGATCACAATGACTCCAAGAAATAAAGCTACTCTCACAGGCCAGTAACACAAGATCCTATTTAGTTCAGCTATTGATCTCGATTTTTTCAATCTGCCTGAGCTTTTCTGTGACTTCCAGTCACTGAAGCAGACAGGCAGTTGATGGATGATCAGTGCATGTAATAACATAGGCATCCTATACTCTGCTGGGGATTAGAAGACGTTGACAGAACAGAAAGGTTTGAGTCAGTCCATTCACAGATGTTTACAGATGTTTACAATGCTGATTTATCTTGATTCTACACGAACAAGGGGGAGGTTTTCCATGTGCACTAGGTACAGCAAACACATTCATAGTGTATAATTTATTTTATAAGTGTTACACCCAGAATGCACAGAAAATCGTCCCCAATATAGCACTTGCCACAAAAAGAACACTGCACACATGAACTGGGTCATATATTTTCAACTACATCTTCTGCCTATAGGACAAATAAGGCACAACTCATCCCGGGAGGTAAACTGTGTCCCAGAAATTGAATTGTGTTGCCCTCCCCCTCTGATGAATCTGTTCTGCCGGTGGGACAGGACACATACAAGGATGATATGAGCAGTCTGGGGGAGATTGGCTGACAGGCATAATCCTGTTACATGTGAAGATGTCAGCCATTTGATTGACTAGTCTGCCGGACAGTCTGTCCCAGGAACTATATCTGACTGGAAGCTCCACTACTCTGTTGCCAGTCTCCATATGTTCGTGAGATACTCTTTGCAGAGTCAACTGGGCTGGCTTTGCCATCATGTCCTGATCAAATACCTAGATTTTTGTTATTATTCTTTGTATGGTATGATACAATTGAATGGTTTGCTGGGCCATTTGAAAGGGCATCTAAGAGTCAACCTCATTTGTGTGGGACTGGTGCCATGTCTAGACCAGGTAGAATAACAATAACAAGTTTTCTTCCTTAAATGAGGGGAGTTATTCAGTTGTTATTTTTTTACACCAATCCAACAACTTGACGGTCACTTTTAAAGATACCTGTCTTTATATTCCAAATTTTTACAGCTGGTTTGGAAGTTCATTTGCAAAAATGGTTCCCTTTGTGCAGCTGTCTCACTGAGACTTTTGTCACTAAGAGTACTCTGTAGTGGAGCTTCCAGTCAGATATAGTTCCTGGGATAGACAGAAACTCAGTTCTCTGAAAAATAGACCAAACTTTTGCCCCATTGTCTACTGGGGTAATATCATACAACACTGTGTAATACTTCTATTACAGCCAAATTTAATCTATTTTTTAAATAACAATTAATTAGGGAAACTGTTTTATGATCTGATAGCAATTGCGTCATTATTGTCTTCTTCCTGCTTCCCAACCGTGATGAACTAACAGCATGGCCAGAAATCTTTCTAGCAATAACCAGGAGCAAACAACAAGTGTTTATCCAGGGAGTAATGGGGTAGCAGGCTATAATTCTTCAAATGAATGGTCTAACTACAGTAACATCTTTAAGGTCGTTTATTGAGGAAATAAATACATAGTTTTCGCCAAACAGACCTAATATCAGCCAAAAGGTTGAAGGGGAAATTAAGCAGATTTCCATCAAACTAGTGCTGCTTTAAGTGAACTTGTAAATGATTATGTGGGAGGTGCTGAATATCATGCCAATTATATGTGATTTGATTGAAGGAGGGGAGAGCTGGTGGTTGAGCAAGTGGTAGCATGAGATGAGTGTGGTGTCAGTGTGGTGTGAAGATAGGAAATGAAGAGATGGTTGGTGCAGACTTGATGGGCCGAATGGCCTCCTTCTGCTCTGTAGGGATTCTATGGACCGTTAGAAAAATATATTGCATGTAAATTTTGATTGAAGGGAGAGAATTGCTGTGGGGGAAGAGGTGAAAAGAACCATTCATAGGATTTTCCACATGTCCACCCCCTTGCCTGCCCTAAACATGTTATAAATTAAAATTGGGGCTTTACCAACAATGTGCCTCTGATCTTTTAATCTGTTTCATCACACTACTTACTGCTATAATGGCTGAGGCATTACATACAGTGATGTTTTAATTGAAGTGACAGGGCTAAATGATGGCACAAGACATAAGAACATAAGAACATAAGAACTAGGAGCAGGAGTAGGCCATCTGGTCCCTCGAGCCTGCTCCGCCATTCAATTAGATCATGGCTGATCTTTTGTGGACTCAGCTCCACTTTCCGGCCCGAACACCATAAACCTTAATCCCTTTATTCTTCAAAAAGCTATCTATCTTTACCTTAAAAACATGTAATGAAGGAGCCTCAACTGCTTCACTGGGCAAGGAATTCCATAGATTCACAACCCTTTGGGTGAAGAAGTTCCTCCTAAACTCAGTCCTAAATCTACTTCCCCTTATTTTGAGGCTATGTCCCCTAGTTCTGCTGTCACCCGCCAGTGGAAACAACCTGCCCGCATCTATCCTATCTATTCCCTTCATAATTTTAAATGTTTCTATAAGATCCCCCCTCATCCTTCTAAATTCCAACGAGTACAGTCCCAGTCTACTCAACCTCTCCTCATAATCCAACCCCTTCAGCTCTGGGATTAACCTAGTGAATCTCCTCTGCACACCCTCCAGCGCCAGTACGTCCTTTCTCAAGTCAGGAGACCAAAACTGAACACAATACTCCAGGTATGGCCGCACTAACACCTTATACAGTTGCAACATAACCTCCCTAGTATTAAACTCCATCCCTCTAGCAATGAAGGACAAAATTCCATTTGCCTTCTTAATCACCTGTTGCACTTGTAAACCAACCTTCTGTGACTCATGCACTAGCACACCCAAGTCTCTCTGAACAGCGGCATGCTTTAATATTTTATCGTTTAAATAATAATCCCGTTTGCTGTTATTCCTACCAAAATGGATAACCTCACATTTGTCAACATTGTATTCCATCTGCCAGACCCTAGCCCATTCACTTAACCTATCCAAATCCCTCTGCAGACTTCCAGTATCCTCTGCACTTTTCGCTTTACCACTCATCTTAGTGTCATCTGCAAACTTGAACACATTGCCCTTGGTCCCCAACTCCAAATCATCTATGTAAATTGTGAACAATTGTGGGCCCAACACGGATCCCTGAGGGACACCACTAGCTACTGATTGCCAACCAGAGAAACACCCATTAATCCCAACTCTTTGCTTTCTATTAATTAACCAATCCTCTATCCATGCTACTACTTTACCCTTAATGCCATGCATCTTTATCTTACGCAGCAACCTTTTGTGTGGCACCTTGTCAAAGGCTTTCTGGAAATCCAGATATACCACATCCATCGGCTCCCCGTTATCTACTGCACTGGTAATATCCTCAAAAAATTCCACTAAATTAGTTAGGCATGACCTGCCCTTTACGAACCTATGCTGCGTCTGCCCAATGGGACAATTTCTATCCAGATGCCTCGCAATTTCTTCCTTGATGATAGATTCCAGCATCTTCCCTACTACCGAAGTTAAGCTCACTGGCCTATAATTTCCTGCTTTCTGGCTACCTCTTTTTTTAAACAGTGGCGTCACGTTTTCTAATTTCCAATCCACCGGGACCACCCCAGAGTCCAGTGAATTTCGGTAAATTATCACTAGTACATCTGCAATTTCCCTAGCCATCTCTTTTAGCACTCTGGGATGCATTCCATCAGGGCCAGGAGACTTGTCTACCTTTAGCCCCATTAGCTTGCCCATCGCTCCCTCCTTAGTGATAACAATCCTCTCAAGGTCCTCACCTGTCATAGCCTCATTTCTATCAGTCCCTGGCATGTTATTTGTGTCTTCCACTGTGAAGACCGACCCAAAAAACCTGTTCAGTTCCTCATCCATTTCCTCATTTCCCATTATTAAAACTCCCTTCTCATCCTCTAAAGGACCAATATTTACCTTAGCCACTCTTATTTGTCTTATATATTTGTAAAAACTTTTACTGTCTGTGTTTATATTCTGAGCAAGTTTTCTCTCATACTCTATCTTACTCTTCTTTATAGCTTTTTTAGTAGCTTTCTGTTGCCCCCTAAAGATTTCCCAGTCCTCTAATCTCCCAGCAAACTTTGCCACTTTATATGCTTCTTCCTTCAATTTGATACTCTCCCTTATTTCCTTAGATATCCACGGTCGATTTTCCCTCTTTCTTCCGTCCTTCCTTTTTGTTGGTATAAACCTTTGCTGAGCACTGTGAAAAATCGCTTGGAAGGTTCTCCACTGTTCCTCAACTGTTCCACCATAAAGTCTTAGCTCCCAGTCTACCTTAGCTAGTTCTTCTCTAATCCCCTTGTAATCTCCTTTGTTTAAACACAAAACACTAGTATTTGATTTTACTTTCTCACCCTCCATCTGTATTTTAAATTCCACCATATTGTGATCACTCCTTCCGAGAGGATCCCTAACTATGAGATCATGAATCAATCCTGTCTCATTACACAGGACAAGATCTAGGACCGCTTGTTCCCTCGTAGGTTCCATTACATACTGTTCTAGGAAACTATCGCGGATACATTCTATAAACTCCTCCTCAAGGTTGTCTTGACCGACCTGGTTAAACCAATCGACATGTAGATTAAAATCCCCCATGATAACTGCTGTACCATTTCTACATGCATCAGTTATTTCTTTGTTTATTGCCTGCCCCACCATATCGTTACTATTTGGTGGCCGATAGACTACTCCTATCAGTGACTTTTTCGCCTTACTATTCCTGATTTCCACCCAAATGGATTCAACCTTATCCTCCATAGCACCGAAGTCATCCCTTACTATTGCCCGGATGTCATCCTTAAATAACAGAGCAACACCACCTCCCTTACCATCCACTCTGTCCTTCCGAATAGTTTGATACCCTCGGATATTTAACTCCCAGTCGTGACCATCCTTTAACCATGTTTCAGTAATGGCCACTAAACCATAGTCATTACGATGATTTGTGCCATCAACTCATTTACTTTATTCCGAATACTACGAGCATTCAGGTAAAGTACACTTATGTTGGTTTTTTTACCTCTGTTTTGAATCTTAACATCTCCAGTTTTATTCCTTTTGTTATTACTGGGCCTATTCACTGAGCTCCCCTCAGTCACTGTACCTTGTACTGTCGCCCTTTTAGATTTTTGACTATGTCTTCTCTGCCTTGCACTTTTCCCCTTACTTCCTTTTGCTTCTGTCCCTGTTTTACTACCTTCCAACTTCCTGCATCGGTTCCTATCCCCCGCCACATTAGTTTAAACCCTCCCCAACAGCTCTAGAAACCCCCCCCCCTAGGACATCGGTTCCAGTCCTGCCCAGGTGCAGACCGTCCGGTTTGTACTGGTCCCACCTCCCCCAGAACCGGTCCCAATGCCCCAGGAATTTGAATCCCTCCCTCTTGCACCATCTCTCGAGCCACGCATTCATCCTATCTATCCTAACATTCCTACTCTGACTAGCTCGTGGCACTGGTAGCAATCCTGAGATTACTACCTTTGAGGTCCTACTTTTTAGTTTAACTCCTAACTCCCTGACAGTTTAACAGTCATTGAGTAATTGAAGCAGCAAGTTTTATCAAAGTAATAATGAGATGTGAAGAACAAATCAATTGAGCTGAGCATTTCTGCACTTAAACTCAATTTAACGTGGTTTAATTGAGCATTCTGCTTTAACAGGGCCGAATACACAAGCTTGTGTATGTTTAAAGTGTAAATCTGCAACATCAAAATTTGAGAAGCATTTTATTTTTAAAGTATTCATTACTAAATTAACTACAAGATATTTTTCCCATCTTTATCTCAAACCATTTGACAACGCTTCATGTTTTTCAGTGACTTTGTCATATTTGTGGAATATTTTAAGGATTAACTACTTCAGACTTTCAAAACCCTCCCAAGATATTCAAATATTGTGTATGAGTGGTTTTCTGGAGTTGAATGGCTCTGGTTATATTCCCAGACTACTCCGAGATGCATGCTTCCATTGAAATTAATGTGTCGTTTCAAGAATGGGACGCGCATTGCTTCACCATATTCAACATAATAATGGAGTATAAGCCCTGTGCAATTTTCTTTCAGCAAAGAAATCAGCTGGTCATCTAGTTTGTTGTTTATGGGTCTAGAAAGGTCCACCCCCGCCATCCCCCGCACCCCCCCCCCCCCCCCCCCCCCCCCTCCGGGAAAACAGCCTGAGTTTCCTCATGCTTTCTGAAGTTCCTGCAATCTGCCCACTCAGACCCACTGGCCTGCTTTCCAACGATGGCTTTCCTGTGCTAATGCACCCTGGCTAATTTAGACTTTTGACACGCAGGAGCTGCCAGCTGGTATAGATAGTAGTGAGGTGTTCCTGACATGAGAGTGTCTACAGGCACGATTTATTGGCCTCAACACGCCTCTCTTGGTGTCACATCAAGACCATTGAATCTTGCAAGAGGCCTCTCGCGTGATTCGCAACTCTCATGACATCTCGTGAGATTCAAAAAAACCTGCGCTGAGCGAGATCCAATCAGCATATTAAAAAAAGCCATGAGGCTCATTTATAACATGCATGTGCCAGATTCTCTGGGCTCTCAGGAACTAACAGCCTCCCCAGTGAGGCCTCAACGGGCACCGCTTAGTATTGGTCCGCATAAACGTGGACCAGGCGTAATGACACCTGGGGGTCTCCTAGACCATTGGAGACCCCTGTGCAGTTGGGACAGGGCAAGGTGGTACACTGGCTCCCCGTCTGGCATCCGGACACCTTGAAACTGCTAGTCTTGGCACCTTGACATTGGCATATTGACACTGTGATCCTGGCATTGTAAAGGTGCCTGGGTGGCACTGCCAGGCTGGCAGGGGCACCTCCAGGGCCCCTGGGTGACAGTGCCAGGGTACCCAGGTGCCAGGGTGCCACTGCCCCCCAGGGACAGAGGGGGGCCATGCCAATAAAAGGGTGATGATGGTGGTGTGAAGGGTGGGGGGGGGGGGGGGGGGTGAAGGGCAGTGTGGGTTAGAGCGGGGAGAAACTCTCCAACACCTAGAAAATAACTAAGTGTGGGTCTCACCCAAAAAGCTGGCGGCAAACAACCCGTCAAACATGTCCAAAATCAGACTTAGAAATGTTTTGGTTGAATTTGGCCTACATTTTTTTAATGACATTTGTTTGCAGCAGGGTGCTACTTTTTAAAGAGGTTTCTGATCCAAACTGCCTCAACTTGCTTTTTCCAGGATGAGACTACAGCATATTTCCAGACTCTTCTTAACCGCATTTATGTGATTCTGAAAAACAGGTCCGATGTTCCTAATGGGCATGGTGTTGAACTCCATGATCATGGAGGAGGAAAATTGCAGCTCAGAGCAAAAGAGACTCAGACAGCATTTACTGCAAGAAGCATCACAGTAGCACCATTGGTGCAGTGTGTATCACGAGATGATGCATTGTAACAGCATAAGCCTTATTCAAATGCCCTTACCACCTGGAAGGATAAGGGCTACAGTCAATACCAACGCCTGCAATATCCTCTCCAAGTCAAACACCATTCTGATTTGGTAATTAGATTAGATTAGATTAACAGTACAGCACAGAACAGGCCCTTCAGCCCTCGATGTTGTGCCGAGCAATGATCACCCTACTCAAACCCACGTATCCACCCTATACCCGTAACCCAATAACCCCACCCCCCTTAACCTTACTTTTTAGGACACTATGGGCAATTTAGCATGGCCAATCTACCTAACCCGCACATCTTTGGACTGTGGGAGGAAACCGGAGCACCCGAGGAAACCCACGGGGAGGACGTGCAGACTCCGCACAGACAGTGACCCAGTAATACACTGCAGTTCCTTCACTCTGCGGGATGAAAATCTGGGGACTCCCTCTCCAACAGCATGGTGAGATTACCTTCATCACATGGACTGCAGCGGTTCAAGAAGGCAACTCACCATCACCTTCAGTGTGCAATTAGGGATTCGTAGAATTTACAGTGCAGACGGAGGCCATTCAATCCATCGAGTCTACACCGGCCCCTGAAAGAGTATCCTACTTAAGCCCACACCTCCACCCCATCCCCGCAACTCAGCAACCCCACCTAACCTTTGGAAACTAAGGGCACTTTAGCATGGCCAATCTACCTAACCCGCACATCTTTGAACTGTGGGAGGAAACCCACGCAAACAAGGGGAGAAAGTGCAGACTCCACACAGACAAGTCACCCAAGGCCGGAATTGAACCCGGGTCCCTGGAGCTGTGATGCAGCAGTGCTAACCACTGTGCCACCATACCGCTAATAAATAGCAGCCTTGCGAATAATGCCCACATTCCATCTTCTGTGCCACAGCTTTCCTCTCTTCTTCAACAATCTCAAATAAACTGACAGCCTGTTCAACCACTATCGACCTTAACAATGCCCTCTTTACTCTTACTCTTGACCCAGACAGTGGTTTTCATGTAGTTGAGATTTGATTTGCCTCAACTTCACCGAGTAGTTGAGACAAATCAAATAAATGTATTTATAGGGGAACTAGACAGGTATTTGAGGAAGAACATAATGAAAGGATGTGTTAGGATTAGATGAAGTTGACAGGGTGGAGATTATTATGGAACACATCTGCCGGCATAAACCAGTTGATCAAATGGCTTTTTTCAGCATTGTAAAATCCACGTAATAAATGATTGTGCCAATCACATTACCTCAGCACTACATTCATGCAAACTTTCTGATACCCCTCTATTCACCACCAATAAGAAAATGCCACATCAGTCCATATTCTATTTTAATATTACAGTGAATTCCAAAATGCACAGTATTAACTCCAGATTTATCATGGGTGTCTAGGCCGGCCTTTTAAAAAAAAGTACATATATTTTTGTATCTTCTAGCAGGCGCTTAAGGGTCAGAATGGCAGGAAATGTTTGGCTGTTTATACTTGACTGAAGCGTCATAGGGAGCCATGGCTAGCTGGCTGCATCTCTGGGGTATGCTCCAGGGTAGCCTCGTCTTGTCTCTTACATTCCACAGGCATGTGCCTGTAAAGTGGACACAGAAGTCTGGAATACAATTCTATTGTGAGAAATTGATTCCAGCCTGGCCAATGAGTTCGATCTGGGTGTGTAGCTCCAATTAACAGCATGAGTGGCAAAATGGTTGGTATCAGTCGCTAAAAGCTGTGAGACACAGTTGTCACGAGGATCTAGTAGGTATTAGGGTCAGAGTTGCCGACAAAGCTTCTGTTTCCTGGAAGGTGGAGACACCAGCTGGTCCCTGGCTGTATCTTATCTGGAAACCAGATTTTAATGATATTGCCATTTGCTCCAATGGTGTCTGCAACAGAGACAAAGCTTCTGTCTCCTCTGGCATGAAGGAGAGCTATCATGTTAAATATCACATCTATCTTATCTGGTGCAATAATAGCTGATAAGTTTATTTTGCCAGCTTCAATCACATCCTGAGAATGTATACAAAACAATTGGAGGCTGCCACAATTCACTGTATGAAGTTTAATATATTTTTAACTTGAGTGGAATACATTATCAGTCCAAACACACTCCTTTATTTTTTTCCTAATTGTTTCAATTTCACAAGTATATCAAGCATTGCATTCACATAAAGGACCATTCACTTTTGCTTATGTCTGGTAAAAATGTCGCAATCTGGATTGAAAGAATCAAACTTCATGTCAGACAACAATAAGACATACACCATGATGCTTTCTTGTGAAAAATATTTGAGACTTTTAGAAGCTGCATCTTGGTAGCTTATTTGCTATTTAGAATTTCTTTGGTAACAGACGTACTGATGGCTGACTTTTTGCTCCCAAGTCAGGGGCACGGGGAGTGGAGATAATTACCGACTCTTTGAACACAATTTGGGAGAAAGTGCTGCGAATTTTCGGATTTTCATTCTGGTGAGGTAGGAGCAATGGCGCTAATATATTGCGGTTCCATGATACTGAAAATAGTTTGGATGCACCCACAAGGGCTGCCTGGTGCTGAGGTGGGCTGGCTCGGTGATCTGGGACTTTGTCCCAGTTACAATAAAAAAACAACCCACTAGCTCTCACTCTTCACACCCCCTCAGTCCCACACAACGCCCAATGCTCTGTCCATGACAATGCATGTTACCTCATGCCCTCAACCACCCCCATCATGCCCACTCTAATGTCCATGTCGGCTCATGCTCCCATCACCCCAACAGCCCTTTATAGCCCCTATGTTAATATAGTGCCAACTCATTCTTTGCTCTTATACCCTCCAAGCCAAGTCCCACTAAAAGAAAACCTGAGGAGCCATGGTGCCGATGATATAAAGTAATGTTCTATGTGCCTATTGAAGACTTCATTATATTTAAATAAGCACTGATAACATCTAACATCTAAATCCCTTCAAGAACCTAATTCATGAATTAAAACAACTATTTCCTTCAAGTACTTAATCCTTTATTGAAGCATATATTTGTATTCATGGCTCCACAATAAAGGCAACAGATTTTTTTGTCGTCACTTGAAAGAGTCAATAAAACTATGAATTTGAAGCCCCCGCCCCCTTATAGACTGTGATAATGATTGGCTTGGAAGCAGCCAAGCAGATCTAAACCTTGGGCAGAATTCTCCGACCCCCCGCAGGGTCGGGGAATCGCCCGGGGCCGGCGTAAATCCCGCCCCCGCCGTGACCAGAATTCTCCGCGACCGGGGAATCGGCGGGGATGGGAATCACGCCCCCCGCGCCGATCGGCGGGCCCCCCGCGGCGATTCTCCAGCCTGCGATGGGCCAAAGTACCGCCGCTAACAGGCCTCTCCCGGCGACGTGGTTTAAACCACCTCAGTGCCGGCGGGAGCAGGCGGCGCGAGCGGGCCCTGGGGTCCTGGGGGGGGTGCCGGGCGATCGGACCCCGGGGGGGTACCCCCACGGTGGCCTAGCCCGCGATAGGGGCCCACCGATCGGCGGGCGGGCCTGTGCCGTGGGGGCACTATTTTTCTTCCGCCGCCGCCTCCGCCATGGCGGAGGCGGAAGAGACCCCCTCCACCGCGCATGCGCCGGTGGTGACGTCAGCGGCCGCTGATGCTCCAGCGCATGCGCGGACTCACGCCGACTGGCGAAGGCCTTTCGACCAGCCCCGACGCCGGGTGGCGTGGCGCCAAAGGCCGTTGGCGCCAATCGGCGGAGCGGGAGCCACTCCGGCATTGGCCTAGCCCCTAAAGGTGCGGAGTGGTTGGCGCCACCCCACTATGCCGGGGCCCCCGCCCCACCGGGTAGGGGAGAATTAAGCCCCTTATGTCAACCGTGAAATAGCAAGCACCAATTATTTTCAACAGCAACTGTAGGCTAGATGATTTGCTCCCATAAATTTAAAGGGCCTTGGGATTTAAATTACTTGGTGGCTTGACAGTCCCACAGGTCTTATTCACTTTTTATGAACATTCATATCTACCCTTAACAATTCCAAAAGGCTACTTCACCTCTACTAAAGGCTGCCTGACGTCTCCCAAAGGTTGCCTTACCTCTCTAAATGACACACCTTACCTTTCCAAAAGGGTAGCTACGTCTCCAAATAACTGGAAGTATTTCCTCAAATGTTTAAAGAGCACAAGTCATGTTCTGGAAATCCCATTAATGAAAATTGACTCTGAAGGTAGCTATACTTATACATGTTCAGCTACATGGACCACAGATGTGCATATATATCCCATGCCTATTTCCCCCACCAACCCTCAGCACAAATGGCAGGAGCCAGGTTTGCTGACAGGCTCCAGAATCGTGATGCTGATGCTGTTTTGACTAAGGTGTAGAGCCCTTTTTTCTCTGTGAAAATGTAGGTCTAAATATACACTGGGGTTGAATAATATGGGGGTGGGTACAGAGAGTACTCATTCCCCCCACCCACTCACTCACACACTAGCAAGCAAAGTCCACGTGGAAGCAACCTGCTCCACGCCGACCTGCCCTGCAGCCAGAGAGCACTGCAAGGTGGCTACACCCAAGGGCCAAGTGGGATTTCTGCCTCTCACTGGGGAGGCTTCCTGCCTTCTGAAGCTGAAGGCCAACCTGATTTGCTGGCAGCTCCATCAGTCCTGGCAGTGCCAAGAGTGCATCAGTGTCCTCTGCCAGGACTGCAGGGGAAGAAGCAAAAAGGTCCATGGATCGTCTGTTCAGGCATATGCAGAGTCTTGGGCAGGAAGGTTTGGGTAGCTAAGGAAAGGGGTAAGGGCTGGGGGATGGGCTTGAGGCTGCGGACAAGCAGCAAAGAAGTCAGGTTCCATCTTGGGGAGGGGGCATCACCTCACAAAGGGCAGCCTTTGAAGAGCAAAACTGCACTTCCTTCCCACCTTTTGGAGAACTTCTTTTTAAGAATGGGCTGTCCACTCCCACCCGACTGTGTTGTTCCTCATGTCTTAATAAAGCTCGTAGTCTCAAAGGTGGAGAAGATGCTTTATTGTGAATTTGTTCTCTCTTCAGAGCTTAACTTACGGCTACCTCAAATGCTGCCTGCTTGTGTCTGTGTCCTGCTACGAGTTCTGCCTTCCGTGAAGTGTGTCGCCACTTCCTGTCCCTGTGTATATATAGCTCCCGTGCTCCCTCTAGTGCTTGCTCAGTAGTATTGCATCTAGTCAGATCTACAATCACTACACTGACTACCCACATCAAATGTTTTAGAGTGGGCAGTGTATTATCTGGGTCAACTGGCTTGAAACCAAGCCTAATATACTCTTGATTGCTTATTTGAATATGGGGGGAAGGTTGCCAATTTTGGTGCCCATAACCCTGTTGTATTATGGGGGTGAGCTCAGAGGTGGGTGGGGTGGGCATCTGTCTTATTTAACTTGCCCCCCACTCCCATAACACACAAGGGGGCACATAAAATGTAGTCCTTGAACTCTCAGAACCCAGCAGTTTAATTATTTTATTTCATTTCTCATGTTTGTGCATGAGTTTGTGTGGGGAAGAAAAACACTTCTGATTGATTCTAGCTCCACTTTTTAATCTACCTTATTCTGAGAAACTCCAGTTCCATCTTTCCCATTCTCATATTTATCAATCCTGACCATCATCAATGTCAGGGAAAAAGCTGCCAACCTGATCCATAAGACGGAAAGCTGAGGGTCAGTTTAAAAAGTTGGCAAGTAGCGCTTGTAAACTGAATTGTTCCTTTACTCTTACTGATAAAGATTCAAATTGCAAATTGTTGCTACTATTTTGCTACTATCATGCCCCAATATATTCTGAACTGGAAGTTAATTTTTATATCTTAAAAAAACTGACCCCGAAAGGCTGCAAATGGTGGTTGTCTCAGGGTCACCTGACTTCTCTGGGGGGTTGAAACCACTTCTCTAACTCAAGAGGGATCCTCTGCAGCCTGATGTTGAATCAATGCACTTTCCTGAAACTAATTCAAAAAGGGTATTATCAATTCAATGATCCATTCGAATAGGAAGACATTGGCTACCTCAAACTCTCAAGGAGTCAAACAACAGCACAGGATATGTGATCATTTCACCACCCTTTGTTTGGAAAAAGGACTTTGAACTTGTGAAAATGACACAAAGAGGAAGGCATTTTGGTTGCTTTTAATTCAACAAAAGCTGCTTGCATTGAGACAACACCACTGAAAACTATCAAAGCAAGCAACTAAGGTAATAAATAGCTCTACTTTGAAAGTGGGAGAAGAATTCCCCCAACCCCTGCCCAATAAATAACCCCCTTTATTTCTAAATTCACAAAAGTTTGCTGTTGGAAATAATTTAATTGGAACTATCACGCTGAGGGTAAGAAAACACAAACATCCTGATCGTAGGCAGTAAATGGAAACACATAGGCCTCTATTTCATGCCTGTCAGTTGTGCAAGGTCACCGGGCCCAGGATTGGGTGTAGAATCTGCTCCCAGGTGAGATCATGTTCTGAACGAGATTTCATGCTGGATGGCCAATTGAGGCCCGCCCATGGTGAATTGCATCCTCCAGTTGGCCTGAGGGTGGGGGTGGGAATGAATCAGGCACTGGGTCCTAGGAGGACCCAATTGGGGCTTTAAAAGTGTACAGGCAGCTCCCTGAAGGTTGCCAGGGGTTATGGGAGAGGCTGAGGGAGCTGCCTGCAACAATGAGAAGGATTCTGTTCAATGGCAAATACCTCAGCATCAGTGGGCACATAAGGCGGTTGGGCAAGTCCGGTGAGTATATTGTCAGCCCTACTCCCCCCCCCCCCCCGTTTCTCCAATGGGTACCTAGACACACTGATTAGAGGTCAGTGTCATGCAAGAAGTCCTGATGTCAAAGGATGGCAAGAGGAGGCCACCATTTGTGACCAAGAGGCAGCGGAGAACATTTGTGCCTGGCAGCGGAGAACATCCATGTCAGTGGACACATCGTGGTTTGCCATATCTGGATTCAGTGCCACAAAAGGATTGATGTTTTTCTGTGGTCAGCAAGGATGAGTACAGAATTGACGTCAAACTGCGTGGACATGTGTATTTCGGTGGCCATTACTTGTCATGCTCAGGGGTGCAAGAGTGGATGTGCCAACTGACATTGAAGGCTTCAACAGTCAAGGCTGGGTGTTCTGCCTGCTTAGTCTGGATGCACTGGAGGGTGAGGTGTGCCACTCTGACACACTCCGCAACCTGGCTCTCCAGGGGGTGGTGCAGGCTGGAGAGGAAACACTATGATGAATTCTCTACCATCCATTCAAGAGAAGTCATAGTTCGGCAGAACGTACAAGAATGGGCACTGGGGAGCCCAATCTACTGGTCCTAACACACTAAGTAATGGATGCTCGAGAGCTTGAATGCCACTATGGAGTTCATCCACCTGTTGTGGTGAGGCAGATGTTGCGGGGGAAGGTAAGAGTGCAGTGACAGATGCGAGGGTGGCGAGGATTGCAAACACTGCAGGGTCATCTCATCTAAAATTAAATGTCAAAACAAGAGTGTCATTTATCCTCCAATCAAGCTTGCACCATACTGGAGTCCTCCATTGTCCTAACAGTCCATCTAGCATGCACATTGACTATGTGTTGATTGAATGTACACAATGTCTTCTCCCCCCCCCCCCCCCCCCCCCCCCGTCCCCCCACACACACACACAGGCACACCATACAAAAGAGGCTCCAGTGATCCAGGGGACCCCCATTTAACCCCTGCGGATGAGACACTGACACTTGCATTCATGTCACACCCCCTCTCTGAACTAGGCATGAGCACAGGTACTAACACGTCGGTGAGCACTAGTTCATCAACTGTGATTTTT
Source organism: Scyliorhinus canicula (assembly GCF_902713615.1). Taxonomy (NCBI): domain Eukaryota; kingdom Metazoa; phylum Chordata; class Chondrichthyes; order Carcharhiniformes; family Scyliorhinidae; genus Scyliorhinus; species Scyliorhinus canicula. The sequence continues at coordinate 197,343,999 of NC_052149.1, forward strand.
GTGCACAGCGATAAGGGATCATCACACTCACATGAGGAGTTTGTGGAGGCAGAGAGTGCCCAGTGCACTGGTAGTCGGAGGCCTGACAGAAACAAGGACCATGCTGAGTCAGATGATCAGCCCTTTGAGTTATTAATCAAACAGTAGGTGCTGGCTGTCCAGTAGGATGCTCTGGTAGATTTAGTGGAGATCTCTGAGTGTTTTCACATCAAGGTCTCTATCATGGAGCAGTCCATGCGGAGCGTAAGTACTGCGTTGACCCAAAGAACTGAGCGCACATCGTCCTCCATTCAGGCAGCACGGTAGCATAGTGGTTAGCACGGTTGTTTCACAGCTCCGGGGTCCCAGGTTCGATTCCTGGCTGGGTCACTGTCTGTGCGGAGTCTGCACATTCTCCCGTCTCTGCGTGGGTTTCCTCCGGGTGCTCCGGTTTCCTCCCACGTTCCAAAGATGTGCGGGTTAGGTGGATTGGCCATTCTAAATTGCCCTTAGTGTCCAAAAACTGTTAAGTGGGGGTTACTGGGGTACGGGGATAGGGTCGGTACGTGGGCTTCAGTAGGGTGTTCTTTGTAAGGGCCGGTGCAGAATGGATGGGCCGAATCGCCTCCTTCTGCACTGTAAATTCTATGATTCTATGATTCTATGAGATAAGGGTGGCTGTAATGAAGAGGCAGCTCCAGGAACAGAATCAGGGAATAAGCTCAGGAGTTCACTGCCAGTGTGGGAGATGGATGAAGCTCTCTGCCCATCCAACATCGGTGAGCAGAGAGGTGTCCAAGCATTGTCCATGATGGTGGAGGGCCACAATGAGTGAAGAGGCCCAGCATGGGCAGAAGACGCACTCTCCCTGGCGGATAACACCCAGAGGACCACTGCCTAAGTCACCAGGACCAACATCAGCAGCAGGATTAGCAGGCTACCTCCAATGGCACTGCACCCATATACATAGGTTTAAAACACCTTGAGCACAACAGGGGCTTCTCACAGGTGACATTATTTCCATTCATCACTTTAACTTTCCATATGGTGTGAATGTTAACACCATAACATGTTTATTGTTACTTTGCATATGAGATAAAGATTGATTTTGTTTTAATAGCCTGAGTGTGCTTGATGGTTGTCATAGGTGTAGGGCATGGTAGAAGCTGGTAATTTTAATGCATAGACTGTGAATGGATTTTGGGATCTTGGGTTATCTCATCAGCAATGTCTGGTAAGGAGACTGTGCCCTTGGTATAAAGTGGAGTCAATGCCTTGGCAGATGAATGTGCACAATATCAAGTTTCCCCTTGTGTTCCTGCCGCTTTGAAGGCTCCTCAGATCTGTCTCCATGTCCTCACCCGGTGCCTCCCTGGACTCTGTATTCACCAGTACAGTCATGCTTCAAGGCATAAGGAGCTGCCTCGCTATCAGCATCCTCCAGTGGGTCCCCGCTTGCCAGAGCCTGATTGTGCAGAGCATAACACCCAATGGCTGTAAACGGCACGCACTCTGGAGGATATTGCAGGGCTCGTCCTGATGGGACCAGGTATCTGAACCTCATCTTCAGCAGCCCAAATGGTCCTCTCTCACCACGGCCCTTATGGAGGTATGACTCCCATTGTACGTCTCCTCCGCTTCCGTTTTTGGTTACCGGAGAGACGTAATGAACCATCTTTTCAAGAGATAACCCGTCTCACCCCGCAGCCATTCATTCAAACGAGCTGCAGTGACGAACAAATTTTCACCTATCAGAGTCACAAGCATCATGTGAGCTGCCAGAGTATCGTGTGCAGTCTTGCTGGATACAAAGCTTACAGCCGGCCCCATGATCTGAATGTTCGTTGAGTTGGAAAAGCTTTCCATTCATGAAGCACCTGGCTCACCCACTGGTGCCTTGTTGGCCACATGAGTGCAGTTAATTTAATAATCTTTAATTGAATAATCTTTATTGCCACAAGTCGGCTTACATTAACACTGGAATGAAGTTACTGTGAAAAGGCCCTCGTCGCCACATTCCGGCGCCTGTTTGGGTACACAGTTGATGATACCCTGGATGTCGGGGAAGCCAGAAATCTCCGTGATGCAGCTGGCTGTTTCAGCCTGGCTATGATGACTGGAGGATTTTAGGAATATTGTCTCCTAAATATTGCAACAAATTAAGTTAAAAGCCTGGGGTATAGTGTGTTGGTGCAGTGATCATGGTTTTAAAAAGGATTTTGTTTTGCTTCCAGGGAAATAGCAGGTGAAATTGATGAAGGAATGTATTTTGCAGTCTCGGCTAATGGACTGTTGTTTGACTGGAGAGGTCCCTGAGGAGTTAATGTGTTTTTGAAGTCTGCAGAGATAATGTCTTGACCGGTCTGACAAGAGCATGAACAATGAGCTTGACGCAATGGTGGGGAGCTCATTGTAATACAGCACGCAGATTCGTTGCTGACTCTTGGAAAGAACCAAAAGCACTGGAGGTGAGGGTCACTGGGACTGTCAGGGCCACTGTGACCTTTTGAGCCACTGGGACTTTCAGAGCCACTGGGACTGGCATATGGTGGCTGCCGATGTAGTTGGAGGCAATCCCCAGCCCATCACTTGGTACTTTGTGATGATGGTGTCCTTCAAGAGGTGGAGCCTCCTTCAGCACTGGACCACAAACATGTTGAGGTGGTTGCAGCATTACCTGTACACTCTGGCTGCAGGGTAGTGCCATTTTCTGTGGACCCTTCTGCCTTGAACTGCCTGTTAACCCTGTACCTGCTGTGCCTGCATCTCCTCCCACAGGATGCTCCTTTGGGATACTGCCTGTGATCACCTGGCCTCCCTACCTTCCTGCCCCTTTGTTCTTCTTCAGAGAAGGGCCTGCCAGCTGAGTACACAATCCCCATTCGCACAAACACACTGTCATTTGCACCAACAGGTGCGCTGTGTTGAAATCCTCTGAGAAAACTGGCCAGACATAGAATGAAATAAAAATCAAAGAGAAACTTCTCAACTCTCAGAAACTTAGCCGGACCAAGCATTCACCTGAACTGACAGTGACTATGTTCCGGAGACCTTTCATCCCACACTTAGATGCAAAATTGTTGAAAACCCCTTGGCTACTTACAGTGTTGTCCATGCGATGACTGCAAAATTACAGAGGCAACGTAAAATGGCTCTTTAATGCCCTTAATTGGCCGTTCAATTGGACGTGAATCCCGCCCCCGCTGGCTGCCGAAACCTCCGGCACCAGGGATTTGGCGGGGGCGGGAATCGCTGCTGGCAGCAGCCCCCCCCCCCCCCCCCCCCCCCCCCGGCGATTCTCTGGCCCGGATGGGCCGAGTGGCCGTCCTTTTTTTTGCCGGTCCCGCCGGCGTAAATTAGAGTTGGTCCTTACTGGCGGGACCTGGCGATGTGGGCGGCCTCCGGGTTCTCGGGAGGGCGCGGGGCGATCTGGCCCCAGGAGGTGCCCCCACGGTGGCCTGACCCGCGATTGGGGCCCACCGATCTGTGGGCGGGCCTGTTCCGTGGGGGCACTCTATTCTTCCGGACTGGCGGCTGTGGCGGTACACCATTGTGCCCTCTGTGCATGCGCTGGGATGATGCTAGCACACGCTTGCTATCCCGCTCCATGCGCCAAGGCCCTTTGGCGCCGGTTTGCGTGACACCAAGCCCCTTCCCCGCCGGCCAGCACGGCACAAACCACTCCGGCGGCGGCCCAGCCCCTGAATGTGCGGAGGATTCTGCAGCTTTGGGGCGGCCCGACGCCAGAGTGGTTCACGCCACTCCTTCCCACCCGAGTTGCCCGCCCCACCGATTACGGCAGAATCCCTCCGTGATGTTTTCTCATGCAATTTCACGCGATTTTGGGCCGGGCGATTGGCCGCTTTAATTGTGTAAAAGTCTGGCTATAAATTCTGTCTGTGACACCATCAGTGGAATTCTCCGTCAGCGGAATCCTCTGGTCCACTGGCAGCACGCCCATGCTTGTGAGTTCCCCGACAGCGTAGGGAGGCCACAATGAGAAACCCCATTGGCCGGCTGCGGGAACGGAGAATCCTGCTGCAGGCAGCAGCGCGCCGCACAGGAAATCAAAGCTGGTGCACCGGAGAATCCCACACCATGTTTATGTGTAATTAATAACTCTTAGAGGGGATGCGTCCCATTTGAACACAATTTTACATCAGTTGATGGCTCACCAGTCACTCGCATTAAGTTGTCATTGAAAACGTTATCCCCCAAATGGAATAGACGTTGAGAATAGTGTTGGGTAAACACAAAGATCAACAGTCCAAGAAGATTTCATTTGTCCACTTCTTTGTGATCAAAACAACAGATAATGCCTCTGCATCACGTATGCAGTAAGAGGCACCAGCAGTGCAACAGGCTTACAATGGGCTTCTTAAAATAAATGGAACACAATCACATACTCCACATCCAGCACTGTTATTTAAGTATAATCTTCCATCATTCTTTCTGTCTACTTTCGTTCTATAACATTATTTTTTGAAATGGATGGATTTGTACTTCCCGTTTGTTGAAGGACTCTATGACAGTGCTTCATCACTGATCCTCTCCATTAAACAATTTTACAGAATTACTTGCAGCAATGCTTTCTTAAGTCCATTCAACTCTGCTGTATGAATGCTGCACAGCCCCAGTGTATTTATTGTGTGACTCAGGCTGACTCTAACATTTATTTTGTGGAACTCAGAGGTGCAAAACACTACCCACATGCAGACTACATCAAGATGCAGCCACTAATCAGAATCATTCATGCGTACAATTCCTCAACATACTTATTGTTGATAGGAACCTAGCACTTGAGAGGGCTTCATTAACTCATACATGTATGTGGCTTCAATATACCCACTTGTCAGATGTTGGACTGGTTTAAAATGCCCCTGCCGAAAATATGAATAAAACCTAGAAGGATCAAAAAAGAATAAAAATCAGTTCAATATTTAAAGTTTGATTTCCTCTCTGCTCCCCACCTCAGCTTTCTTCTGTACCTGTACACATGCACACATACAGTTCTGCTTTATTGAGAACATGAGGTGCTCACACTCATGTCATCTCCATGGCTGCCCTTGATCAACCAATGCGGTTGTTCACTTGAGTAGGCGGTGAACTCCTCAGTGACACCTTGACCCTGATAACCTGGAGATGTCGCTGATGGGGAAACCGGCATTCTCCAATCCCGCGGCCAAGTTCAGACGCCAGCATGAAAAGCAGCGCGAGCTACTCCGGCTTCAAGGAGCCTCAAGTGGCAGGTGTTCACCCCTTCCTTGGGGGCTAGCACGGCGCCAGAGCGGTGTCCGCTGCTCCGGTGCCCGAAAACCGGCGTGCCACGGCCGGTGCGGGTCCGCGCATGCGCCTGGGTCCCGGTCTCTGCACCAGCCCCTGGATAATACGGCGGAGCCCTACCGGGGCCCGGCATGGAGGAACCTAGGCCCCCAAGGGAACTAGCCCGCCCGCCGATCGGTCGGCCCCGATTGCGTGCCAGGCCACCGTGGAGACCCCCCCGTGGCCGGATCAGCCCCCCCCCCAACCAGGACGGCCCCCGCAATCAGAACTCCAAAGTCCCGCCGGGTGGGACCATGTGTAACCCACGCCAGTGGGCACTTGGCCCGTCGAGGCGCGGAGAATCGCGGGGGGGGACTGCTTTCAACGGCCCCCGACTGGCGCGGCGGCAATCCCGCGGGTGCCCGAGAATCAGTGCCGGAGCATCAGCAGGCCAGTGTCAGAGCGGCAGGGCACAATTCTCGCGCCACCCCGGCAATTCTCCAACCCGGCATAGGATCGGAGAATCCCGGCCCCAAGAGATATTTCACTGTGGTTTGTTGCTCATTCTGGTGAGTGTGCTTTACACTCAATTGGCTCAGTTTTATTACCTTGCTCTAGAGTTTTTTTTTAAATTTAGATTATCCAATTATTTTTTCCAATTAAGGGGCAATTTAGCGTGGCCAATCCACCTACTCTGCACATTTTTGGGTTGTGGGGGCGAAACCCACGCAGACACGGGGAGAATGTGCAAACTCCACACAGACAGTGACCCAGAGCCGGGATCGAACCTGGGACCTCAGCGCCGTGAGGCTAACCACTAGGCCACCGTGCTGCCCTACCTTGCTCTAGAGTCGGCAGATATCTTTATGATACCACCACGAGGTTCAAGTTCAAGTGCTGATCAATTAGTAAGGTTCAAATCAAAACACGTTTATTATATACACATTTAATCACTACTCATGCATAACCACTACAAAACTAGACTATCTCTACCACTACATGCCAATACTTATCTTTGAAAAAGAACCCACTGGGTCAGGGAACAATGGCCTCTTGTTCAATCCTGGGGCTGCGGGCTTCCAACTGGTACGGACTAAGGGTCAGGAGCATCTATCTCGTAGCGTGCGTTGACTGGACATTTACTTGTCGGTGTAGCTGTTAGCTAGGCCTCTCCTTCTCACGGTCAAGAGTTCTTCCAAGCTGCTAAGATGTTCTGCTGGGAGGGCCGGCTAAGAGACTGAATTGAACTTGGGACCTATCTTTTATAGGCCCCAGGGGCTTCGCGCCCTTTTGAACCGATTGCATCACGTACCAATCGATCGGTTTGAATTCCCCAATACTGGGGCTGTTCCCTGATGGCTGGGCGTTCCTTGGGTGCTCGTTAGTCTCTTTTGTCTTGGACTTCTGCTGGCTCTGAGGAGTCTGACTTGTTTTGATTGTTCTCGATTGTTACATTGTGCCCGGGAATCGCTCATTAATATTCAGATTGCTGGTTTCAATGCTGTCTGCTTTCTGCGAATCGAATATACAGGAAAACTTTGCAAACTGCTTGCTTCTCTGAGCCTGCCCATTTTCTCCTGCGTTCTTTCTGAATCTTCATTTTAAACTAGGAAAGTGGCCAACCCAGGTGGCTACAGGTTCAAACCCAGGTAGCTCAATATCTACTGGATACTTGGGTTAGGTGGATTGGCCATGCTAAATTGCCCTTAGTGTCCAAAAAAAAAGATTACGTATGGGTTACTGGGTTACGGGGATAGGGCAGATATGTGGGCTTGAATAGGGTGGTCTCGTAAGGGCCGGTGCAAACTCGATGGGCCGAATTGCCTCCTTCTGCTCTGTAAATTCTATTATTCTATGATTCTATGGACTGCTCCAACAAGCTATTTAAAATAAGTTGCAGGAATTCATATTACCATTTGCTCTGGGTTGTACTATTTGGAAAAGATTTGCATCTGCAAGTAATGTTTGGAATTCAAAGGCTGGACTTCAGTGCATAGGAACAGGTGGGTTGGGGACGGGGTAAAGGAAAATTGATAGTGTCAGGAAGATGGTTCCAACATGCCGATTTCTAAGTTTTTCATCAGTGCATTAGGCACGTGAGTAACCTCTCAGGAGATGTTACTTACCACCTGTAAACTGCTCAATTACAGTGATATTGACATGGATTTTTAAGTTTCTGGGTCCAGAGTTTCTCACGTTTCCTACAACTTTCCGGTGAAAGCAATGGCTGAAGGAATTTCAGGAAAATACACTTGTACTCATAGCTGCCTTCTTATGTGCCTGTGAGAAAGATGTGCCCACAGCACTTGTGCAGTATTGCACACTTCAGAAGATGATTGAACACTTTGGAGGTCGTCATCGATACTTCGGACATTTCACAGAATTTCATAGAATTTACAGTGCAGAAGGGGACCATTCAGCCCATCGGGTCTGCATCAGCTTTTGGAAACAGCACCCTACCCAGGCCCACACCCCCATCCATGCCTCCCCGAACAGGCGACGGAATGTGGCGACTAGGGGCTTTTCACAGTAACTTCATTTCAAGCCTACTTGTGACAATAAGCGATTTTCATTTCATTTCATTTTCATAAGTGTTGACACCGGCGTAAACACCGGATCGTTTCACGCCGGCATCAACGGGCCCCTTGGCCCAGCGATTCACTTATCTGTAGGGGGCCAGCAGGGCGCCGGAGTGCTCCGCGCAGCTCTGGCTGCTGTTATGGGGCTCTGCATTTCTGGCCGCGGGTCCGAGCATGTACGCGGCGGCCGTCTGCGGCGGCGGCCACACGCAACATGGCAGACCCACACAGCAAGCCGGCCCCCACAAAATAGGACCCCCCCCCCCATATTGCGCCCACCCGCTGATCGGAGGTCCTTGATCGGAACCCTGGACGTCCTGGAGGACCCTCCAGGTGGCGGATCACCCTGCCCCCACCAGGGTGGCTCCAGCAGCCGATACTCAGAGTGCCCACCGGGTGGAATCATGTTAAAACCACGCCAGCGGGAACTCGGCCAGCTGCCGGCGGAGAATCATTTGCAGGGGCCTCTTTCAATGGCCCCCGACCGGCACAGAGTCTCGGAGAATCCCGGCTACAATGTTCTGACAAGCAGGCTGCTTCAGCTTGAGTCTTCTGCTTAAATTCACCGTTTGATTATGGGTCCACAGAACTAAAATAATAAAAATAAAATAAAATAAATGGGGACAACGGAAATAAAAAGGAAGAACTCTTACAGTTCACCATTTTGATCTTGGATGACGTATCGTCAAGAATTTCAATATTGAAGTATTTAAACTGAGAAAACTCTGATTCTGACGAACCATTGGCAATAATTTGGGTTTTTTTCTTCACCAATATTTCTATCCATTTCAGAGAAATAGGGCGGGTTAGAATGTGCATCTGCAAAGACATCCTTCTGATATTCCTCCATTTACAGGTGATAGAGAAAATCAGAGAGATTTCTTGTGGATGGGAACCATCTGATTTTCCAATATTCATTGCAACTGTGTCAACCAATGTACTGGAGGCATTATTGCCACAAATAACTGGCTGTACTGAATCAGTTGCCTGTTAGGCACTTGCCCAGTTTTAGAATTAGACCGGGCGGGGGGGGGGGAGGGGGGGGAGTTGGGGGGGGTGGATGGATGCAGGGACCGGGAAGTAAAATCAGTGGATGATTACTCACGCCCAAAAGGGAAGTTACCCCTATTCAATGGTTATCAGAAGGAGAAGTCTTGGTACTCAAGACATTTGATAGGAATGATAAAGCAAGCTACATTTATTGCTGAACAATAAAGGCGAAGGAGAGCCAAATATAAAATTTTTAATTATTGGCATCAACAATTAAAGTTCCAAACAAGGAAATTACAATTACGTACCACACTTTATATTGGAGAGGCTGCGAGTTTTACCTCCCAAATAATTATATAAACCAACAAATATTACAAACCTTGCTCAAGGATCTGTAGGACATAGATCTTTAGGACAGGAAAATTAAATTAGTAAATGTCCTTCCTTTGGTAGATTTTTCTTTATCTTCATGATAAATGCAGAATGCTACAGATCATTTCCAAGAAGAATGAGGTTTCTATGAATGAGTGGGATTAAAAACAAGCACGCAATCAATCGCATGAGGTTTAGAAAGTACGGCAATCAATCTCATCCACAATACTGTCATGTGAAACAACCTATCTCTTCACAGAATGTTACAGTAACGCTATATTTATTAAACATTGAAAAGTTGATGGGATGGGTGGATTTCTGATGGCTGAGATGTGACAGGACTGCCTAACTTCATTCTGAATTATATAGGGAGCTGAAGGATATTCAGTTCAAATCCCTGCCATGGGTTGCATCTCCAACTACCAGATTGAAGCATTGCTACAATGGATTTCAATTTTCTCCAGCTCTGGAGGGTAAAATTGGGAATGTTTATCCTTTGTGCTCACTGGTTAATGACAGCTACCAGAAAGCATGTGTGCGAACATAAGTGAGGACAAGATTGCTTTCTGATATGGTGTACTCCCATGAACAAACAACCTCAGTACACTTACTATCTCAGTCCAAATGAAGTGTGGCTGAGTTGGTATAATGCTGAACTTCTGTTGCCCCATTTCACAACAAATGACAATTTTCTTGGATTAAGCCCACCGTGGTACTGAACTATTGAGCAATCCCGGGAATAATTTCTGATGCGCGAAAACTGACCCTTTGAAGTCAGTTGTTCAGTGACACATCGTCAGACATAACAAGTTGGATTTAATGTGCATAACTGGGAATCGCCTACCGGGGACTTGAGTTGCTTCCCTGGGCTTATCAGGCACTTGGCTGGCCCGCATTGGGCCTTTCTCTGAATTTAGGACCCTGGTGTAAAAATCCTGCCGACCCCTGAATGCTGCCAGCCAATCAGAGGACAGCAGCTCTGCATTTCTCATGTCACGCCGGGGAGCTACCGATATTGCTCTAAGGATTTTGCCAGGAATCTCACTGAACCCCTGGAAACAAGTGAGTGAGGGCTGGATGGTGTTGCAGGGAAGGAGGGTCGTTGGATGGGTGGGGGCGGCAGAGAGTGGGGTTGACAGAGGGCGGCAGGGATTGGGGGGGGGGGGGGATAAGGGCAGGGAGATCGCTTTGAGCAGAGTCCATATCCCAATTATAAGTTCCTCAAGCAGGCACAGATAAATCCTCTGGCAAACGAGACGGGGGCTGGATTCTCCAAAAATGGGGCTATGTCCCCACGGCAGCATAAAAACGCTGGCGTTTCACTCTGGACTTTCCTTAAAAATTCAAGAGTGATTCACTTACCTGCAGGGGGCTGGCAGGGCCCCGGTGTGCTTCTCAAAGCTCTGGCTGTGAATACAGGCCCCTGCACTTCCAGGTGGGTATCCGCACATGCGCAAGGCGGCAGCCTGCAGCTGCCGTGCCGAGTGTTATGGTGGACTCGAACCGCGGAGGCAACTTCGAAATGTAGGGCCCCCGAGATGGCGTGCACCCGCGGATCCGAACCGCCCAATTGCTGCCCTGGTCGCCCATGAGGCCCACCTCGGTGCTCAATCCCCCCAAGCCCCCAGCAGGGTGGCCACGGACTGAGTCCGCAGCCACCACCCAAGGTTCCCGGCAGCCAATACATGGTCAGAACCACGCAGTCGGGGACTCGGTCAGTTTTGCCCGGAAAATCACGGGTGGGCCTCTGTCAATAGTTCTCAGGCAGTCAGCAGGGTTAAACGCACCGTCTCCCATGATTATGTCGGACTGGTTGCCAAAATGGCTGAGAGTGTAACAGTGTAACAGGTGTAAGCTGCCCAGGATGGAGCGCGAGCTGCCCAACAGGCCGAGGAGTAGGAGTTACCAAGGATACATACCTGTTGCACTGCGAGCTGGGGTCCTGGGTTGGCAGCAACAGCAGGTCTGGTCCATTGGTTGGAGGTTAATGACAACCCACTGTGCGATGAGCGCTCGTGCTCCACATCATATGCCAATGTCTGACGAATGCCCACGGTAGCACTTTCCACCTGGATGATCTATGCAGGGGGTTAGGCCATTCCATCACACGGTGCCATCGAACCCCTGGGGTGATGATGGTGGGGGCAGTCTGTGGGTTTGAGGGGGTGGGGTGCGGAGCACAGGCCATCCACAAGGTCCACCCATTCCCCCCAAACATCCGCCTATTGTCTCCACTACCCCTCTGGCCAGCCCAGACTAGCCCATCCCTCACACCATCTGTCAGAGCACCGAGGCAGGTTGTAACAGTGGTAACAGGTGTTCAATGTGAACAAATGTTTACAGATTTGTGCCCTAGCTCCTATAACTAAACTGTGCCCTGCACCATGCCAACGTAACTGGTGTCTAACTTCCTGTCCTTACAGGGCCTAATGGTTCGCCTAGTTGGTTCACCAGATGGTACAGCAGGCGTATAGTCAGTCTGCCATGATTCCTGCCCTGCGACCTGGGTCCTCATTGACAGCCGTTTTCTGGGATGGGCCCGGTGGTAGCATCAACTACCACCAGGCATTTCTCAGGTACCATGGTGCTGCGCTGTTCTGCCCACTGCCCACCAGATAGGGGGCAAAATAAGAACCAGGCAACGTCCCTCAATGACTACCATCCGGTAGCCCTGACTTCAGTTGTAATGTAGTGCTTCGAGAGGTTGATCATGAAGACCATCACCTCTACACTCCCAGAGCGCCTTGATCCACTGCAATTCACATACCGTCAGAACCGGTCCACAGCAGACGCCATTTCCCTGGCCCTACACTCATCCCCAGAGCATCTCGACAACAAGGACTCCTACATCAGACTCCTATTTATTGACTACAGCTCCGCCTTCAACACCATAATCCCAGCCAAGTTCATATCAAAGCTCCAATACCTAAACTTGGCTCCCCACTCTGCAACTGGATTCTCGATTTTCTGACCAACAGACCACAATCAGTGAGAATGAACAACAACACCTCCTCTACAATAGTCCTCAATACCGGGGTCCCGGAAGGCTGCGTACTCCGTCCCCTACTCTACTCCCTGTACACGCACGACTGTGTGTCAAAATTTGGTTTCAACTCCATCTACAAGTTTGCTGACGATACAACCATAGTGGGTCGGATCTCGAATAACGGTGAGTCAGAATACAGGAGGGAGATTGAGAACCTAGTGGAGTGGTGCAACAAAAACAATCTCTCCCTCAATGCCAGCAAAATTAAAGAGCTGGTCTTTGACTTCAGGAAGCAAAGTACTGTACACACCCCTGTCGACATCAACGGAGCCGAGGTGGAGATGGTTAGCAGTTCCAAATTCCTAGGGGTGCACATCTCCAAAAATCTGTCCTGGTCCACCCACGTTGATGCTACCACCAAGAAAGCACAACAGCGCCTATATTTCCTCTGGAAACTAAGGAAATTTGGCATGTCCACATTAACCCTTACCACCTTTTACACCATAGATGCACCATAGAAAGCATCCTATCTGGCTGCATCACAGGCTGGTATGGCAACTGCTCGGCCCAGCACCGCAAGAAACTTCAGAGGGTCGTGAACACCGCTCAGTCCATCGCACAAACTTGCCTCCCTTCCATTGATTCCATCTACACCTCCCGCTGCCTGGGGAAAGGGGAAGTATAATCAAAGACTCCTCCCACCCAGCTTACTCACTCTTCCAACTTCTTCCATCGGGCAGGATATACAAAAGTCTGAGAACACGCACGAACAGACTCAAAAACAGCTTCTTCCCCACTGTTACCAGACTCCTAAATGACCCTCTTATGGACTGACCTCATTAACACTAATGAGGTCAGCGGAGCTACCCCCTGAGGCTCCCCCACCACCTGGAGATGACCGCTCTGGTTTCGACCAGGGTCCACAACCTCGCAGCCATAGAGCACCATCATATCGTGCTTCACGCGCCACTTGCCATTGGAACGGCGTTGGCGTGTCACCTGAACGTCCTCCCCGATGCTCCGCCCCCGATGGGCTGAGGTCCCGACCGTGCGGTTGACGTGTCGTCTGAGCCGTCGGGAACCCGGCATTGCAGCCGTGGACTGTGTCCAGCATCACCACAGCCGGCCGGGAGCCAGGCCGCTGGCCGGGGGGCTTCCGCGAGGACTGGAGGGTCTGGTGGGGGCTGGCCAGGGGTTGGCCACAGACCCGCCAATTCTCCGGCCGTTTGTATCATGGGAGCCGGGAGTTTTACTCATGGAGCTGCTAGCCGCTCACCGGTCGCTGATTTTGGCGTGGTAAAACATCACAGTTCCCACGCCGGCGCTAGCACTTAGCTTCAAAATCGATGAATCCAGCCCTTGGTCTCAAAAATGGAGAATCCCGCCGCGTATTTTTAATTAATTCATGTGACCTGAGCATTGCTGGAAAGGTCAATACCTCTTGACTAGAATTCTCCAGCTGTTAAGATTCTCTGTTCCCACTGGCAGCACACCCCCTCCCCCCCCCCCCCCCCCTTCCCCGCCCACGAGTTTCTCGGCGGTGGGGGTTGGCTTCAATGGGAAATCTCATTGACAAGCGGTGGGAAGAGAGGAACCCAGGGCGCGATTCTCCCAAAACGGGAGAAATCGTAAGGCTGGCGTCAAACCCACCCCTTCCCGACCGGGAACCGATTCTGGTCCCCGGTCGGGGCTAGCAGCCCGACGCCGCAAGCTCCGGCATCACGGGCTTAACGAATTTCGTTAAGCCCGCCTGCCGGAGTTAGCGCCGGCTGACGCGTCATATGACGTCAGCCGCGCATGCGCGGATTGGAAGACTCCAACCCGCGCATGTGCGGATGACGTCATCGCGTATTTGCGCGAAACCCGCGCATGCACGGGCCGGGATGCCCCTCAGCCGCCCCGCGAATGGATACTGCGGGACGGCGGAAGGACAAATAGTGCGTGGGCATCGGGCCCGCTGCCCGCGATCGGTGGGCACCGATCGCGGGCCCATGGCACCCTTGGCACGGCCGTGGTACTGCCATGCCAATCGGTGCCATGGTTATAAAAAGCGAGTTGTTCCCGCCGTTTTTACGAACGGCCAGACCAGGTCTGTTTGCCGTTCGTAAAAACGGCGTAAAGGGCTGGGACTTCGGCCCATCGAACAGCTGTGAATCCCTGCCGGCCGTAAAAAAACGGCGGCAGCGATTCGTGTCGGGAGTTGGGCGGGGGGGGGGGGGGGAGAATAGCGGGAGGGCGGGAAAAATGTCGGGAAGGCCCTCCCGCTATTCTCCGACCCGTCGTGGGGGTCGGAGAATTTCGCCCCCAGTGCCAGCAAACGGTGCGCTGCCGAGCGACACACGGCTAGGGACAGGAAAATTCCACCCCTTGTTTTGAAAATGAAAATGTGATGGTGGACCGTATTCACAAAAAGCTGTTTTTGTCATGGAAGTACACCGAAGAAGGATACAGGATATTAACCCAGCAACAATGGAAGAGACTGATATATTTCCAATTCAATTTGCAGGTTACGGATGGTATTTCATGGACTGCTGCCTTGGTGCTTCTTGGGGGCAGAGGTCACAGGTTCGGAAGGTGCTGTCAAAGAAACCTTGACAAATTGCTGCAGTGCATCTTATAGATGGATATATATTCTGCAGCCACAGAGCACAGAGGGGAATACATGTTTAAGGCTGTGGATGGCATGTCAATCAAATGAGCTGCTTTGTTTTTATTTGTGTCAAGCTTTTTGAATGTTGTTGCAGCTGCACTCATCCAGGCAATTGGAAACTATTTTATCACACTCCTCACTTGTGCCTTGTAGATGGTGAAAACACTTACTGAATAAAGAGCTAAGTAGCTGACCATAGAATTCCCAGCATCTGACCTGTTTGTAGGTCATATTTATATGACTGGCCCAATTAAATTTCTGGACAACTGTGACCTCCCTGGATGCTGACAGTGGGGGATTCAGCAATCTTACTGTTGTTGAATGTCAAAGGGAGGTGGTTAGATTCTTTCTTATTGGAGATGGTCTTTGCCTTGCACATGTGCGATAGTAATGTTACTTGCCACTTTATCAGTCTGAGCCTGAATGTTCTCCAGGTTTTGCTGCAAATGGGTTTGGAATGCTTCTTACTATCATGTGGAATAAATCAAATTGGCTGAGGAATGGCATCTGTGATGGTGGCAACCTCAGAAGGAGGCACGGTAGGACAGTGGTTAGCACTGTAGCTTCAGAGCAGCAGGGTCCCAGGTTTGATTCCTGGCTTGGGTCACTGTCTGTGCGGAGCCTGCACGTTCTCCCCATGTCTGCGTGGGTTTCCTCTGGGTGCTCCGGTTTCCTCCCACAAGCCCCGAAAGAAGTGCTTTTAGGTAATTTGGACATGCTGAATTCTTCCTCAGTGTACCCGAACAGGCGCCGGAGTGTGGGTACTAGGGGCTTTTCACAGTAACTTCATTGCAGTGTAAATGTAAACCAACTAGTGACAATAAAGATTATTATTATTATTATTAGATGGATTATCCACTCAACAGTTTGGTGACTGAGTTGGTCCTTTTGGACTGAAGAAGCCTTTTTTTTAAAGAAGTACTTACCCACCATTGGAGCAAACAGCAGCTACAATCATGTGGAATAATAATAAAATAATAACAAGTAGAACAACCTCCAGATATGGAGTCTCACTGCTGTTAGGGGCTGGTTTAGCACACTGGGCTAAATCGCTGGCTTTTAAAGCAGACCAAGGCAGGCCAGCAGCATGGTTCAATTCCCGTACCAGCCTCCCCGAACAGGTGCCGGAATGTGGCGACTAGGGGCTTTTCACAGTAACTTAATTGAAGCCTACTCGTGACAATAAGCGATTTTCATTTCATTTCATTAATTTCACTGCAAAATTAGCCAGACCTCCCTGACTAATAAGTAACTGTGGGATGCTAGCAGCAAGATGATTAGGGTAGGGTAAGTAGAGGTAGTGACTCTGCGGGTGGGATCTAATGGAAAGGTTTCGAAGTGTCATTGGTGGTGGAATTTGTAGGGAGTTTCTCCCCGGCTCAGTTGGAGAGTTTCCCACTGCTATCCAATCACACTCAGTCACTTATTTGGGACCTGGGAAGTTTCTCACCGGTTTAGCCCACACTTAGATTTGTTTTCACCACTGGAGAGTTGAACTCGCTGGCCAGAACGGCATTTTTAAAAGGTGCCCTGGACTCTAAGTGAGTTTCAGGGCCCTGCACCTGCACCCACAGGCAATGTCATCCCGCCGCCGCCAGACCCCCCCCCCCCCCCCCCCCCCCCCCACACACACACACATATAGGCGTTACCTCACACCATCCCCCTAAGTGATGGCCCCCCGCTATGGGGTCACTGTAGGCACTCCTTCTGAGGCCTTCCAATCGTTAACACCCCACAAACCTTTTGGAGGCCCCTCATACCCACCCCGCAACCCCTCTTCATACCCCTCCTCTACCCTCCTTTCATGGGCATGCCCCCCTCTCAGACCCTGACCCCTGACCGTGCCACCCTGGCACTCGGGCACCTTGGCTCTACAACTCTGGCAGTGCTCCTGCCAGCTTAACAGTGCCACCCAGCACCTTGTCAGTGCTTGGGTGGCAATGCCAAGGTGCCAGTCTGGCTGTGCCAAGGTGCCCGCATTTCAGTCGGAGGGCCAGGGGCCACCTACCCTGTCCTTGACCACCCAGAGGCTCCAATGGCCTGGGAGAACCCCCCACTACCCCGGTGGCAGTTCTACCTGGTCCACGTTTTTATGGACCAATACTCAACGACGACTGGCTGGGGTCACCCTGGAAGGCTGGTAGATGCTGGGAGCCCAATCGATCCTGGATCTGCATGCCTAAGTGGGTTTTAACCAGGGGCTAGTTTAGCACAGTGGGCTAAACAGCTGGCTTGTAATGCAGAACAATGCCAGCAGCGCGGGTTCAATTCCCGTACCGGCCCCCCCCGATCAGGCTCCGGAATGTGTCAACTTGGGGCTTTTCACAGTAACTTCATTGAAGCCTACTTGTGACAATAATTGATTATTATTATTATTAATAAACTCACTTAGACATGCAAGACGTGGTCCCGCCCCTTGTGAGTGGGATCCTGATCGTAACAACTTGTGAGACCTGGGTAAATTTCGCAAGGCATAACGGCTGACAGGAAGCCCAGGGGAAGCCTCTCCCCGCAACTAGCAGCTGCATCACGCTCCCGTTCAGGCACAATGCAGCCAGTAGATCGTGTTCTATGTTATTCAATACCCCAATAAACCTATAGCAGCCTGTGACCTGGTGAGCAAAGGTCACCACACGTTATGTCCTACAACAGCAATATGGCCTACTATAGGCGCATCTGATCATTCAAACAAGGCAGTGATCCACCCCGACAATGTGGGGCCCAATACGCAACAAGCTTCCCAGTCTAAAAGACACACACATATAGATCTTTCTACTTTCCCACCAGAGAGGTATTATAAGTTAGAATGAATGATTTCAATTTTAATCAATGTTTCTGCCACTTCTGGCTTACTTTGCCCTCACCTTTTAGTGAACGACCAATCACTGAACAAACGCTGACAAACAGCTCGCTGATCAGGAGAAGTGGGAAAGACACTAACTCCTGTGCTGAAAGTTAACCCTTAATGGGAGAGAAGGAAATCTGAGCAAGAGGCTTGGAGGGGCTGGCAGAATATTGGAAGAACTTTTATGCTCCTCCTCCCCCGACATTGGGAAGAAGGTGGTGTGGTGATAATGTCACTGGGCCAGTAATCCAGAGACCTGGCCAAATGCTCTTGGAACATGGATTCAAATCCCACCACGGCAGTCGGTGGGATTTCAATTCAGTTAATTGACCTGATCTATAAAAGCTGGTCTCTGTGTCTAGCTTCACCAGTAATGGCGAACAAGAAGAATCTAACATTGATTGTTGTAAAAACCCAATAGGTTCACTGATGTCTTTCAGGGAAGGAAATCTACCAGCCTTACCCGATCTGGCCTGCATGCGAGTAGAGGCCCACAGCAATGAGGTTGACTCCTGACTGTGCTCTGAAAGGGCAATTAGAGACAAGCAGCAAATGCTGACCTTGTCAGCTACACACACAGCCCATGAAAGAATAAAGTTTTAAAAAAACATGGAATTAATTATTTGCGATGTTTCTGGAACAGTCTTCAGCAGTTGTCATGAGTCATTAAGCTAAGAGCACATCTTGTCTCGAGAAAAAGTTTACAATCTAATCTTCGTGGAACTGAATACATGGTTAATACAGGAACAATTCCTGCTCTGAATAAAACATGAAATACGTTTCCTCCAAACTATTTCAAGGCACTTGCAAATGTTGTCACTGCTTTGTGCAGCATAATACTGCAGCACAGTCCTATGGTGTTATACCAGAAGAGGGTGCAAGTAGTCTTTGTATTATTTTTCATTTAAATCTTATTATTCTTTAAGGTGCTATACTTCTAATTCTTCAGTAGGCAATTGTAGGATTATATTCACATTGAGAAGATGCTAATTCTAAATCTTTCCTGAAATCCTTGACCCCTTGGCGAATATTAGTTTACCCATCCTGAAACATTTGGTTCCGTTATTCGCTGATGAACACTCTAAACCATCAGGGAGATGAATCATTCATCGGTGTTCACTGCTACTCCATTAGCTGATGTATTCTTCTCCATGTTCTACTTCCCCTTGTAGTTTTACATTATATAAAACCTGGTTGACGTATGTGGTATTGTAAGTAGCCACATTTTTGAGCATTTATCAATATGGCTGTTTTAATGGATGCAAGCTTCAGTCTGCTCAGTTCAGTCATGTTTCTGAGATTGGGCATGGCCCGGGCATTAATAAAATGGCTACCCACCTCGAACACTGCTGGGTGGTTCCCTGTTGTCTTCTTTGTGAGTTTCAGTGAGAAAACCGGCATGTCGCTCTCCATCTGCACAGCTGGGTTTTCTCTCCAGGTTCTCCGACACACTGCACAGAGAATCTGGGGGAGGGTGGTTTCTGCGGGGCAGGGCCTGACAGAGCTGGCGACAGAGATCAGGCTGCCATTTTTAAAGGGCGGCCTGATCAGCATTTGAAATAAACTCCCCGCACCTCCCCACAGACAGCGGGCATCCTCCTCATAACCACGGAGCAACACAGCCTCTCCCTCACAGGCTTCAGAGCAACCCTCCCCCACTCACAGGGACATTGGGGTGACCCCTAACCATACAGGTATGGGTCGACATCCCACCCATACAGGCACCGGGATGACCGCCCCACTCATCCATGCGTTGGGTCAACCCCCACCAACCCCCACAAGCATTGGGGCAACCCCCTGCCCTCACACACACTGGCATGAGGGTGCTCTCCCACCCACACAACCATCAGGCCGACCCCCACCCACACAGGCACTGGGGCAACCCCCACCCATACATGCATCAGGGTGACCCGCACCCACACAGCCATCAGGGCGACCCAACCCGCACAGGCTTAAGGGTGACCCCCTACTCGTCCAGGCATTGGGGTGTCACCATCTACACAGGCTTCGGGATGACTCTTCCCCAACAAGCATGGTGGCAATGCCCCTCCCCCACACACACATAAGGGGTACACCACCCCAAAGGGGCTCTCCATCGGACTAACTGACCCACTGACCTTTGCACTCATGTGGATTTCCCTCAAAGGCTTCAAGTTTTTAAAAACCTGTTATAAACCTCACCAACATCACTATGAATATTCAGTGAGGGGACAAATTGTGGGGAATACCTTCAATTATATTTAAATTAAATTACATTTATTGAAATGTGGTTGCCATTACCTCACCAGCAAGGGGTGTGGAAAATCAGAAAACAAGACCTCGCCAGCAAGTCTCTTTTTCTGTTGGCACTGCCGGCAGATGTGGGGTCAAATTTGCCGCCAATATGTGCATGGTCAATAACTCTGTGGCCATAATGATAGCCAGGCAGTGCTGAAAATCCTCATGCTCTCTCTTGTTGATTGCTGATGTCATTCAGTAAACTGATCGGTTGGTTAGACTTAGCAGACAGGTCACCTGCTTAATACAGCCATGTCCTGCAGATTTTGAGACACAGCGGATGCCCCCTTGAGTAGACTGAAACAGTCATTGGCACAGAAATTATGGGCTGTATCAATGTTGACAGACACGTACCAACCAACTCAAGAACAGTTCCTTCCCTACTGCCATCAGACTTTTGAATGGACCTACCTCGTATTAAGTTGATCTTTTTTCTACACCTTGCTATAACTGTAACATTATATTCTACAGTCTCTTCTTCCTTCCCTATGTACAGTATGCATTGTTTGTACAGCATGCAAGAAACAATACTTTTCACTGTATGCTAATACATGTGACAATAATAAATCAAATCAAATCAAATACTGCCAATGTATAGATATATGGTCCATCAGGTGGAAGATCCTGTTTGCAGGAGGTTACGGAGATCCAACACAATTTGCATGGTGTACTGCAACTTTGGCTCAACCCAAGAAAGAGACATACGAGCATACATATAAACATTGAATTAGGAGCACGAATTGGACACTCAGTCCTGTGATGTTCTTTGTGTTGCTAAATTCAGGATGGTCGGCGTAGTGTTCACAAAGACCAGAAAATAGCTTAAACTTGAACAAAACTATAAATTTATCAACACTACTAATTTAGATTCGATGCGTACTCCAAAAGAATGCACAGTTGATTATTAACAAATCAACTTCATCTATCTAAAACTAATCTCTATACTGTTATAAACTATGATCTGCTCTTACTCACACTATCTTTACTTCTGTCTGTCTCTAGTTAACTCCTGCAATACTCTCTCTCCCCCAAGGTTTGAGCATCAATGCCTCATATACTCGTGGCTGTTCTAGACATTTCATTAATCCTTGCAGTCCTTACATATTTGATAATACCACAAGCCCTTTGAGCTTTCTCTACTATTCAATAAGATCATGGCTGATTTGATCTTAGCTTCCCACCTGCCAGCAATAACTTTTCACCCCCTTGCTTATCAAGAATCTATCTCCCTCTCCATTAAAAATACTCAAAGACTCTGCTTCCACTACATTTTGAGGAAAAACGTTCCTTTTGCCCTGGGCACCTTCTGTGCCTGGTTATGACATTCTGTGTGCATGCACCGACCCCTTCCCCCCAACTCAGCTGTTCTCTTTCAATAGGCCCACTGCCCCTGGTGCTGGTTACTCGGCTTCTGCTCTTGCTGGGTGTACTCATACAAGGAACATACAATGTTAACAGGCAGGTACAGCAAGAACTGGAAAGGAAAATCTCATTTTCGCCTTTGCCACAAGAATGAAGAAGTCTTGCTACAATTATGTGGAGCTTTGGTGACACCTCACCTGGAGAACTGTGCGCAAATTTGATCTCCATATTTGAAGAAACATATACTTACATTGAAGGTAGTACAGCAAATGTTTACCAGATTGGTTCCTTAGATGAAAGAGTTGCCATATGATGAGAGGCTGAGTAAATTAGGGTTTAGAAGAATGAGAGGTAATCTCTTTGAAATGTACAAGATTCTGAAGGGGCTTTTGCAGTTTCAACACAGAGGTTGCTTCCCCTGTCTAGGGAACCTAGAACATGGAGGCCAAGGCCTAGATTTTCACCCCTGGGGCGTGTGCGCAGGGAGATTTCCTGGGTCTGTGAAACCAACCTGTCCAAACGTACGCACGCAGGTTGGATTTCCCATCAGTCGGGCATCTGAAATACGAGTCGGGCAGACGACCCCGAAAGAAGTGTGGAGGCTGCTAGATGAAGAGGTGGGCTGGGCAGAAGGCCCTTCTCTGCTGACTGGCATTATGCTCAAATAACTAAAACAAAAGATTGAAACAAAAAGCAGCCCTCAGAACACAGAACGTACAGTGCAGAATGAGGCCATTCGGCCCATCGAGTCTGCACCGGCCCTTGGAAAGAGCACCCCACCTAAGCCCACACCTCCACCTTATCCCCATACCTCCACCCTATCCCCGTAACCCCACCTTGCCTTTTTTGGACACTAAGGGAAATTTAGCACAGCCAATCCACCAACCCTAAGGGCTATCCAAATGAATCCACCAAGTTCAGATGTCCTCTCACCTGGACTACTCGGCACACTCCAGTTTTCACAGTCCTGTTCCTCCAAAATTCCACTTTCCATTATTTAAGTGGCCAGCTGCCTCCATGAATCGTACATGCATGAACCCCAGCCCAACTGTAGTCTTGCCCTCACGAAGATGGCAAATGCCAGGTTCAGAGGCAGGGCTTAGAACTTGTGGCCAACTCCAGGTTTTTCCAGAAAAATCTGGGCCACATCGTCAAGATTAGGGGATGATCATTTTGGACCTAGTAGAGGAGAAATTTCTTCACTCCAAGTGTTGTGAATATTTGTTATTATTAATGGGTGTGGATGCTCCATCAGTGAGTAGAATTAATGCTGGGACAGACATATTTTTCATCTCTCAGGGAATCAAGGATATGGGGAGTGGGTAAGAAAATTCAGGTCAGGTCAAAGGTCAATCATGATGGTGTTGAATGGCGAGGCAGGCTCGATGAACTGTATGGTCTACTCCTGTTGCCAGTTCTTATGTACCTATATTCCTGTGCCAACATCCAAATAGAACTTGAAATAACAGAATGGACAATAAACAAATAGATTTGTTTGAGGGTGAGTTAAACAAGTTGAGAAAGAAGTGACTGGGAATCTTGAAACTTGCCTTGTCATGATAAGAATCCCGAGGACTCAAAACAGCAGATGCCCGAGAGGAATATAGAAAGTGCAGAGGGTTACTTAAGAAAGAAATTAGGAGAGCGAAGAGGGAGCATGAAAAAGCACCGGCGGGTAAAATAAAGGAAAATCCAAAGGTGTTTTATAAGTATGTTAAGGGCAGGAGGTTGACCAGCGTAGGACACATTAAGGACCAACGTGGCAATTTGTGTGTGGAACCGGAAGATATAGGTGAGGTTTTAAATGAGTACTTTAGATCGGTGTTCACTACGGAGAAGGACGATGTAGGTATAGAAATCAAGGAAGGGCATTATGATTTTCTTGAATGACTTAACATTGAGAGGGAGGAGGTATTAAGTTATTTTTTCTTTTTTTTTAATTTAGAGCACCCAATTATTGTTTTTCCAATTAATAGGCAATTTAGCGTGGCCAATCCACTTACCCTGCACACCTTTGTGTTGTGGGGGTGAGAATCACGCAAACATGGGGAGAGAGGTGTTAACAGTTTTAATGGGCTTAAAAGGGATAAATCCCCGGTGCCAGAGGAGATGTTGCCCAGGTTGCTGTGGGAGGTAAATGAGATTTCAGCAGCTCGAACAAAAAAAGTTCAAATCTTCTCTGGTCACAGGAGAGGTGCCAGAGGACTGGACTACAGCTAATGTGGTGCAGTTATTCAAGAAGTGAAGTAGGGGCGCACCAGGAAATTACAGGCCACTGAGTCTAACTTCAGTGGTAGGAAAACTACTGGAAACATTTCTGAGGAACAGAAATCAGACTAGATTCTCTGTCTCACCGTGCCTGATTTCTGGTTCAGCACGCCAGCAGAATTCTCTGTTTCGCTGGCTGGTCAATGGGGTTTCCCATTATGGGGCAGCCCCACGCCATCGGGAAACCCCGGGCTGCTGGCAAAATGGAGCATTCCCAGGGCGGAGAATCCAGCTGATAATGTCCATTTGGAGAGACAAGGGTTAATCAAGGATAGTCAGCATGGTTTTGTCAAAGGGAGATCATGTCTAACAAATTTGATTGAAATTTTTGAGGAGGTGAATCGATGAGGGTAGTGCAGTTGATGTAGTCTATATGGACTTTCATAAGGATTTTGACAAGATCTTGCATCGGAGGCTGATGACGAAGGTACGAGCATATGGGATCCGGGGCAATTTGGAAAACTCGATCCACAACTGGCTTAGTGGTAGGAGGCAGAGAGTAATGATTGAACTTTGTTTTTGTGACTGGCAGCCTGTGTCCAGTGGTGTTCTGCAGGGATCGGTGCTGGCTCCCTTGTTGTTTGTAGTATACAATAATGATCTGGATGTGAATGTACAAGGTATGATAAGTAAGTTTTCGGAAGACAGAAAAATTGGTGGTGTGGTAAGTAATGAGGAGCAAGGCCTTAGATTAAAGGATGATATAAATTGGCTGGTTAGATGGGTAGAAGAGTGGCAAATGGAATTTAACCATGAAAAGTATGAGGTAATGCATTCAGGAGGACTAACAAGGAAAGGGAATATACAATGAATGGTCGGACCCCAGGAGATACAAAGGGACCTTGACGTGCACGCTCACAGGTCTATGAAGACAGCAGGACAGGTAGCTAAGGTGGTTAAGAAAGACTCTTGCCTTTATTAACCAAGGCATTGAACATAAGAACAAGGAGGTTATGCTGGAGCTGTAGAAAATGCTGGTTAGGCCCCCAGGTGGAGTACTGTGTTAAGTTGGATCACCACACTATAGAAAGGAAGCGATCGCACTGGAGCGAGTACAGAGGAGATTTGCCAGGATGTTGCCTGGATCGTTTCAGCTGTCAAGAGTGACTGAATAGGCTGGGGTTGTTTTCCCAGGAGCAGAGAAGATTGAGGGGGGACCTAATTGAGGAGTGTAAAATTAGGAGGGACATAGATAGAGTGGGCAGGAAAGTACTTTTCCCCTCAGTGGAGGAGTCAGTAACCAGGGAGCATAGATTTAAGGTAATGGACAGGAGGTTTTTTGGGTGGGTGGGGGGGGGGGGGGGGAGTGAGGAAAAACATTTTCATCTAGAGGGTCATTGGAATCTGGAGCAAGGGGGTAGAGGCAGGAACTCTCACAACCTTTAAGACGTGTTTAGCTTAGCACTTGAAATACCTTAGCATACAATGCTATGGGCCCAGAGCTGAAAAGTGGGATTAGAGCAGTTAAGTGCTTGATGGCCAACACGGTAGCAATGTGCTTAAGGGCCTCTTTCCGTGCTGTAAAACCCTGGAAGATCCCCCCCCCCCCCCCCCCCCCCGTCTCCCAAGCCACTCACCAACAGTGATGTTAACTGCCCACCCAACCCCGTTCTCCCTGGATAGGTAGGTGGGGTTAAAATCATCTCTTTACATTGAACAGTATTTTATTTCTTACAGTAATTGGAGCTGAGATTCAAGAATCATCCACCCTAACTGGTTGAAGCAAAATATAAATGCGGGTTCTGAATTTTTCTCCAAAACTGCCGTATCGTGGACATCTGTTAAAAATCACCCTATTTATTATTTGAGTGTTTTATGGCACTGAGCTAGTTTAGTATGTGTGCTTGCTATAAAAGAGGGGGGGTGGGGGGAATTAGTTTCTGCTCCTTCTTGTTTCTATTTCCTTCTACTCATGTGTCTCATATTAACATTTTTGTTTGAGTGTTTAAAGGGATCATGATTTCAATTTGACTCTGGAGGTATTAGCTTTTTTTTTGTTTACTTTAAATCTAGCTGGTTAGTGTCAATCACATACTTTCCTTTGCCTCCATCTTGAAGCTCAAGGTAAGGAAATATTACTGAAGGGGCAGATTGGAATAATTGAGAGAGCGTAACACAGCTACTGACCTAGTGCCCGATTTCTTTAATATGTGAAATGCTGGAAAAGAGAAAAGCAGCTGGAGGTTGGCTGCAGTGCAACGCTGTCTCTCAGTCTGCCGCAGCAGGACTAAAGTTCAGCTGGAGCCTCTTCTCGTTGTCACGGCAATGGATTCCTGTCCACAATTGGTTTTGAGTTCAGCTATCCAATCGACCCGCATTTAGGACAGAGAGGCTAGAAAATAATGCAGCCTTGCTGCACGTCTCCAATGGACAGCCTTGCAACTGGTCTACTCTCGGGTGCAATAGGTTTGAAGAGGACTGCTAAATGTGCTAGACAGTGCGGTCCGATATTTACAAATTCCTATTGGGTCGTTAGACCCGGTAACGAAAAATCATAAATACATTGTCACCTGCCCAATTCCAAACCCAGATGATCCTTTTTTAAAAATCTTTTTTTTATTTTGACATTGAGTTCAGAACCTGTTAAATCCGAAGGCAAGGACTCGGCGTGAGGTCAGGTTGGCAGGATACAATTTGGTTTATTTACTACTTACAATACAACAATTACTCTACTCTCCCGGTAGGGTCACCATCTCCGATCTGCTCTCAGGTCAGGGTTTTTACCCTGTGCAGCTCATCCAATCAGGGGAGCCTGTACCCCAAGATGCAGGAGGGGAACCGTATATAGAGTTAGGCCCCCTTAGGGGATCATAACAGGACCTGTATTTTGTTTTATCTCCCATGGTCCAACAATTTGAAATTCTAATTGTGTGGTCAGATTGTCTGGCGTGACACATATCAGAAAACCTGGCGAGTTTATTTGACAGATGTGCTCTCAAGCCTGCCAGATTTTCTGACCATCTCCACTCCCAGGTAGTCCAGTGTCCCCAGGCTGAGGAAAATCTCTTTTACTCATAGCCTTCACTGACCGAAAGAAAATCAGGGTCGCTTTGCTGCAGTTGCTAGAGATCAAAAAGGAGTAATGACTGCACTTGTCAATAAGTAACGTCTGACTTATACCCTTGCGTAAAAGTGGTGCTCAGTTGTCATTATGTAGGTCATAGGGGATTTCATAGAGCTCATAGAACAGTACAGCACAGAACAGGCCCTTCAGCCCTCGAAGTTGTGCCGAGCAATGATCACCCTACTTAAACCCACGTAACCCGTATCCCAACAATCCCCCCATTAACCTTACACTACGGGCAATTTCGCATGGCCAATCCACCTAACCTGCACATCTTTGGACTGTGGGAGGAAACCGGAGCACCCGGAGGAAACCCACGCACACACAGGGAGGACGTGCAGACTCCACACAGACAGTGACCCAGCCGGGAATCGAACCTGGGACCCTGGAGCTGTGAAGCATTGATGCTAACCACCATGCTACCGTGAGGGATTGGTGCTTGTCTTTTTTTCTCGTCTGCCTGAACACTGAAACCAGCTGTAAACTTTAAAATAATCTAACCCAGTGGAGTTATTAACAATTGACATACACCAAGCTGTTTTGATCATTTCTTCTCATTGAAGTTGCAAACCAGAAGTTTCATAACCCATCCTTTGTTTTCTTTACAGACATGGGAATTGGCCACCTGTTGTAAACAAACCCCCACCCCACCTCTCCCCATTCTTCGAATTTTCTTTCCATCGGCTGGAGTGGAAAAGAAAATAGGGCATGGTATAAAATGGGTGGCTATTTCTACTCTCACTCCCCCCCTCCCCCCCCCACCTCTCCCCCACCATGCTGATTTGCTGTACACTTCCAGCAGTTTCTTTGTTCATTTTTTAAAAATAGTTTGGTAGCATTTGCAGCTTTCTCTGTATGATTTGTACTTTTATGGTGAATTGAGCAGCCAATTATCACTAACATTGCATGAGCAAATGCTAACCACGACAGCTGACTGTTCACAGTTGATTTCAGGAAGTTGGCTTCTGCTAAGTGGCCAAGAAAAACAATTGTTCCGACAAAACGCAATCTTAAACCTGCCACAGCGAATGGCGAGGTATTAAATATTGATTCAGATAAAAATCATCTTTTAGTGCAGCTCGTTTAAATTGCTTTAAGAAAGTTGAAAAAAGGAATGGGGAACTTTTATAAATATACAGAGATATTGAAAGTTTCAATTTCAAACGATTGTCTGGTGTGGAAAGTTAATTCACAAACCAAACAAATACACCAAAACATGGAGGAGGATCTCTGTGTCTTAAGTTTTGCAGAATTATAAGTACATCCTTTTAAAGCTGCCTTTGAAATTAAAGCCACCTAGTGCACAGAGGACGTTCCACACAATTGCTCCTGGCAGCTATTCAGGCAGAATCTTACCAAAAATGGTTAAGTGTCAGTCTCAATGAGAAAGTCGGTGTGGAGTTGGTGAGACTAGTCATGGAATCTTGAGCTACTTAGGAGACAAAAGTGAGGGGAGTGGGCATAGTTAATGCTGTCACTCTGGTGAGGCGGGGACTCTTAGAGTCAGGAACATTCCCTAAAGGACATCAGTGAACCAGATGGGTTTTTACAACAATCAATAACGGTTTCATGGTCGCCTTGAGACTTTTAATTTCAGATTTTTATTGAATTCAAATTTCACCATCTGGTGTGGCGGTTCAAAGCCGGTTCCCCAGAGCATTATTACCCTGGGTGTCTGGATTACTAGTTCAGTGAAAATGCCACTACGCTTGATGTGTTGGGTAAGCTGGGTCTTCGAGGACTGCGTTTACTGCAGTGGTGAGCGAGACAGGCTTCCAACACTTGAAGAAATGCAACTCGATTTTATTGAACCCTTAACTATAATACATGCTTTAACTGTGGGTTGACACTACGCTGACTTGACTGGAGACCTGAGGCTGACTTGACCAGACTATCTTACTACCACATGGTGTTTGTTCTAGTTGCTGCTCACGAGCTCTGACTGTCTCAGAGGCTGGATCCGGAGAGAACGGAAAAAATGGTTGTGTCCTATCTGGTGATTGGCTGCTGTGTTCTGTGTGTTCACTGGTCACCCTGTGTGTCAATCACTGCCTGTCTGCACACCATCATAAACCTGGATGTATATTATGACATCTCCCCCCTTTTTTAAAAAAAATGTGTTCAGGTCAATAAATAGTGAGTGTGTGTACAGGAGCCTGACTATATACAGAATATGTTAATGTATTTACATGGGAAGGTGTCTAGTGCAGATAGAGGGCAGATAACACATGAGAAAAAAAACGATATGTACAGATGTGTAAACGATGAGATAACAAGGTAAATGCAACATTCAGTCCATAAATTCAGTCTCTGTGGCGGGCGACGAATTCTGGTTGACCTCAAGGGTGGGTCAGGGGCTGCCTGCACTTGAACGGGCGGAACTGCCGCCAATGTAGAGGTCGGTAGAATAACTGGCAGGCCAGTGGAAGAATGCTTGGCTTGACGGATGGTATCAAGGTCAGACTTTGAAATGAGGTTTGCTGAAGCACCGGTGTCTTGCTTGAAGCGTATGCGGGCCTTGTTGACCGTAAGGGTGGCACACCACTTGTCGTCCGGATCAATGCTCATTATTGGGAGTTGTTTCACCATCGTTGAGAAAGGCAGCGTATGCTTGGTGATGATGCCCACCCGGAATGGGGATGTGAGGCCCTCACTGTCAGGGCCTGGTAGACTGTCAGGGTCGGAGTCTGTGACGGGTTGCTGTACAGACCGGACACTCCTGCGCTGTGGCTGGGATCGCTGTGTGTTGGGCATAGAACATAGAACAGTACAGCACAGAACAGGCCCTTCGGCCCTCAATGTTGTGCCGAGCCATGATCACCCTACTCAAACCCACGTATCCACCCTATACCCGTAACCCAACAACCCCCCCTTATCCTTACTTTCATTAGGACACTACGGGCAATTTGGCATGGCCAATCCACCTAACCCGCACATCTTTGGACTGTGGGAGGAAACCGGAGCACCCGGAGGAAACCCACGCACACAGGGGGAGGACGTGCAGACTCCACACAGACAGTGACCCAGCCGGGAATCGAACCTGGGACCCTGGAGCTGTGAAGCATTTATGCTAACCACCATGCTACCCTGCTGCCCCAGTGGAGTGGAGCAGATCTGCAAAGGGCTGCGTAGTGGCCAAGTTTGCCACACTGGAGACAGCGTCGAGATTTTGTGGGACATTGCGGCTTTAAATGGGCGGAGCTAAAGTTGGAACACGTCATGGCGCCGCCGTCAGGACGTTCCGTGCGCCACCGCGCATGCGCAGTGCAGTCGAGCGACATGCGCACTTGCACGATTTGGTCATCGGCCTCGCCGTCCCGTCGGTCGTGGCGCGCATGCGCTGGAGCCCGGGAAAAGCGCGCAAAATGGCCGCCCTCATCCAGTCTCAGGCCCCGCATTTGGCTGATTGCCTGCACCCGTTCTGCATCGTGGGGGTTTTGCCGTGCCGTTTCTGCCGCCTTGATATGGGAGTACTGGTTGTTAGCGTGTTCGTGGAGGACAGAGGTCTAGATGGCGATGGTAAGGTTGAGCTGCTTAACTTTTAGGAGCTGCTGGTGAAGAGGATCGGAGTGGACCCCGAAAACGATTTGATCCCGGACATAGAATCGGAAATGGAGCCATAGTTGCATGACTGCGCGAGGATGCAGAGATGGGTTAAAAAGGACTGAAAGGTTCATCCTTACCCTGAAGCCTCTGCTGGAACACATAGCGTTCAAAGCTCTCATTGACTTTGATGTCACAGTGGCTGTCGAACTTTAGCAGGACTGTTTTAAACTTCGTCTTGTCCTTGCCTTCAGCAAAGGTGAGGGAGTTGAAGATGTGGATAGTGTGGTCCCCGGCTGTAGCCAGGAAGAGAGCGATCTTCCTGGCATCCGATGCGGCCGCGAGGCCGGCGGCTTCAAGATACAGCTGGAACTTCTGCTTGAAAATCTTCCAGTTTGCACCGAGGTTGCCAGCGATGCGGAGCTGCGGAGGAGGGCGGACGCTGTCCATGTTACCGGATGGCTGATCGCTGGTCAAAGGCAGATTTATTCAAGGTAGGTCCGTCAAACTCAAGCATAACTCACTGGTACCATGATGTGTTGGGTAAGCTGGGTCTACGATGACTGCGTTTACTGCAGCAGTGAGAGAGACAGGCTTCCAACACTTGAAGAAATGCAACTCGATTTTATTGAACACTTAACTATAATACATGCTTTAACTGTGGGTTGACACTATGCTGACTTGACTGGAGACCTGAGGCTAACCTGACCAGACTATCTTGGTGTTTGTTCTAGTTGCTGCTCACGAGCTCTGACTGTCTCAGAGGCTAGATCCCGAGAGAGCGGGAAAACTAGTGCCCTCTGGCTTTATGGTGGTCGTGTCCTGCTTGGTGATTGGCTGCTGTGTTCTGTGTGCTCACTGGTCATCCTGTGGCAGTGAGGGGGCAGCACGGTAGCATTGTGGATAGCACAATCGCTTCTGAGAATGAATTGGTTATATCCTGCCTCCAATAAAAGCTGAAAGTGAATGGGTTTTCAATGTATTAGGTTCAGATTTGGCATATTTAACATTTTTACTTCCCACCTCACCTAGCTCCACCAATTGTGGTAATAAAATTGTCATAAGTGTACTTTGAAACATTCTGAAAAGTTTCATCTTTATTTAGATAGCATTTGTAAATCTATCCTTATTCTATGCCCTTTTACTGAAGTTCTGGCCTAGCGTTAAGGAAATAAACTCGACGCTTATTTTTTAAATCTGTTGTCAACAACAGAAAATACTTTTTAGAAATTCGGTATGCCAGTTACTTTGGAGCTGGTCGAATAATATGTTGTTTGTGTGAACACCTTCCCTTCTGATATACAGCCTTTCCAATGAGGATGAAGTCAATGAGATTGTTGTGCAAGAGCAGCAAACACAGGCTTATGGCATTTTGGCCAGTTAGCTGAATAAAGTAAGAGTGTGAAATACAGGAAGCATATGAGAATTTTAATTAGGATTGCCAAACTGTCAGAGAATATCACTTCTACTAACATTTTCTCACAATTTCATTCCTCACATGTCTTTCCAGTGTATAAATGAATGAACTTATCGGGGCACCCAGAAGTAATGTGTTTTCACTCTTTTCATAATTTTATTTCTTTTCCTCTCTGTATAGTGGACCAGCTCCTTCATGAGATGATTTTCTTCATCATGGCCATGCTTGAGATGGCAGCGAAAGGGAACACAAGGGAAATCCAGCGAAATGCTCCACCTAACCTTCCGTACCCCGCACTATGGGGAATATTTGGTTTGGCTCTGTTTTTCATTGAGTGGGATAGATGAGGTGATTATTCCATGGTTTAAAGCTGTGTTGACTTGTAGTTCCAAGAAGGAGTACTATTATGTTCCCATTTAAGAATATAAGAAATTTGAACAGGAGAAGGCCATTCAGCCCTACGAACCTGCCCCACCTTTCAATGAGATCATTGCTGATCTTCTACTTCAGCTATTCCTTCCCACACCAGCTCTATCTCTCAATTCCCAATGTATCTGCTGTCAATCTCTGACTTGATTTTAGTCAATTTCTCGGCATCCTCAGTTCTCTGTAGCTGAGAATTCAAATGTTCACTCCCATTTGAATGATTGATTTGATTGATTAATTTGATTCACAGTCACTTGTACAGAGGTACAGTGAAAAGTATTGTTCTACGTACAGTCCAGACAGATCGTTCCAAACATGAGAAAACATAGGACATATGATAAATACACAATGTAAATACATAGACATAGACATCAGGTGAAGCATAAGGAGTGTAGTATAACTCAGTAGAGAAGATGTGTGAAGAAGTCAGTTCAGTCCACAAGAGGGTCGTTCAGTACTCTGGTAACAGCGGGGAAGAAGCTGTTTTTGAACCTAATAGTGCGTGTTCTCAGACTTTTGTATCTCCTGCCCGATGGAAGGGGTTCAAAGAGAGAATAACCCGGTGGGACAGGTCTTTGATTGTGCTGCCCGCTTTCCCAAGGCAACGGAAGATGTAGACAGAGACAATGGATGGGAGGCATTTTCGCATGATGGACTGGTCTGTGTTCATGACTCTGTAGTTTCTTATGATCTTGGGCTGAGCAATTGCCATACCAGGCTGTGATGCAGCCAGATAGGATGCTTTCTGTGGTGCATCTGTAAAAATTGATTAGAGTCAGTGTGGACATGCTAAATTTCCTTAGTTTCCTGAGGAGGTTTAGGTGCTGTTCTGCTTTCTTGGTCATAACTTCGAGGTGGGTGGATGCAGACAGGGGTGTGTATGATGCTTCACTTCCTTAAGTCACCGACCAGCTCCTTAGTTTTGCTGATGTTGGGGGAGAGATTGTTGCTGTTACACCACACCACTAGGTTCTCTATTTCCCTCCTGTGCTCTGACTCATCGTTGTTCGAGATCCAACCCACTACGGTCGTGTCATCAGCGAACTTGTAAATGGAGTTAGGGCCAAATTTTGCCACTCAGTTATGTTTGTATAGGAAGTATGGTAGGGGGCTAAGTACGCAGCCTTGCGGGGCCCTGGTATTGAGGACTATTGTGGAGGAGGATTGTTGTTTATCCTTACTGATTGTGGTCTATGGGTCAGGAAGTTGAGGATCCAGTTGCAGAGGGAGGAGCTGAGTCCTAGGTTTGCAATTTTGATATGAGCTTGGCTGAGATTATGGTGTTAAAGGTGGAGCTGTAGTCAATGAATAGGAGGATGTATGAGGCCTTGTTGTCGAGATGCAACAGGGTTGAGTGTAGGGCCAGGGAGACGACGTTTGCTGTGGACCGGTTGTGGCGATATGCGAATTGCAATGGATCTAAGCATTCTGGGAGTATTGAATTGATGTGTCTCATGACCAGCTTCTCAAAGCACTTCAAATGATCGATGTCAAAGCCACCAGACGGTAGTCATTGAGGCACATTGCCTGGTTCTTCTTTGGCACAGTCATGATGGTGGGCTTCTTGAGGCAGGTGGGAACCTCGGAACAGAGTAGGGAGAAGTTGAAGATGTTCGCGAATACACCCGCCAGTTGGTCTGCACAGGATCTGAGTGCATGAGCAGGGACCCCATCTGGACCCATCACTTTCCGAGGGTTCACTTTCAAGAAGACCGATCTGACTTCAGAAGCTGTGAAAGTGGGTATGAGTGTGTCCGAGGCTGTTGGAGCAATTGACAATGGTTTGATGGTTTCCGGCTCTAAACGAGCATATAATTCACTGAGTTCATCGGGGAGGAGTGCGCTGCTGCTGGAGATTCTACTCGGCTTTACTTTGTAGCCCGTTTGTTGCTTAAGCCTTGCCACAACTGCCGAGAGTCCATGTCACTAGTCTGTGACTCTAGCTTAGTCTGGTATTTTCTCCTGGCACCCCTGATGGCTTTGCGGAGGTCATACCTAGATTTCTTGTATAGGTCAGGGTCACTTGTCTTGAACGCCTCAGACCTGGCCTTCAGTCGGGTGTGAATCTCTCAATTAAACCATGGTTTCCGGTTGGGGAACGCACGTGCTGCCTTCCTTGGTATGCAATTGTCTACATGATGACGTCTGTGACAGTGGTGGCATATTCGTTTAGGTTGACTGCTGAGTTCTTCAATATGGACCAGTCCACTGACTCCAAGCAGTCATGTAGGAGCTCTTCTGTTGCCTCGGACCAGCACTGCATGACCTTCTTAATCGGATTCACCCTCTAAAGTATCTACTTGCATGCTTGGATAAAACGCACCACCTTATGGTCCGATTTTCCGAAGTGCAGTCGGGGGATGGATTGGTCGGTACCCTTGATTTTTGTGTAGCAGTGGTCAAGGCTGTTGGAGATGTGTTGTTGGAGCTTTGGCAGTACACACTTGAGGTCAGCCTGGTTGATGTCTCGGCCCTTTAAACAATCTGTCAGTATCTGAAAAAATACTGTTCTGTGATAATAAAGTGAAAGTGTACCCACCTGCATCCCTAACCCCTTTAAACAGGCTCCCAATTTTTCAAGTTCGAAGATCTGTGAGATGAAGGTAAGATTAGGGTTAATGTGGTGGAAACCTTTGAAGTATTTTTTCACCATGTTATTCCCATTTATAGCCTGTTTGCATGCCTAGAAGGCTAAAAGCTTTGAACTGCATTGCTTACATTCGACTTCACAGATCATTGTCTTTTAAAAGCTTTGATTGACAGATCCAGGCAGTTTCAAAGTAAGGATTAAGATTATTTATTTATATAGCTCTGCAGGGGTTCCATTAACTCAGATGAGCAGCTGTTTTTCTGAGGGGTTTTTAAGAGTGTGTTATTTTGTTCTCAAGATCTTCCTAGAAAGTGCAGGTTCTTTGTCGGAGTGCTGCCCCTGCCCCTGTCAACCTGTCAGTGTCAACCTGTGTCAGGCGTCAATGCCAGAGCACTGCTCAGGCATGTCCTTCAACCCCCTCCCCCCGGGGCTATACTTACCTCTGAGCCTATGGAGAGATCCCCTCAACTGAGAATACCGCAGATGACAAGTGCAGGCTCAAAATCATGTCCAGGGTTTATAATCCGAGATTTTGCAGCTGCTCTGTTTTGTTCTATTATTTCACTTGACAGCTCCCAGCACTTGATATCCATCCAAAAATAATGCTTCTGTTCCATGAGGTCAACCTGAAATGTTATGGAACTGTCCGCAAACTGTCAGCATTCTTTCTTTACATGTTTTAATCATTTAAACTAGCCCATAAATAGAGATTGTGCTGACACATAAACAATGGGTTATGTAAAGATCTCCACTGTTAGCCAAAAAATAATAATATTTTGGTACTTTTGGAGGCTATTGTTCAAAAATGAATCAATTTTTCATGTTTAAACAATTCATGTCCCTCCACCTTCTCGTTTGCTCAGAGCAGGCACCATATCAGTGAGAAGGCAAGTAAGTAATCTACTTCCAGGTTGTGCACCTTTTGAACCTACCATGGATTGTAAGCAATATTTCTCATGCTAATTCTGCCTGAGATCTGCTTTTGATTGGCATGGATGACCTCCTTGGTTCCTTTTAGTAGCTCTCCAAAACAGCAAGACTGAGAATGGGAACCCAATGTGAGGGATCATGGATAGGAACTCAATTCCAAGCTCTTGGTAGTGTGATGTTTTGGGGCTTAAGCTCCATATCACAATGTAAGTCTAAAATTAAGCCTCTGAGATTCAATTATCCTGTTTCATATTCCAAGTTCCTTTATTTTATTTTTTGCTCATGAGATGTTAAATTGTCGCAGGTGGGACGGGAAATTGGGCGGAAAAGTTTAAAAGTCTGTTGACCTCTGGTGGGAATTTGCGATCCCTGGGCGGGCCCAACCAGAGGATCCTGGGCGGGATTCTCTGCACCCTGACACCGATTTCATAATCGCCGATCGGGCCGAGAATCCCTTTTTACGATGGAATCGGGGTCGCCGCCTGTTTTCCCATGCCCCGTCCCCTCAAAAATGGCATCACCATGGAGCATGGCGCACGCCATTGGGTTGGCCTGAGGATGTCACCTGAAGGCCCTCCCCCGATGCTCCGTCCCAGATGGGCTGGGTCAGTGACCGCTGAGACCACACATCCCCACGTGGTCGGGAACCCAGTGTGGTGGCTGTGGACTGTGTCCTGCGCAGCTACAGTCGGGTGGGAGCCATGCTGCTGGCCAGGAGAGTTTCGGCACTGACTGGAGGGGACTTGTTGGGGGTGGCAAAGGTGTGGCGAGGGGGACACTATCTGGCAGGTCGGGTCCGTGCATGGCCGGCGCCATGTTGTACAGCACAACCGCTGCAAGTCGTCGCCGTGCGCATGCGCAGGCACGGACCCGGCAATTCTCCGGCCGTTTTTGTCGTGGAGGCCGGGAGCTATACGTGGCGCAGCTGCTAGCCTCTCACTGGTCAGAGGATCGGTGCTTGGCGCCGCCAATTTATTTGATGATAAATGCCACGGATCCTCTCAGGACATAGCCTGAAAATAAGAGAATCCAGTCTTTCCTGTCATGGAAAGCTTTGCATTAATTAAACATTAATGTCAATTGTTTAATTAACATGGGGCTTTTTCTGCTTTGAAAGTCTAAGGATTTCTAATTTCTAATGCTGGAGAGGGGAAGGATTGTTTTTTAGCTATCTCCCATGCACCAACCCAAATCCTACCCCCCCCCCCCCCCCGACCCCCTTTACCCTCCATTCCCCCCCCCCCCCCCCCCCCCCCCCCACACCACATTTTCTGCAACCCCACCACGGGCGGGTTTCTCTGTCCCGCGTTGCGGCACGCGGTCGGAATTCTCCATTTCGCCGGCTGGTCAATGGGGTTTCCCATTGTGGAGGGGCCCCGCGCAGTGGGGAAACCACCGGGCTGCCGGCAAAACGGAACGTCCCGGCGGCGGCGGAGAATCCAGCCCGATCTCCTTCGCTCTGCTGTGCCATAAAAACATCAAAGCCCCAATTTTTCTTTCACTCTCACTTCATTTTTACTTGTAAATGTGAAACAAGAATATTAATGAAAAAACCTGCTGTTTTACCAGTGGACGGTCACCCATCCCATTACGTGGGCAGCTCTAGAATGAGACAGGCAGTGCCCCTGTTTAAACAGAAAACGGCTTATCGATATATTTGAGTGTGGGTGGCAGTGGCGTGCAGAGGGGGGGGGGGGGGGGGCTGACGGTGCATTGGCCCCGGGCATCCATTGGTTGGGGGCATCCAATCAGAGAAGGAAATAATTTTTTTTTTTTTTTTTATTGTTTTTAAAATTTAGATTACCCAATTATTTTTTTCAATTAAGGGGCAATTTAGCGTGGCCAATCCACCTACTCTGCACATTTTTTGGTTGTGGGGGCGAAACCCACGCAGACACGGGGAGAATGTGCAAACTCCGCATGGACAGTGACCCAGAGCCGGGATCGAACCTGGGACCTCAGTTCCATGAGGCGGTTGTGCTAACCACTAGGCCACCGTGCTGCCCCAGAGAAGGAAATAAGATAGTAATTTTAAAATTTCAGCGGTGATAAATCAATTTTTGGAGGCTCACCACACTGCAGAGGCAGTTGTTAGCCCTTTATTCCTTTAACATGGTGTACCCTTTCTGTCTAGAGAAAATGGTGCTTCTCCCATCCCCCCACACGCATGCGCATGATGTACATGGTGCAACCATCAAAAGCAACAAGCAGACGTGGCTGTTCGTTCCTGCATTTCCTCGAGTCATAACTCAACTTTTCTTCAGCTTTTTGTGCATCTAGATTAGTTCTTTTACCTACTCAGGTCAGTGAATAGCTCTAGAACGGGTGCAACTACATTTTTTATAGGTTTTTTGGTGATATTTAATTAAATATTTACGTGGGATGTAGTAAGAGTGAAACCTGGATGATCAGAGGACTGCTATGGCATTTAATCTCGGAATAGGAGACATTTATTCCTTAACATGCTAATATTCGAATACAGATACCACTAATTTGCAAGTCTATGATATAAATTGCACAAAATTATCAGTGGAGAATCAGTGTGAAGTAATTTGATACGAAGGAACAAAGAAATGAAATATGGTTTATCCGTCTGCAACTGACCGATTGTTTACCATTTTCTTCCCATTTTCTCATGCGTCTTACAGTTTTTGAGATAGAAAATGAAATGTTACGAGTATTTCGTGTACAGCACGGTAGCATGGTGGTTAGCCTAAATGCTTCACAGCTCCAGGGTCCCAGGTTCGATTCCCGGCTGGGTCACTGTCTGTGCGGAGTCTGCACGTCCTCCCCATGTGTGCGTGGGTTCCCTCCGGGTGCTCCGGTTTCCTCCCACAGTCCAAAGATGTGTGGGTTAGGTGGATTGGCCATGCTAAATTGCCCGTAGTGTCCTAAAAAGTAATGTTAAGGGGGAGTTGTTGGGTTACGGGTATAGGGTGGATACGTGGGTTTGAGTAGGGTGATCTTGCTTGGCACAACATCGAGGGCCGAAGGGCCTGTTCTGTGCTGTACTGTTCTATGTTCTATGTTCTAACCAAGTGGAACACAGAACAGGAAAAAAAAGAGGGCCAGAGTCAAAGAAGAGTCCCATCAAAGAGGGGCATTAGATGCATAAAAAGAAGTAAAAAAGAAGTAGGAGAACCTGGAGAAGTAAAAGATGATGTGGGTGCAGAGAAGGATTTTTCTGATACGGATTCAGCTCGGTCAGAACATAATACTCTCTCTCCTCAGTCTCGTTGTCAGGATGATGATCCATGTGAAGAAAATAAAGAAGATTTTAGCATATTTTTGCGAAGAAGCGATTTTGGCTGTTTGAAGAAACCGATTCCAGATCATTTGAATATGACAATATTACAACATGGCCCTGAAAGATATCAGAATAAAAGTGGTCCATTTGCTGAGAAGGATGGGAGATCATTTTCCAAACAGTGGTTTGATAAAGTTTCCACAAACGGAGAAATTGTGGAGAGAAAATGGTTGTTATACTCTCCATATCGGAAAGCATGCTACTGTTTTGTTTGCTTTTTGTTTTCAAAGGAGCATTTGTCGTCTGTGTCAAACTTTGGAAAGGAAGACGGTTTCTCCACTTGGAGAAAATTAAATCCAAGAATACCTGACCATGAGAAAAGCCCTTCTCATAGAGCTCACATGAGGGAATACCTGAACCTCGTAGTTCGACTCCATCATTCAACTACGATAGATGCTGAACTTCAACAGCAAATGTCTGCTGAAAAGAAAAGATGGAAAGCTATAACTGAACGGATTGTCGAGGTTAAATCCTTTCTGGCAAAACAGAATCTGGCCTATCGAGGACATCGAGGAGAAGGAATATCTGGGTTATCAGAGCCAGGGGAGACAGTCAGTGAAAATACAGGAAACTTTCTAGCAACAATCAGACTTTTGGCCAAATATGATGACATCTTAGCAAAATACTTGCAGAGAGGGAAAGAGAAACCAAAAAGTGTCACCTACTTGTCCAACAGAATTCAAAACGAAATAATCAATCTTTTTGGTGAAACTGTCAAGAAAAATATAATTTCCGAAATTAAGCACGCAAAATATTTTAGCATAATGCTGGATTCAACTCCAGATATTGCCCATGAAGATCAGGTTTCTGAAATTCTGCGTTACGTTCATATTGATGAAAACAGAAAAGTAGAAATAAAGGAGACATTTCTGGGATTTTTTCAAGTCAACAAGAAAGATGCAGTCAGCCTGGTAAATAAAATTCAGGAAAAATTGGAAGAAGACAAAATTTCCATGAATGACTGTCGTGGTCAAGCATATGATAATGCAGCAGTTATGGCTGGAGTGAGAGGAGGTGTTCAACAAAAAATTCTTGAAGTTAACCCAAAAGCTGTGTTTGTGAACTGCGAGAACCACAGCCTCAATTTGGCCTGTGTCCATGCAAGTGAGGTGCAACCTGTTGTTGTTACATTTTTTGGCATTCTAGAAAAACTCTTTACTTTTTTTTCTTCATCTACTTCTCGTTGGGAAGTGTTAAAATCATTTGTCACTCGGACTGTGAAAAGACAGTGTGACACAAGATGGAGTTCCAGCCATGATGCTGTGCAAGTAATCCACGAAGAGTGTGACAACATTATTGCAAGCCTTCAACACCTGCTGGAAGGAGAATTTCCAAGGGAAACTAAATCTGATGCAGGATCGCTACTGAACTCTATTCAACAGTTCCCGTTTATAGCTTTATTACATTTTTGGTACTCAGTTTTATCATCAGTGGAGAAAGTCTCAAAATGTTTGCAGGATCCGAAAATGGGGTTCCATGAAGCTTCTTGTGATCTGAGAGGACTTTTTCATATCTTGAATTTGAAGAATGACGAAATTATCTACAATGCAATAGATTTAGCCAATGAATATTGTGAAAATTGGGGAATACCAATTGCACGAACAAGGAGAAGAAGAATAATGCCTGGAGAGTCAGCAAGAGATAGTGGACTGACGGCACAAGAAGAAATGAATAGAGTAATGGTAGAGATTGTGAACAGATTGAAAACTGAAATTGAAGACCGCAGTGTCCGTCTTCAAAGACTCAGTGACCGATTTTCTTTTCTTCTGAACTTGAATTCAGTAGTGATTGAAGATGAACAAGAAAGAGAGAAATTAAAAAAGGAATGTTCAGACTTTGCAAATTATTATGACAATGATGTGGTTGCAATTCAGTTATTTCATTTTCATTTTCATTTTCATATGACAAAATTATTGATTTTGTGATGCTCCTTCGAGCTGGAGGGAATAGAGTTCCCCCTGATCCTAAAGATGCTCTGGAGTCTTTACTGCAGTATGGGAGGGAATGTCTTTCCGACACTGTGTGCTTCATACAGATTACTGCTTACAATCGCATTTTCAGGCGCAAGCTGTGAAAGGTCATTTTCAAAACTGAAATTAATAAAAACATATCTGAGGTCTTCTATGTCACAGGAGCGACTGACCAACCTGGCTTTAATAAGCATTGAAAAAGAATTTCTCACAGCTGATGTAAAAAGTGAAGTAATTCAGGTGTTTTGTGACAGGAGGTATCATTTGGGGAAAAGAACTTAATAAATTTGATTGATTTATATTAAAATTGAATAAAGCGTTTATTTCATGTTTCATCTGTGTTTATATATTCAAAATGTTTTCCTTTCTCATAATATTTCTCAGTATATTAGGCCTTATACTTGAGTCTTTGGGGCATACAATCAAGATTTGCCCCGGGCATCACCAGACCTCTGCATGCCACTGGTGGGTGGGAAGACACAGTTGAGACCCCAGCATGAATTTGCGGTTAATCAATGTTAGCACCGTGACTTCTTTAAGTTGCCAAAAATCATGGACAGTAGAGGTCAGTAGTTGGCAATCTACTGAATGGAATTCCCACCCTGACTGTAATTCAAAACACTGCAAAGGTGTAGGTGACAATCTGTTGATTGTTTATGGAGTTTTGGCAATATTACTCCATTTTAAAGTATATGCCGTGGTGGACACGGCAACTTCCTTAATCCACATGCCACAAATCAACGGCAGTCGAGATCAAAAGAAGACCATCGCCATCACAGGGTATTATTTAAAGGGAAACTGTCCCTGGGGAAAGTTGAAAGGTGATCAAGCACTCATTTTCCCTTCAATCTCCTGAGAGTTTTCAACCTTAAAAGCTTCAGCGAGTTAATCACCTTGCTGTTCTGTGCACTCATAATATTTCCCAGTGACTGAAAGTCTGCTACTCCGTTTAATCCATGATGCTTCCAAGTCTTCTTTTAAGATGATGCTTCAGGCCAGGATGAGCATCTGCCTTCCCAAAGGGTGAAATGCTATAAACAGCACAGCTTTTCTGCTCATTAGTATGAGGTTTTCTATTGTCACTGGTTCGATGAAGAATTTGTTCCGCTGAGCTCGCTGCCTGATCGGAACTGAAAACCAAAATTAATCCTATTACACCCTTCAAATCAGTCCTTCTCCTTGTGAAATTGTAAAGTAAAGCCTGCTTTCTCACTGATCCGCTTCAGAGTCTCAGGAAGCTTTTACGATGGGCTGGTATTTGCTGAATTGAATTGGGCTCAATTTGTCCTGGCTCTTGGAGAGGGTTTGGAAGTAAAGGGTTGTGAAAACAGTGGGGAGCTATCTAATACCCCCTGTTGCATTCCCGTCTCCAGAACTTTACCAAAGTGTATTGCAAACCAAGTTGACTTCCCATTTCCTGGAGCCAGACAACTAATTAGTACAATTAGCACTCTACTTAGAGGCTATTTTGCAATTGTGTCAGTATTTTACAGACAATGAAGCTCCCCCCCACCCCACTCCGCCCTCCCTCCCACCAGCTCAGTTCGGGTGGCTTCCCAGCAGCAGGCCATCAGCAGGCCAGGGGGTCTTTGAAACCAGAGGCTCCATGTTCCCCAGTAACAAGGCCACAGGGATGAAACACCACATCCCATCTATTAAAAGCCCTGCAAAGGGGATTCATTTCCACCTGGTGTGCATGCCAGCTTCAAGCCTCTTAGTTCATGAATTCTGCAGTCAATGGATGATGCCAGCATGTTGAGATGCTATCGCCTGCCTACTTCGCCAGTGTTCACCACCCCTGGCAGGGCTACCAGCCTGGCATTGTTCTGGATCCTGTGACTGGACCTGTCACAGCAGGAGCCCAAATTTTATTTTAGGATGCTGGTGTGAATGGGGCCAATTAGGAACCTGCCCTCCAGAAGGTTGCACCGGCCGACAGACTGACAATGTGGTTGGATTCAGCACCTGAACACATGGTCCTGATGTTGACACCTCAATGCGTGCTGGAAAATCCATAGCGTTTCCCAGTGTGTCGGATCAGACAACCTTTTTCATGCACTCTACGCTCAGACCTGTTTTACCCTGTAAATTGCCAGAAGTAAGAACTGATCGTGGTGTAGTTGAAAGCATTTGAGACATTGGTGAACAATAAGTACATCTCATTAAACAATGAGCTTTAATGATAATCAATGGAGGAAGTATTGAGAATGAGGATGAATTAGAGTTCGTGAATTCAATGTCAGTGGATCGTAGAAACAGAAAATAGGAGCAGGAGGAGGCCATTTGGCGCTTCAAGCCTGTTCCGATCATGCCAGATCATCCAATTCAGCAACCTGTTCCTGCGGTTTGTAATCTTCCGAGCCCCTTTCCAGGTTCTTGCCCAGGAAGGGTGCAAGCCTGATTTTTATACATTAACATCCCATTAACGGGCAACACAAAGCATCGTCCGCCTTCAATGTATCTTCCTACCCGGTGGGCTTGACGACACTCTGGCGCAAATCACTGCTGCAAAGGGCAGCATGGTAGCACAGTGGTTAGCACTTTTGCTTCATGGCTCCAGGGTCCCAGGTTCGATTTCCGGCTTGGATCACTGTCTGTGTGGAGTCTGCACGTTCTCCCTGTGTCTGCATGGGTTTCCTCCGAGTGCTCCGGTTTCCTCCCAGATGTCCCGAAAGACGTGCTTGTTAGGTGAATTGGACATTCTGAATTCTCCCTCTGTGTACCCGAACAGGCGCCAGATTGTGGCGACTAGGGAATTTTCACAGTAACTTAATTGCAGTGTTAATGTAAGCCTACCTGTGACAATAAAGATTGTTCATTACAGTTCGTGAAAAACGGAAACCCGGTGCCACTATCTCTGAGAGGTTGGAGGTGATCGGGGAGTCCAAGGGGAGAGAGGGCACTAGACAGCTCTCAGGGGGGAGGGGAGGTGGATTGGGGTGGTACCCAAGAAGAGGTGAGCTGTCGAGGGTCTGTGATTGACCTTGCAGGGTTCTATAAGTCATTCAGTTACACCCAAAGTTGAGCCTCAGCTTTTGGTAAGAGGGCTGACAGACCTAGTGCCATGGAAACAATGGCCATGGGGCTGGATTCTCCGCACCACGACACCTAAAGCGCGGCTGGGGCCAGGGCAGAGAATCCAGTTTGACGCAGAAATCGGGACCGGCGGCGGTGTCATCATATATATCTATGTATATAATGGAGTGCAGACAGGCAGTGATTGACACACAGGATGACCAGTAAGCACACAGAACAGAGCAGCCAATCACCAGACAGGACACGACCACTATAAAGCCAGAGGGCACCAGGTTTCCCGCTCTCTCGGAACCCAGCCTCTGAGACAGTCAGAGTTCGTGAGCTAGCCAGTGCAAACACCATGTGGTAGCTAGAAAGTCTGGTCAGGCTAGTATCAGGTCTCCAGTCAAGTCAGCATAGTGTCAACCCACAGTTGAACATGTATAATAGTTAAAACGTTAAATAAAATCGTGTTGCATTTTATCAAGTGTTGGAAGTCTGTCTCTCGCTACACTGCATCAAGCGCAGTCCACATCGACCCAGCCTGCCCAACACATCATGGTGCCAGTGAGTGAAAATTGACGGACCTACCTTGAGTGTTTCAGCATTGACCAGCAAACAGCCATTCGGTGACATGGAAAACGACTGCCCTCCTCCACAGCTCCGCATCGCCGGCAACCTCGGTGCAAATTGGAAGATCTTCAAACAAAAGTTCCAACTCTATCTTGAAGCCACTGACCTCGAGGCCTGA
Organism: Scyliorhinus canicula; assembly: GCF_902713615.1. Classification (NCBI taxonomy): domain Eukaryota; kingdom Metazoa; phylum Chordata; class Chondrichthyes; order Carcharhiniformes; family Scyliorhinidae; genus Scyliorhinus; species Scyliorhinus canicula. Next base: position 197,388,583 of record NC_052149.1, read on the forward strand.
TCGGACGCCAGGAAGATCGCACTATTCCTCTCCAGAGCCTGGGACCACGCCGTCCACATCTACAACTCCCTTACATTCGCTGAAGGCGAAGACAAGACGAAATTTAAAACAGTCCTGCTGAAGTTTGACAGCCACTGTGACATTGAGGTGAATGAGAGCTTTGAACGGTACGTTTTCCAGCAGAGGCTTCAGGGTAAGGATGAACCTTTTCAATCCTTTTGACCCATCTCCGCATCCTCGCGCAGTCACGTCACTATGACTCGACCACTGATTCCATGATCCGGATCAGATCATTTTCAGGGTCCACTCTGATTCCCTTCGCCAGCAGCTCCTGAAAGTTAAACAGCTCACCCTCACCATCGCCATCGAAACTAGCGTTCTCCACGAACATGCTAACAATCGGTACTTCCACATCAGGGCGGCAGAAACGGCAAAGCTAGCCTCTCACGAGGCGGAATGGGTGCAGGCTATCGCACAAATGCAGGGCCTAAGTATCAACGAGAGTGGCCATTTCGCTCTCTTTTCCTAGGCCCCTGCGCATGCGCGACACGACCGAGGGGACGGCGGGATCGACGATCAGACTGTGTAGGTGCATAAGTTGTCCGACCTCACTGCGCATGCGCAATGGCGCACGGAGCGCGCTGACGTTGGCGTCATGACGCGTCCAAATTGTGGCTCCGCCCATTTAAAGCGGCAATGTCCGGAAAAATCACGACGGTGTCTACAGTGTGGCAAGCTTGGCCACGATGCAGCCCTTTGCAGATCTGCTCCGCTGCCCAGCAGCCAGCGATCCCAGCCACGGCGCAGAGTTGTCCGTTCAATACAGCAGGGCATGCTAGAATCCGACCCCGACAGCCCAACAGATCCTGATGCTGAGTGCCTTAAATCCCCATACCGGGTGGGCATCATTACGAAGCATGCGCTGTCTTTCTCCAAGATAGTGAAGCACCTCCCGATCCTTAGCGTGGATCCTGATGACGAGTGGTGTGCTGTCCTCACAGTCAACAAGGCTCGCAACCCGGTTCAAACTGGACACCGGCGCATCGGCGAACCTCGTTTTGAATACCAATCTCGACACCATCCGCGTCAGACCAAGCATTCTTCCACCGGCCTGCCAGCTCCTTGACTACAATGGCAATGCCATAGCTGCCAGTGGCTCATGCCAACTCGGAGTGTCCAATAAGTCAATTAAAGCGACACTGCGGTTCGAGATCGTAGGACCTGACAGAGCTTCCCTGCTCAGTGCTCGGGCCTGCAAACTCCTGAACCATGTTCAGCGAGTCCACACCATGTCATCCTCACAGGCGACGGCCTCACCTGATGAAAACTTCCAGGCTGAAATTGATGACATCATCACGCAGTACCACAGCGTGTTCAACGGAAAGGGCACACACCCATACCGATACAAAATCCTGCTCAAACCAAACGCCACCCCTGTGGCTCACGCACCACGTCGGGTGCCGGCACTCCTCAAGGATCGCCTCAAACAGTAGTTGCAGTACCTCCAGGACCAGGGCATCATATCAAAGGCACAGAACCCACGGACTGGGTCAGCTCCATGGTCTGCGTCAAGAAGCCTCAAGGGAGCATCGAATCTGCAACGACCCCAAAGATCTAAACCACAACATCATGAGGGAACATTACCCAAAACCAAAACGAGAAGAGTTGACCAGCGAGATGGCTCATGCCAAATTCTTTACGAAGCTGGACCCCTCCAAGAGGTTCTGGCGAATACAGCTGAACGCATCCAGACGCAAGCTGTGCACATTCAATACCCCGTTCAGTCGCTACTGCTACAACCGATGTCTTTTGTCATCATCTCTGCCTCAGAGGTATTTCACCGCAGCATGGAACAGATGATGGAGGGTAACGAGGGGAAGCGAGAGTATGTTGACGATGTCATAATCTGGTCCACAACTCCTCAAGAACACATCGATCGCCTCAAGCAGGTATTCCACAGAATCCATGAGCATGGTCTCCAACTCAACAGGGCCAAGTGCTCGTTCGGTCAATCAGACATCAAATTCCTTGGTGACCACATCTCACAGCAAGGCGTGCGGCCAGATGCTGACAAGGTTTCGGCGATCAACGCCATGAAGACCCCAGAGGACAAGAAGGCGGTCCTCCGCTTTCTAGGGATGGTCAACTTCCTCGGGAAGTTCATTCCCAACGTGGCATCCCACACCACAGCCCTCGCCATCGCATCAAAAAGTTGACGAAATTCCAGTGGCTGCCCGCTCATGAGAAAGAATGGCGTGAGCTGAGAGCAAAACTCACCACAGCCCCGGTTCTGGCGTTCTTCGACCCTACCAAGGAGACCAAAATATCCACTGACGTGAGCCAGGATGGCATTGGGGCGGTTGTCCTCCAACGGGATGACTCCTCGTCTTGGGCTCCAGTTGCGTATGCCTCCAGAGCCATGACGCCCACTGAGCAATGGTACGCTCAGATTGAGAAGGAATGCCGGGGCCTCCTAACGGGAATCGGCAAGTTTCACGACTATGTGTATGGTCTCCCAAAATTCACAGTAAGACGGACCACAGGCCATTAGTCCACATCATCCAGAAGGATTTAAATGACATGACGCCTCGGTTACAACGAATCCTTCTCTTGTTGCGCCGCTATGACTTTGAACTTGTCTACACGCCAGGCAAAGAACTCACTGTTGCAGATGCCCTCTCCAGGTCTATCACCACACCGTGTGAACAAACTGACTTTGTCTGCCAAATCGACGTGCAGGTGCAATTGTGTGCCTCCAAACTTCCGGCCTCTGATGAGAGGGTCATCCAAATTCATGAGGAAACGGCCAAGGATCCTCTGCTACAGCGTGTGATGCAGCACCTTACGAATGGCTGGCAGAAGGGACAGTGTCCCCAGTTCTACAACGTCAAGGACGACCTGATGGTGGCGGACGGCATCCTCATGAAGCTCGATAGGATCGTGATTCCGCAGAGCATGCGAGCTATGGTGCTCAGCCAACTCCATGAGGATCACCTGGGAGTCGAGAAATGTCGATGCAGAGCTCGGGAGGCAGTTTATTGGCCGGGCATCAGCCAGGACGTTGCCAACATGGTCCTCAACTGCCCTACATGTCAGAAATTTCAGCCAGCTGAACCAAAAGAAACTTTGCGGCAACATGAGATAGTGACCTCCCCATGGTCCAAATTCGGTGTCGACCCTTTCCACGCCAAGGGGTGTGACTATGTCCTCCGGGTCGACTACTTCTCCAGTTACCCCGAAGTGGTGAAATTGTCTGACCTCACGTTGAAGGCGGTGATTAAAGCATGCCAAGAAACATCTGCCAGGCATGGGATACCGCTCACGGTGATGAGTGACAACGGTCCCTGTTTTTACAGCAAGGAATAGTCTGATTTTGCCCGGCTATACAACTTCCGTCACGTCACATCCAGCCCCCACTACCCGCAGTCAAACGGGAAGGCCGAAAAAGGGGTCCATATCGTCAAAAGATTACTATGCAAGGCTGCAGACTCAGGCTCCGACTTCAACCTGGCGCTGCTGGCATACAGAGCGACCCCGCTGTCCACTGGGTTGGCTCCAGCACAGATGCTAATGAATCGCACTCTGCAAACCACAGTTCCAGCCATCCATGTTCCAGACCTTGACCACCTCACGGTCATGCAAAAGATGCAGCAGTCTCGGGCCCAGCAGAAATCAGCATACAACGTTCATGCCACGGATCTCCCCGAGCTGGTCCCAACTGATCGAGTTCGTGTACAGTTGCCTGACGGCGGCTGGTCCGCCACAGCTGTGGTGGTCAAGCAAGTGGCCCCGAGATCGTTCCTCATCCGCATGGCTGATGGCTCCTTCCTACGATGCAACAGACGGGTGCTGCGCAGAGTTCCACGTCCGCCACCCAACCGTGATGCCCCGCCTCCCACAATGCTTCTTCCGGACGTGCCCTACCACGAGGCCACTGATCTACCAGCAATCCTGCCGACCCCTGCGACCACCGCATTGGCGGCAGCCCCTCCTATCCAAGTGCAGGCGGCCCCTGATCCACCCTTCAGGCAGTCAACCAGAATTCGTCGCCCGCCACAAAGACTAAACTTATAGACTGAACTTTTGCACAATTTTGTAACCTCATCGTTTTGACCTCTGTAAATATCGTTTTTACCATTTCATCTGCCCTATATCTGCACTAGCGACACCTTCCTATGTATATATGTTCATTTTAGCACATTCTGTATATAGTCTCGCACATATACACATCCATACGCACCTTAATATTTATTATCTAAACATAAAAAAAGGGGGGGAGATGTCATAATATACATCTAATGGAGCGCAGGCAGGCAGCGATTGACACACAGGATGACCAGTAAGCACACAGAACACAGCAGCCAATCACCAGACAGAACACGACCACTAGAAAGCCAGAGGGCACTAGGTTTCCCGCTCTCGCTAGACCCAGCCTCTGAGACAGTCAGAGTTCGTGAGCTAGCCAGTGCAAACACCATGTGGTAGCTAGTAAGTCTGGTTAGGCTAGTATCAGGTCTCCAGTCAAGTCAGCATAGTGTCAACCCACAGTTGAACATGTATAATAGTTAAGACGTTAAATAAAATCGTGCTACGTTTTATCAAGTGTTGGAAGTCTGTCTCTCGCTACACTGCATCAAGTACAGTCCACATCGACCCATCCTGCCCAACACATCAGTCTTCTCAAGATCCACAATGGAAGTTAAGGCAGTCTGCTGCCTGAGATAACCTTGGCAGGTGTCCTCTGGAGGGCTGCGACCTGAAGGACCCTGGCTTATTTGGGAATAGCACAGGTGCTGTGGTGCCATCCCGTTCTGTCTGCTTTTTAAAAATCATCTTAAACCTTTTTGGATGGCTGCTGTGTGGATCGCTGATCTTTTTCTTACTCACCGGATTTCTGCAGCTCTTCTTCGAGTTGTTTGCAGTGCAGATTCAACCATCTCAGCACAGAGTGATGCGGAGAACGGTACCCATACAGCGACAAGGGGTGTGGTCGAGAGGTGCTTTGGGCTGTTGAAGATGTGCTTCAGGTGCCTGGACTGCTCTGGAGGGGCCCTCCATACCCTTCGGATGGGGTCGGCCGCATCGTTGTGGTTTGCTGCATCCTGCACAACATAGCCCAGCAGAGGGGCGATGTGCTGGAGGCAGAGGAGGGGGAGGAGGAGGAGCATAATGGCGAAGGGCAGGTCTCCCCAGATGAGGAGGATGTGGGCAATGTACACGACAGACGGCTGGACATGGACGGGAGGCTGCCCACCATTAACGGCTGGGCCAGCGGGCACGGGACGGGTTAATAGTCGCCCAGTTCACAGACTAGGGGTGTGGGAATCGCTGGGTATGGGCACAGACAGCACAGTATGGCACCAGCCTACCACCCTCATCCCACCCACCCACCACCCTCACCCCACACACCCACCACCAACCATCCTTCCCCCACCCACCCACCACCAACCACCCTCACATCACCAGCATGCACACCACCCCTCCATTGCACATCCACCTGCGGCACACTGGACAGGGCTCACACGGTCGCCAGTGGAAGCGTGTCTATTGCAGGCCATGGAGGATGATGACAACATGCTCTGCGATGAGGTCTGGGCTCTACATCGTTAGGCAATGTCTGACTCATGGCCACAGTACCACCCTCCACCTGGACTATCCCTGCATGCGGCTTTGATACTACAGCGCACGGTCCCGTCATCTGCCAGGGAGGGATGGCGAGGGTGACCCGGGGGGGGGTGGCACACTCACCTGAGGCCGATGTCCTATCAACCTTCACACACACACTGGCACTCACCTCACACCACACCCCCGTACGCATCGGACAGAGCACAGAGGCAGCTTCTGTAGGTGTGAAAGTGATTTTAATGACAAACAGTTCATACAGGTGCCCTAACCCCTATAACTAGTCTGTGCCCTGCACCCGTGCCAACTTACAAAGTGTCTAATTTTTTGGCCTTATCGGTGTGTCCTGGGTGGGTGTGTCCTGTATGTGGGTCCCCTGGGTGCTTGTGTCGTGTGTGTCAGTGTCCCGGGTCAACTGGGACGGGAGCCTGTTGCTGTGGCTGCCCTCCTCGTCGCTGTGTGTGGCCCACAGGCGTTGCCGCAATGGCACAGGATGGGGGTGGCGTACGCCTGATGCTCCGGGACTATCCCTGGCTCACGGGCGCCCTGGCACTGGGTGGGGGTGTCATATGCCCAATGGGCCAGGTGTATCCCTGTCTCGTGGACGCCCTGGCACGTCCTGGGGGGTGGTCGGCATCCACAGGGACGCCGTTTGGTCCTGCAATACACAGTACAGCACGCGTGGTTAGACATGCAGGCGAGGATGGGGAAAGGGTGGATGGTGGAAGGGGAAGAGGGAAAGGGGGAAAGGGGTGATGGGGGTAGGGGGAAGAGGGGAAGGGGGAATGGAGGATGGGGGAAGGGGGAAAGGGGGGAAGGGGATACGGGAAGGCGGATAGGGGAAGAGGGGAGGGGCGGTTAAGGGGGAATGGGGGGGAAGGGGCGATGGGGAAAGGAGGGATGGCGAAAGAGGGATGGGGAAGGGGGAAAGGGGGTGTGGGGGGATGGGGAAGGGGGGATGGGTGAAGGGGGAATGGGGGAACGGGTGATGGGGAAGGGGGGATGAGGAAGGGGTTTGGGGAAGGGGGAAGGGGGGATGGGGAAGGGGAAAGGGAGGATGGGGGTTGGAGTGAAGGGGAAGGGCGGATGGGGGAAGGCGGAATGGGGAAGGAGATGGAGAAGGGGAACGGAGAGATGGGGGAAGAAGGGCAGGCAGTGGGGTGTCTCACTTTGTGGTACGCCCCCCGACCTCTTCAGCCCAACCTCCCGGTCCTCGGGTCTGCCTACAAGGTCCAGGGCCCTCTCGTCATGAACGGTGGGGGGGGAAACTTCAGGTGGGCCCCCTGTTATCCTCTCAAGCTCCCGGTTGTTATGAGCCGCTTCTCCTGGGGGGGGTGGTGACAGAGATAAAGGGCAACAGTGTTAGGCAGACATATACATGTGGACCAGCGGTTGTGTGTTTGATGGCATCTGTTAACACCCCATCCTGCCAATGCAGCCTGAATGCGAGCCCCTTCTGGTCCGGTGCTTTTCCGACGTTCCGGTTGGCCCGACGCCGGAGTGGTTCACGCCATTTTTGACGCCGGCGTCGGGCCATCCCGCCGATGGTGTAGAATCCCGCCCTATGTATTTGGTGCAAAAAGGTTTAAAAGCCTGGTTTGGTGTGTGCTGCAGTCATCCTTTTTAAAAGTCCTGGCTTAATAGTCAAACTTGGCTAAAAGGGATAATTAAAGCATCATAAAAGTTGGGTGAAAGAATTTTGTTTAAATGAAGAAGGTGCCTTGGGGAGTAGATGATTAGAGACATTGGGCATGATTTACTGGCCTAGTCACGCCTGACTTGGTGATGCAATGAGGTCGTTAAATCTCACAAGAGGCCCCTCGCGTGCCTCGCGACATTTGAGACATCTCACGCAATTCAACCGAACCTCGCGAGGTGGACGGCACGGTAGCACAGTGGGTAGCACTGTTGCTTCACAGTGCCAGGGTCCCTGGTTCGATTCCCGGCTTGGGTCACTGTCTGTGTGGAGTTTGCACGTTCTCCCCGTGTCTGCGTGGGTTTCTTCCGGGTGCTCCGGTTTCCTCCCCAAGTCCCGAAAGACGTGCTGTTAGGTTATTTGGACATTCTGAATTCTCTCTCTGTGTACCTGAACAGGCGCCGGAATGTGGCGACTGGGGGCTTTTCACAGTAACTTCATTGCAGTGTAAATGTAAGCCTACTTGTGACAATGATAAAGATTATTGTTATTATTATCATGCCCTTATTGGGCGAGATCCAGTTGTACATATCTAAATGAGCCATTAGGATAATTTAATAATAATACTCTTCATTCGTGTCACAAATAGGCTTACATTAACACTGCAATGAAGTTACTGTGAAAATGTGCCTGTGCCGGATTCACCCAATGCCCGGGAACTAGCTGCCTCCCCATCAAGGCCTGGACCAAGCGTCATTCAGCACTGGTCCACACAAACATGACCAGGCTTCACGGCCCCTGCAGGAGGTTTCCCATGCCATTGCAGATCATTGGGTGGTCGGGGTCAGGGTGGCCTCCTAGCTCTTCCACTGCCATCCTGGCACCTTGGTACTGCTATCTTGACACTGCCAAGGGGCTGGGCCTCAGGGGAGCCATGCACTTAGAAGGCTGATGAGGTGGGTATGATGGATGGGTGGTGAAGGGCAGATATGAAGGGACCTCATAAAGGTTGGGAAGTTTAAGGGGAGGACTGAAAAGGGGGGAGGCCCTTTGTCGATTATTCTTTTTGTCTACTGTGTATGTACTGTGGTGGACCCTCCGCAGGGGTGGGCCGCCATGGGAGGGTGGGGAGAGGCGCTGGGGGGGGGGGGGGGGGGGGGCAACTGGAGGGCAATCACTTGTGGCACCACCTTGCCAACCCTTGGATCCCAACCCCATGCCGGGCAACCTCTGTCCCTGCCCGTCAGCCCTACAGTGGGAGGCCAAAATCAGGAAACAGGCCGCGCTTGGATCAGTTTGCAATCTAATCGTCCCGTCCCCATTGGTGAGAACTGAATCCTGCCACGGCATAGCGAGAAGCCAATAATCACAACCAGACTGTAAGGCCTGGACACCGTGCTTGAACGTGGCAAGAACCAACACCACAGGCGCAGCAGCCAACATCCGAACACCCAGGGGCTGGGCCCCAGCTCCGGGAACATTTCAGCAACTAGAAGATGGGTGTGTGCACTGGGGAGTGGATCAGCGCCCAGTCCAGGTACCATTACCAAGCGGGTGTCTGGGGTACAGGTTTGTGGGTCCGGTGACCAGGGGCCTTGCTATAGCTGGGCTTGCTTGGGCAGGATGGTTACATGGCATCCTGACTGATGGCGTGGGATGTGGGAGGGTGAGGGGTGGAGCCAGAGGGGACTGGAGGGTACTGAGGTGGACGACATCGCTCGTTGTCGGTCTCTAACCCGCTCCAATTTCTTACAGACATTACATGGGATGGATGATATCTTGGATCCTGCAGAAGCTGCCCTCGCTCTGCTGCTGGAAGGCCAGGCAGTCAGACACTAGATAAGCAGTGGCCCATGTGCAAGGCCTCGCCAGACACCTTAAGGACCCTGCCTACCCAGCCAGGGAGGAACCCAGAGGGAAAGGCCGGCTACTGCCCACGGTGTATAGGCATCGCTGGTCCTTCAAGCAGATGATGAACAGCATGTGCCGCAGGAGGCTCCGCCTCATGAAAGGGAGGGTGCGGCACCTTTGCAATATCCTTGCTGACTTGGCACTACTTGGAGGAGTAGTATTCCCACTCGTGGTGGCCATCCAGATCCTGAACTTCTCAGGATCATTCCCAGGCTTGAGGGGGACTTGTGTGGCATCTCACAAGCTACAGCCTGAAAGTGCATCCGCGAGGTCACAGTTGACAAGCAGTTAACCATATAACCAGGCCCCCAGATGCCAGGACAGCAGGATACTCCGCCATCGACAGAGTGCCCCAGGTCCAGGGGGGAATAGATGGCATGCATGTTGCCTTGCAGGCAACAGGGCATCAGGGAATGTGCATGACAGCTACATCCTGGACATCCCGGCCTCTTTGATGACTACCCCAGGTAAGGGATTACCCGCAGAGGACCTGGCGAATGACACCAGTACAGAGACTGGTGACCGATGCTGAGATACCACCCGGGCTGTCATTGAGCGGTGCATCAGATTGCTCAAAATGTGATTCCAATGCTTCAACTGCTCTGGTGGTGCACTGCAGTACCGCCCCAGAGAGTCGCCCACTTTGTGGTGGTCCGCTGTGCCCCCCACAACCTGGCACAGCAGTGGGGTGACGTGCTGGAGGTGGAGGGGGAGGGTGAGGAGGCGCCAGACCAGGAGGGGACACAGTTCGAGCCCAGGGAGGACCTGCCAGACCAGCCGGAGGATGGAGGACAGGTACAGTGGCGAGGGTCCGGCATGCCCGGGGTGCCAGCGATGCTCTCATCCGCACCAGTTTATCATAGGACATGGTTTCATCCATAATCTCACCGCCTTCTCCCCCAAACATCCCCCCTCAACACCCCTCCCCCCGCCCCAACCACCCTGTTCCACTCCCCCAGGGTGGATGTGACCTCACCCCAGGTTGACGGGACTGCGCCGCCTCTGACAGCATGTGGGTCACTGTCAGAGACAGGGAGGGTGATGATTACCCAATGTGAACTGAGCTCTGGTGCTCCTTAATCTATGCCACAGTTTGGCTCCTGCCCATTGACTGAGTGCTCGCTCACACCCATCACCTACACGTGGTGTGCGTGATGGAGGGGGGAGGGATCCAGGACCACCATGCCCCATTTCCCCCCCTTACCCACTCTTACTCCTCGGTTCCCTCTCAGTGATCCTCGACCTGCTGAGCCTTCCATGCTCTAGGTGTGTCGAGGTGTGTCCCCAGGATGCACAGCAGAGTTGGAGGCAGCCTACTACTTACCGCGTCCCATGGCCTCCGATGCCTCTGGCTGGGGCTGTCTGGGAGCCCTGGGACCAGAGGGTCCCGGACCACATGCTGGCAGCACATGCCTCACCATGCCATCCTGTTCTGGAGGCTGACTCCAAGACACGCTGTTGTGAGGCATGGTGGGGGACACAGGGGAGCTGGTGGCCACTGTCGCCACTCATAGGGTGGCTTTGAATTGGCACCCAGCACCCCCTCCTCCTGGTCAATGCCTGTAGGGCCCTGTGAGTCACCTTGGGAGGGAGTCTGGCTCTGCCAGCCCTGGCACCTCCCCAATGTCTGCACCATGGTGTCGGCTATGTGCCTCAGTGACTGAGACATACAGATAGATACATAGAAGATAGGAGCAGGAGGAGGCCTTTTGGCCCTTTGAGCCTGATCCGCCATTCATCATGATCATGGCTGCTCATCCAACTCAATAGCCTAATCCTCCTTTCTCCCCATAGCCTTTGATCCCATTCTCCCCAAGTTGAAGATACAGCCGCCTCTTGAATATATTCAAAGTTACACATGCTCTGGAGTGCCCTGGCAATGCCCACCTGTGACCGGGACACATCCTCCAGCAAACGGAACATGCTCTGGAGTGCTTCGGCAATGCCCAGCTGAGACTGGGACATGCTCTGCCATGCCTCAGAAAGGTCCAGCTGGGACTAGGACCTGTCCACCAGTGAATTAGACATGCTGTTGAGGTGCCCAGCCTTGGCCGTCACTCATTAACCCACGATTGGACACCTGCATACATGCTGCCAAAGTCGTGCACCAGGCTCTCCACTGCGGTCGCAACCATGGTTGTACTGGCCTCGATGCCACACATTGCTGGTGCCATTTCCTGCACCCGTAACCTCAGGGACTCCTCCAATCGGTAATGGACCTGCTGCAGTGTCACTGACATCCCCTCAGAATCTCACATCTGCAGCCTATCGACTGCAGCAGCTCTGGGTGGACCTGTTCCAGAGGCTCAGTATCTGACTGAGAATCAGCTGGGTCCTGGGATCCGGCAGACCTCCGACTGCTGTCTAACCTCGGCAATCCTGCCTCCATCTGATGCGCATTAGTAACTGTGGAGCTCACCAGAATGTGTCCCAGAAGCCTGTCCACTACTGTCGGCCACTGTTGGTGTCTGTCTCTGTGCTGATGGAGGGTCGGGATGACAGCTGTACTGCGAATATGGTGTCATCCTCGGAGTTCACCTCCGAGGTGTTCTCTTGGGAGGCTGGGACCAGGATCCTAAATGGGCCAGTATCATCTGATGGAACTCCTGTGGGAGAATTGACATGTGGTCAGTAAGATTAACAGATCATTCTGCCTGGCATTAACAACTCTAGTGTGGCAGATCATTGGGGTGGATCCTCACCTCTATGCTGTACGGCAACTTCTACTTCGGTGACCGATCTGTCCTTGCCCCCCCCCCCCCCCCCCCCCCAACGACTTCCAGGGCCTGTTCCTTGTAGGGGATGAGGACACCCCACCGCCTGTCTGGGCTCTCTCCTGTCTCTTGTGGCCAACCTCTCCTGCGGGGACATAGAGAGGGCATCATGAGACGCACGCTTCATCCATCGTGCGGGAGGGGAGGTTTGTTGGGAGGGGGCAAGCATGGGCAACACTGTTGGCATGGGTGGCTTGGGATATAGTATGATCCTGGTCGGGGGCTGTGCCAGGCACATGGCCTTCTTGGGGGAGCGGCGGGTATAGCCGATGCCAGTGATCCACTGCCAATTTACCACTGCGGCCCGATGGAGGTCGTTGATGTTTGTGGTGTTCTTTGTGAATCTTGTTCTCAGGATGGATGTTGTAGTGTTCACAAAGCCCTCAGAAGCTATGTTCATTAACAAAGCTAACATTTATTTACACTACTTAATAAAGTTCGATGTACTTACTCCGGTAGTAAACTGTAGTCTAGTAATTTACAATCTACCCTCAACTAAATCTACACTCTATCTATAACTGTACTGTCCTCTTTATCACTGCTCTCTCTCACTCTCCTCCATCTCTCTCCCAGAGATCTGTGGGTCAGTGTTTTATATAGTTCTGCATCTAGCTCCATCTAGTTGTTAATTATGACATTAACCCTTTGTGTTCTGAACATTTCCCATAATGTCGCAATGTTCTTAATACACTGGACGCCGATCCTACTGGTGATGCTCTGCGAGCTGACGGCTGCTGCCACTTCCTCACAGATGACATGGCTGCCCTGTGGCTGACCCTCCGAGACCCTCGGAGAAACAGGTCATCACGTCTGAACCGACCGCATCCAACATTCTAGCCAGATCGGCATCCCCGAATCGTGTGGCTGGTCTTCTCGGTGGTGTGGCTGTGAACTGTGTGGAGTTTAAATGCTGCTCCCCCTTGTTGGAGTGGAGCTGGTAGGCGCAGTCTCAGTGAATCAGCCGGCGTGACCATCATTTGCAGTGTGCACTCCATGAGGTATCGGTCAGTGGACCAATTAAAGTTTGATACCAATGAATGCCTCGTCGGGTCGAGCGTCGGGAAGTTCGTAGCAGTCCCCGCCCACTACCACAACTTAGAAACCTTTCCGTTAAATTGCATCATGGCTAGAGAAATGGGATTGGGAAGGGGGGAAGGTAAAAGAAGAAAGGGCAGGAAAGAAAGTTGAAGAGAAATGGAGGGGAAAGGATTTTGGTTAAAGGTGGAGAGTATTTGAGGAAAGTGGAGGATTGCTGGAAGCTTGGAGGAAATAGGCAATGGCAATTGGGACAAAAAGATCAGCTGAGAGGGGAAGGGAAGAGTGGAGGGGAGGATTGCCGGGAATGGGAAATAGAAGGGAAAATGGAACAGATGGGAGAGTGTGATGTCCAGTAACCAGTGTAGCATGCCCTGAGTGTATGAGTGAAAGTATAGCATATCATGGGTGTGCCATAAAAATACAACAGGCGATTTTCAGCCCACGTTAGGCATCTGCATAAATGGCGACGCAGGACCAAAATCTCACGAGTCGGCAAACGCGATTCCCGCCGGCAAGATTACATTTCTTGATTTCCCTTCCCCTCGTTCGTGATGTGGGGGGGAGGGCGTGATGTGGGGGGGTCCCTCCCATTTGGGGGGGTCCCTCCCATTTCAACAAGTGTTAGTCAATTTAAATATCATTATAGGGCTTCACTGCAATATGTCCCGTCCCCCCCTCCCCCACCCTTAATGAATATTCATAATCATTTTGGCAAATTTTACAACAGGGTGTTTAAAACTTGAGGCAGTCAAGGGGAAACTGTTGGGGCTGTAAAGATAAGTATTGCGACTGGGGGCAGAGAGACATACCCAGGCAGTTCACTGGCACTGTCCGTTGGCTGTGTCAACCTGGTGAGAGAGTTTCTTCTTAGTGCGGATCAGGGCACCCTTTAAAGATGGCACCATGATCTCTGTGGAGTCGCGTTGTTGCCTCAATCAGGCCCCGCCCCGCCAAGGTGACGGTGAAGACCACACCACCACACCTGGTGCCAGAATATCTGGAGAGAAAACTCGACTGTACAGCTGGAGAGCTACACGTGGTTTGCTCACTAAAACTGACACTGAAAAAATATCAGAGGTTTCCATCCAGCTCAGGTGGTGATGTCAAATAGTGTTGAATGCTGATCTGGCACCTGATCTGCCAGTTTGGACCTCGCAGGGTCCTGGCAGCACTCTTTTTTTTAATCACTCCCAGCTGAAAATTGTCAAACTGCATGCGGGATCTCTCACAAGACTGTTTCAAGGGCTAATCCTACAAGCTTTGGGCAAGATGCTTTGACTGTTCTTCGCTCCTGCAGATTGAGTGTAAGTATTAGTGATTCAATGTATTGCAATGCCAGTGGCCTAGTGGAAGGCTGTTGGTCAGAGTTTGGGGAGACTGCAGATATCCATTCAGTACAACTTTTGAACAACATTGTTGAACAACATGGCTTTGTACTGTATTGGCTTCGCATCATCGGTCTGTGTTAGCTGGCTGATTGGCACTGGTGGAGTGGCAGGGAGGTAAATTACTTTTTACAATTCTATCTGCTCACCCACTCCACGGGCTGAGATAAAACTAGGGCTGTGTCTATCACTGATCAGGTTACCCCCTTATACTTCAAATAGTGTGTGAAATAGAAGCTTCAAACAATCCTCGGGCCACACAAAGGGAACAAAGATCTGATAAAATAGGACTCCACTCCTATTCTTCTTCATTATGCCCGTAGAACAGCAATTCCCCAGTGAAGAAGGAATTACCCCTTTGTGTCTCCATAATAAAGTGTGTGTGAGCATTTTTATGGTCAAAGCTAGAAGTTCATTCATCACTGTATTTTCAGAATTTCTTCTCACTGACGTCTTGTGAAATACATTGCACCATTTGGGGGTTTGGCTTTGTATTCAGTGGAATGAACGACCTCTGTTAAATGTCTGGCAGTTTTGTTGCAACATATTTTCCATTGTTGTTTGACCCTCGCATTTGCTCATATAGAAAAGAAGAGACGCTTAAAGTAATATTATATTGAAGATCTAAATAGCCAATGTTAACCCTTTCTGGGCACTGCCCTCTGAACAATCTAAGAGTTGAACAAAAAAACTGGATGATCAGGAGGTGGCGGGAATTGAGCGCAATGATCAAAGTTTGTCCTCTGTATACGCGTCTCTTCACACAGCGAGTGAAGCCTTGTGACTTCAGTGCTCCTGTGTCATCGCCTCCTATGGCGTATCTCAGTTTCCTGCATATATGCAGCCAATGGGCGATCCACAAGCATGAGGGCGATATAGTCAGTAAAGTAGATTTCTTTCTGGTACAGGCAAATCAAATCATTCCTATTCAACAGTAGTGGATATTTTTATCGCAATTATTGGAGCTATTAATGCATTTAATGTGCCCTGAAATAGATTGATGTTATTTCCTGCAAACCTGATGAATACAGGAAGGTAAGTTTGGACTAAATTTGAATTATGCCGCCAATTTGTTTTATTAATGACCCTCCAGAAATTTCCAAAAATGGAGAAAATACATTTTGGTGTTTGTGCAATAATATTATTTCGCTAAATGAGTTCGCAAGTCTGACAGTGTTTCTCTAACATCAATGGATAAATAGTTAAAGATCATAGAATTTACAGGGCAGAAGGAGGCCCTTCGGCTCATCGAGTCTGCACCGGCTATTGGAAAGAGCATCATACTTAAGCCCACACCTCCACCCTATCTCCGTAACTCAGTAATCCCACTTAACCTAAGGGCAATTTAGCACGGGCAATCCACCAAACCTGCGCCTATTTGGACTGTGGGAGGAAACCGGAGCACCTGGAGGAAGCCCACGCAGACACGGGGAGAATGTGCAAACTCCACACAGACAGTGAACCCAGTTGGGAATCGAATCTGGGACCCTAGAGTTGTAAAGCAACTGTGGTAATCATTGTGCTACTGTGCCGCCCAGGATAAGAAAATCTCTGTGCCATTTCTGTTGAATATAGATAGAATTATGACAGGGTGCAGCACCTCTTCTGCGCTTCTGCCCCACATTCCCCCACAACTTCCAAAAAACCTGAAGGACTCCATTTAGTTTTCAAACTGCATGGAAGCAAAAAATATTTGTGTCCTCAACCGAGCTCAGTTATAAAGACATTTGTCATAATTGCGCAAATGGAGCGTAAGGATAAGAATGCTTGTTATTTTTATGAATTTCCTCTACATCAAGCAGAACTGCTGAATATTTTGATGGAATGAGTTGGAGGCAATCTTATTCAGAGCCACACTTGCTAGCAACCTTACTTGGCATTTCACGATCCTGCAATTGGTTTAATGTGTAATCAGTTCCAAATGTGATATTATAATTCATGTAATCCCAATGAAGGTAATCAAAGATACCTTTATTAAAAGATAAGAAACAACCTTTGCCTTCTGGGGTAGCCTACCTTATGAAAGTGCTCTTCAACAGAGTGGGAGGGACACAAGCGGTTCACAACTATGATTTTCTATTGGGAAAGTCCCATTCTCAGTGAGATCTTTGAGGAGTCGCTGAACTGAAGCCAGAGCGTTCCCACAGGAAACAAACTCAACTAATTTGTCCTATTGCACTTCCTGACACAGATTAATAGAATAGCCTTGGCAGGGACTTGGGAGCTATTTGCTTGACTTCCTTTTGAGTCAAGCAATAGTCTGTTTGCTCACAATTGTACTTTTCAAATTAATTGACCCTTTCTTTTTTTTTATATTTAGAGTAGCCAATTCATTTTTTCCAACTAAGGGGCAATTTAGTGTGGCCAATCCACCTACGCTGCACATCTTTTGGGTTGTGGGGGCGAAACCCAAGCAAACACAGGAAGAATGTGCAAACTCCACACGGACAGTGACCCAGAGCCGGGATCGAACCTGGGAACTCAGCGCCGTGAGGCAGCTGAGTTAACCACTGCGCCGCCTTGCTGCCCTCTAATTGGCCATTTCGAAACTTACAACTGCAGTTCAAAATTATTGTCAAAGATTTGTGTTTCCCTGTCTACCCAGATGCGGGTGGAATTTTGATGAAAAGGTGGAGGTGAACATTAGAGGAGTAGTTTACCCCTGGAATGGTATGTTTTCTGATCACCAGACCCGGCAGAAAACAGTGAGAGGTTTGGCTGGAAAGTTGAAGCAGTCTTGTGCTTCACAGAGTCTCTTTCAGCATGCAGGCAAAGGAGGGGCAAGCTGTAAGGCCCCAGATACAAGAACTGATGACTTTTATCAAGGAGGAAATCCATCAACAGAGGAAAGAAATGCATGAGGATCATGAAAAGGCCATTGCAGAAACTGTGCCCCCCCTGGAAGAGTACTTCGGAGCGGATGGAGAGGTGATTGGAGGTGCACAGGTCACAGATTCGGGAGATTGAAGGAATGATCTCGGACCACAGCGATCGTGTGGTGGCTCTGGCGGCGGAGGTGGGGCTCTAGGAGACCTTTGTAAAATGCTGAGGTCGAAGGTTGAGGAGCAGGAGAATACCTCGAGAAGGCAGAGCCTGTGAATAGTGGGCCTGCCTGAAGGGGTGGAAGGTGTGAGTGCCACGAGGCTCGCCTCGAGGATGCTGGCGGGACTGGTGGCAGAAGGGTTGCTAGATAAGGCACCTGAAGTGGACCGAGCACATAGGTCTCGGAGGAAAAAGCCTAGAGCTGGGGAGCCGTCGTGGGTGGTGATTGTGAGACTCCATAAATTTGTGGAGAAAGAGAAAATTCTACGGTTGGCCTGGGAGAAGTGTAGCTGCGACTGGGAGGGAAATAACATCTGGATTTATCAGGACATCGGAGCAGAGTTGGCAAAACGGCGGGCAGGTTTCAACAAGGCCAAGGCGGTGCTATACCAGCGGCTGATCAGGTTCAGGGTGCTCTACCCAGCGAAATTATGGGTGACGTTCGGAGGCCAGGAGTATTATTTTGAGACCCCAGAAGCGGCCGAAGACGTCATTAAGGAGCATAAACTGGGGGAGAACTGAGTGGACAATGCTTGGGAACTGGGGTGCTGGCACTATGTAGTGGTCGGGAGCATGTTTGAAGTGGGTGTAAGGATTGGGGGATTTCACCGTTTATTGTGGGGGGGGGGTGGTTTCTGTTCATGTTGAGATTGTAAGGAGTTGTAGGGGTGAAAGGTTTATGTGGTGATGGATGTTCCCATACCCCCCTCCTGTTTTATGGGACTATTTGTGTTTAACATCTATTTGTTTGCTTTTGGAGAAGGCTGCCTGGAGTTCAGGACAAGTCCTTGTTTGGGGGGGGGAGGGCAAGACCAGCAGGAGGCCTTCTTCTTTGAGCTGAGGAGTTTGGGGGGGGGGAGGGGAGGAAGGGGAAGGGGGGGGAGAAGGGGAAGGCAAAAAGCAGGGGGGGGTTTCGGCGATGCGGTAGGGGGTGAGAAATGACATGGTCAAGGGCAAAGGAAGGGGCCATCTGGGATGGACTAGGTACAGAGTGGAATTAAAGGGGCAGGTGTTATGTGGGATTCAATCAGAATGGGGAAGATGACGGATGGTAGAGGGGATTGGAGGTGCAAGCCTCTGGTGAGATTGGTAACGTGGAACGTCCGGGGAATGAATGGGCCGGTTAAAAGGTCGTGGATGTTCGCGCACCTCAGGAGCTTGAAAGCGGGGGTTGTCTTTTTGCAGGAGACACACCTCAATGTGAAGGACCGGGTTAGGTTAAGAAAGGGGTAGGTCGGGCAGGTTTTTCACTCGGGTTTGATTTGAAATCGAGGGGTGTGGTGAATGTAACATGGTAATTCACACTATATCTTTGTAAGCGCAGTAGCGTTATCCGACCACTAGGGGGAGTAGCTCTGGGAATGCTCAGGAGCTTGTACAGGGCTCCACCCTTGGCTCCGCCCACGACTCCTCCCCCTAGTGCTCCTGTATAAATACCCTTGTCCAGAGTCAGCTTGCAGTTCACTGAGAGTTCATCAACGGGTAACAGGCTGGCTCTGTAGTAAGTAGATTAAAGCCTATATTCATATCGGAAACACGTGTCTGGTGAATTGATGGTTCCATCAAGGGGTATGGCGATTCTAATGAGCACAAAAATGGGATACGTGAGTGCATAGGCGGTGAGGGATCCAGGTAGGAGATATGTGATTGTGAGTGGGGTATTGGAAGGGGCACCGGTAGTGTTGGTAAATGTGTATGTCCCAATTGGGATGATGTGGGTTTTATGAGGGAATTTCTGGCAGCAATCCACGTATCAGTTGATCATGGGAGGAGATTTTAACTGTGTCCTGGAGCCGAGGGTAGATAGATCGAGCTCCAGGTCGATGGGTAGGGTACAAATGGCAAAGGAGCTGGGGGGGGTTTATGGAGAGGACGGGTATGGTGGATCCATGGCGCTTTCAGAACCCAGGGGGAAGGGTGTATTCCTTCTTTTCACACGTCTATAAGGTGTATTCGAGGACTGATTACTTTGTAGTGAATCAGGAGATTTTGGTTGGGGTGGAGGGGGCAGAGTATGCGGGGATAGTTATCTCAGACCATGCAACCCACTGGCTGGATATCCGGTTCAGTAAAGGACGAGAGCAGAGGCCGTGGTGGAGGTTTGACTCGGGGTTGTTGGCGGATGAAGCTTTTTTTGACAAGGTGCGGTTGACGATTAGGGATTATGTGGAATTCAGTCAGAATGGGGAGGTGCCGGCGGGCATTTTTAGGAACCACTGAAGGTCGTGGTCCGGGGAGAAATTATCACATTTACAGTTCGTGTGAATAAGGAATGGAGAGCAGAACATGACTGTCTAGTGAGTGAGATAGTGAAGGTTGACAGGGAATATTCGAGGGTGCCCACCGTAGAGGGATTGGTGAGGAGCACCAGCTGTGGAGACAGGCTGCATCCAGGGAAATATTGAAGATCCGGACTGGGGCTGGGGATGTGGTGTCAGAGTCAGGGAAGATAAATGAGGCATTTAGAGAGTATTACCAGGGACTTTATGAGGCAGACCCAGGAGGAGAGGAGGGGGACATGGGGTGGTTTCTGGATGAGCTGGAATTTCCCCAGGTGGAGGAAGCAAAGATGCAGGTGTTGGAGGAGCCCCTGGGGCTGAGGGAGGTGCTGGATAGTATCAGGGATATGAAGTCGGGGAAGGCCCCTGGGCCGGATGGGTACGCGGCAACATTTTATAAGGAATTTGCGGCTGACCTGGCACCACATCTATTGGGGGCGTTTAATGAAGCACTGGAGAAGAGGGAGTTGCCGGAGATAATGAAGCAGGCAGTAATCACACTAATCCCAAAAATAGGGAAGGATTCGGTGGAATGTGGGTCGTATTGACCCATATCACTATTGAACACGGATGTGAAAGTATTGGCTAAGTTGTTGGCGGGGAGGATGGAGGATTGTGTCCTTGGGGTGGTTGCAGAAGATCAAACAGGCTTCGTGAAGGCAGGCAGCTCGCGAGTAATATAAGACAGCTGTTGAATGTGGTGATGAATCCGTCGAGAGCTGTGGTACCGGAGGTGGTGGTGCCCATGGATGTGGACAAAGAATTTGATTGGGTGTAGTGGTGATAATTGTTCGAAGTTTTGGGAAGGTTTGGGTTTGGGGCGAGATTTGTGGCATGGGTGCGGTTGCTGTCTGTGGCGCCAAGAGCGAGGGTGAGGACGAGTGATGTGAGCTTATGAAGCTTTGACTTACACAAGGGTACGAGGCAGGAATGCCCACTGTCGCCGCTGCTGTTTGCACTGGCCATAGAGCCATTGGCGATGGCTCTCAGGGGGTCGGCAGAGTGGCAGGGGATAATGAGGGGACAGAGGGAGCATCGGGTGTCGCTCTATGCCGATAACCTCTTGCTGTATGTTTCGGATCCTTTGGAGAGTATGGGAAGGATTATGGGCCTTTTGGGGAGGTTTGGAGGGTTCACGGGATACAAGCTAAATGTAGGGAAAAGTGAGATATTCCCGGTGAGCTGGCATAGCGGGCTAATTTAGGGGGGGTGCCATTTACGGTAGTGAGGGATAGATTTAGGTACTTGGGGATTCAGGTAACGAGGGAATGGACGGGTCTCCATAAGTGGAACTTAATTAAGCTGGTGGAGAAGGCCTTGGGGGGATCTTAAGAGGTGTTATACACTGCACTTAACCTTGGCGGGACGGGTTCAAGTGGTGAAATGAATATTCTGCCGAGGTTCTTGTTCATCTTTCAGACTCTCCCGATCTTTAACCAAAGGCCTTTTTTCGGAAAGTGGACACAATCATCTCTGACTTTGTATGGGCGGGGAAGGTGCTGAGGGTGGGGAGGACACTGCTACAGAGGCAGAGGCAGCAGGGGGCGTTGGCATTGCCAAACTTGCTTCATTAAAATTGGGCGGCGAATGTGGACAAGGTGTGGCAGTGGTGGGAAGGAGAAGGGGTAGAGTGGGTTAGGATGGAGATGGAATCTTGTAAGGGGTCGAGTTTGAGGGCTATGGTGATGGCAGCATTGCCAATGGCTCCGAGTAGGTATTGAGGGAGCCCAGTAGTGCAGTCCACGGTGAAGATATGCAGTCAGCTGAGGAGGCATTTTAGGGTGGAAGGGATGTCGGTGCTAACACCGCTGTGCGAGAATCATGGGTTTGAGCCGGGGGGGGGAGGAGGATGGATAGTGTATACAGGAGGTAGAGGGAAATGGGGTTGGTCAAGGTGAGGGATTTGTATTTGGAGGAAGGGTTCGCCAGTCTGGAGGAGTTAAGGGAGAGGGTAGAGCTGCCGTAGGGTAGTGAGTTCAGGTATCTACAGGTGAGGGACTTTGCACAAAAGGTCTGGAAGGGGTTCCCTAATTTGCCGGGATACACCCTGCTGGAGCGGCTGCTGCTTCTGGATGTGGAAGGGGAGGGAAGAATTGGGGATATATATAAGTGGCTGGTGGAGCAGGGAGGCGAGCGGGTGGTGAAAATCAAGGAAAAATGGGAAGCGGTGTTGGGAATGGAGATCAATTGGGGAATATGGAGTGAGGCACTGCGAAGGGTAAACGGGACCTCCTCTTGTGCAAGGTTGAGCCTGATACGAGCGTATGACTCGGGCGAGAATGAGTGGGTTCTTTCAGGGGGTACCAGATGAGTGTGAGAGGTGTGGGCGTGGGCCAGTGAATCATGCGCACATGTTTTGGGGTTGTGAAAAATTGGGAAGATTCTGCGCAGAAGTGTTCACGGTCTTAGCTAGGATAGTGGAGGAGGGAGTGGACCGGACCCTTTGATGGCAATATTTGGGGTTTCAGAGAAGCCGGAGCTCATGGAGAGGAGGAAGGCCGATGTCTTGGCCTTCGCCTCTCTGACTGCACGGCGACTAATTTTGCTGGAGTGGCGGTCGGCATCGCCACCGGGGGTAGTGGCTTGGTTGGGTGACCTGTACGACTTCCTGCAGTTAGAGAAGATAAAGTATGAGTTAAGGGGCTCAGCAGGGGAGTTTGAGAAAAGGTGGGGGATGTTTGTGACCGTGTTTGAGGAGCTGTTTGTCGCAGGGGGGTGGGGGGTGGGTGATGAGGAGGGCGGAGTGAAAAAGGAGAAAAATCTGTACAAACTGTATAGTTGATTGTTGGGAAGAATGTTTCCCGGGGTGTTTATTTGCTGTAACCTACTTTGACACGAGTTTGAATAAAATGTGTTTAAAAGAAAATAAATGAGCTACTGAGGAGGGGAAGAAAAGACCAGTCAGAAAATTTGAATCCTGTGAAAGTAAAGTCTGCAGCATCAAAACAATATAGCGTGCTGTGACAGAGAAACAGACAAGCCGCATTGGTGTCAAGTTATCGAAAGGGCCTGTATCATCTCAGTATCGTCTCATAAACTGTGGGCTGAAGTTACAGATACAACCTGAATATAATCTTCTTTCTTGATCCACAATATCATTTCTGCCCTGTTTTGCCAAAACATGTGAATTTGTAACTTTTAAAAGTTTTAGAAGGGGTTTCATTGATTTGCCAGTCTGATTTGGATTGGGTTTGGCTAGTGTTTCAAAGTCACTGCAATGCAACCTTGGCTTAGTTGATAACACTCTCATTATGATAGAACCAAAATTTGACATTTTTGAAAGTATAAGAACCTTGATGTACCTTGAGATTTTATTTACACACACGTACATCTATAAACCGCTTCTCCTTGGGATTAAGTTGTGTAAATTCAAGAATGGATTATTTTGCTGCTATCTTTAAGGATTTTCATCTGTATATCTATGCCTATAATATCATAGAATCTGTACAGTGTAGAAGAAGGCTATTTGGCTCATTGAGTAGCACCCGGCCTTGAAAAGAGCACCTTACTTAAGCTCACACCTCTACCCACGCATCCATTCTATCCCTGTAACCCTACCCAAACTTTTGTACACTAAAGGAAAATTTAGCATGGCCAATCCACCTAACATGCACATCTTCGGAATGTGGGAGGAAACCGGAGCACCTGGAGGAAACCCACGCAGACTCGGGGAGGAAGTGCAAACTCCACACAGACAGTCACCTGAGGCCAGAATTGAACCTAGGTCCCTGGAGCTGTGAGGAAGCAGTGCTAACCACTGTGCCACCCTCAAGAAGGGTGCCATTTGGCCCATTCGGCCCATACGCAAACACTTTCCCTTGAGCTCGCATTTGAAGAGAAGTTGTTTTCAAATGTGTTCTTGGGTTTGCA
This sequence comes from Scyliorhinus canicula, assembly GCF_902713615.1. Taxonomy (NCBI): domain Eukaryota; kingdom Metazoa; phylum Chordata; class Chondrichthyes; order Carcharhiniformes; family Scyliorhinidae; genus Scyliorhinus; species Scyliorhinus canicula. The sequence continues at coordinate 197,412,140 of NC_052149.1, forward strand.
GGTGAAATTAATAGCATTTTCTCTGGTTTTTTATTTCTCAATAATCCCGGGGTGGGACCTTCTGTTTGGCAGGTGTCTCGCATGCTGCCTGGGAAAGCAGTGAGACACTCACGCTGACTCTTCGGGGGAAATCCCGCCATATTTTCTACACATCAGGCATTTAAGAGAGCTACTACAGGCATTCCTCCCAACTGATGAATCCGGGATATGCCATCCTGGCCACCTAAAGCTGCCAGCCAATCCAGTAGGGTTGGTGGGTGTCATGGGGAGAGGAGGTCCAGAGGGTCAACAGAAGGTCAGGGGAGTGGCTGTCAATAGTCAATCTCCCGCTCCAAGTCCATGGCCTCAGGCATGCATATATTAATGCAAATCAAGTGACATCCCCATTGATGTAAAGAGGTATGATACAGTTGGGACAATGGATACATGGCTCCAAGGTGACCAAGGATTGGAACTAAACATTGAGGGCTATTCAGTTTTTAGGAAGGACGAATAGAAAGGCAAAGATGGTGAATTTCACTGTCGATTAAAGAAGATATTGATACAATATTGAGGAAGCATATTTGCACAGAAGATGTGGAATCTGCATGGGTCGAGTTAAGAAACACCAAGGGGCAAAAAACATTCGTAGGGGTGGTATACAGGCCATCAAATTGCAGTGATAATGATAGGAATAGCAGCAGACAGGAAATCAGAGATGCATGGAATATCTTAAAGAAACATCTGTGAATATGGGTGACTTTAATCTGCATCTAGATTGGGTGAGTCAAATTAGTCACAGTACGATAGAAGAGGAATTTCTGGAATGAGTACAGGATAGTTTGCTGGACCAATACGTTGAGGAACCAACAAGGTCCATCTTGGACTGGGTGTACTGCAAAGAAAAAGGATTAGTTGGCAATCCAGTTGTGAGAGAACCCTTGGGGTTGAGTGACCATATCAAGGTGGATAGTAAGGTAGTTGATTCTGAGACCAGGGTCCTAAACTTCAATCAAGGTAGCTATGGTGATATGAGGCATGAGCAGGCCATGATGGAAGATGCAGAGATGCTTCAGCGAGATTTGTACAGGCTGAGTGAGTGGACATGACAGATGCAGTATAATGTGGATAAATGTGAGATTATCCGCTTTGGTAACAAAAATAGGAAGGCCGATTATTATTTGAATGGGTGTAAATTGAGAGAGGTGGATACTCAGCGGGATCTTGGTGTCGTCGTGCATCAGTCACTGAAAGTCTCTTAAAGCAAGCGCGCAGTTACAGCAGGCAGTAAAGAAGGCAAATGGTATGTTGGACTTCATAGTGAGAGGATTTGAGTACAGAATAGAAATGTTTTACTGCAATTTTATAGGGTGCTGGTGAGGCCATACCTGGAGAATTGTGTGCAGTTTTGGTGTCCTTATCTGAGGAAAGATATTCTTCCTATGGTAGGAGTGCAGCAAAGATTTACCAGACTGATTCCTGGGACGTTGGGACTGTCATATGAGGAGAGATTCATTGGATTATACTCATTGGAGTTTAGGAGAGTGAGAGGAGATCTCACAGAAACTTACAAAATTCTAATAGGATTAGACAGGGTAGATTCAGAAAGAATGTTCTCGATGGTGAGGGAGTCCAGAACTAGGGGTCATAATTTGAGGGTAAGGGGTAAACCTTTTAGAACTGAGGTGAAGAGAAATTTCTTCATCCAGAGAGTGATGAATCTGTGGAATTCGCTACCACAGAAAGTAGTCGAGGACAAAACGTTGTGTAATTTCAATAAGAAATTAGATGTAGCTGTTGGGGCTCAAGGAAACAAGGGATATGGGGGGAAGGCAGGATCAGGGTATTGAGCTTGATGATCAACCATGGTCATAATGAATGGCAGAGCAGGCTGCTCTGATAATCCTCAACTCCACTTTCCTGCCTTATCCCCATAACCCTTGATTCCCTTGTTGATTAGAAATCTGTCTATCTCAGCCTTGAACATACTTAACGATCCAGCCTCTATAGCTCCTGGTAAAGAATTCCACAGATTTACCACCCTCTGAGAGAAGAAATTCCTTCATCTCTGTCTTAAATGGCAACCTCTTACTCTGAGATTATGCCCCCTGTCCGAGACTCTCTCACAAGGGAAAACATCCTCTCAACATCGACCCTGTCAAGTCCCTGAGAATCACCCCTGCCTTCTCTCATCTTCCTGATCTAACTCACAGCACAACCCTGTCTTGCCTTCTCCTTTCATCTACTTATAGATGTTTCCCTTAAATTCACTAATACTATTTGCCTCAGCTACTCCTTGTGGTGACAAGTTCCACACTCTCCAGCGCCGGCTCTAGGGTTGCTGGCGCCCCGGGCAAGCTGAACTTCGGCGCCCTTGGGGGGGCGGGGCCGGGGCCGGGGGGGGGGGGGGGGGGGGGGGGGGGGCCGGGGCCGGGGGGGGGCGGGGCCGGGGGGGGGCCGGGGCCGAGGGGGGGGGCGGGGCTGGGGCCGAGGGAGGGGGGGCGAGCGGGGGGGCGGGGCGGGGGCGGGGCCGAGGGGGGCGGGGGGGGGCGAGGCCGAGGAGGGGCGGGGGGGCGAGGCCGAGGAGGGGCGGGGGTGGCGGACCCGAGGGGGGTCATCCAAATAATCTGCTATTGTGGGGGGAGAAAACAGCAAACTACCCTTCTTTGAACCATCTAGTTCTAACCCTGTTTCACAGGTATGGAAATTCCAGGATTCCAGATGATGGTCCCACTCCCAGACCAGAGAATACATAGACAGGAGTTGACACTGAATGTTTCACTGTCTTTCACGTATAAATTATAACAACCAACTCTTGGACTAAGATCTCACAGGTTGTTCCCCTGGCAATGAAGGAAATTACTGAGAGTAAATAACTGCAAATGGAAATAGTCAACTCCCACCATTCACGGGAATTCCACTCCCACTAGATCTCAAGGTTAAATTGCAAATGGTGAACACAGTTTATAATGGGACGGAATTGAAAAGGCTCAAGGCAAAGTAAGCACAGGGTGGAGAAGCACGCAGTCAAGGGTAAGAGCAAATACCTTCAGATGGGAGGGGGGTGGGAAGAGAGATGTGAAAGAGAGAATAAACAGGACTTCTTTCCTCAGTGAACTGGGTCGTGCACAAATCCAAGAGACAACCAATGTGGTTTGAATTAGCACAAAACCATTGCAGTTAATTGTTCCCTGTTGCATTCTCCATGTCGTCACATTCTCACAATCCTGTTGTTCTACGGTCTATCATTCCTGTTTACGAACCACCATGTGATTCCTCCGCACTCCATCATTCACTGATCTGATCATCGTAGCAGTGAAAAGGAGACAAATATTGACAGGATAAATTAGGTTACTTTCTTTACTTCATGCCTGCAACTGCCTGACTCCAGGAAATATCCACAGTACACATCAAAATGTTATTATTACTGCATGCTTTCGGCACATTTAATGTGGGTTACACATTATCTGACCTCACTGGCTCCATCCTCCCCGGGTTACACACTGTCTGATCTCACTGGCTCCATCCTCCCCGGGTTACACACTGTCTGATCTCACTGGCTCCATCCTCCCCGGGTTACACACTGTCTGATCTCACTGGCTCCATCCTCCCCGGGTTACACACTGTCTGATCTCACCGGCTCCAACCCCGCGGACCCGAAGGGGGGGCGGACCCGAGGGCGGGGCGGGGGGGGCGGACCCGAGGGCGGGGCGGGGGGCAGACCCGAGGGCGGGGCTGGGGGCAGACCCGAGGGCGGGGCGGAGGGGACTGAGGGGGGGGGTGGACCGAGCCGGGGGGCTGCCCTGGGGGCGGGCGGCCACCGCGCATGCGCTGGTTGGCACCGGCCCAACTGCGCATGCGCGGGACCCGAGTCTCTGGCGCCCCCGAGCACATAGCGCCCCGGGCGACAGCCCGAGTTGCCGGTGCCTTGAGCCGGCCCTGACACTCTCACCTCTCTGAAAGTAAAGCAGTTATTTTCTGAATTTCTGATTTGATTTTTTGCTGATTGCATTATATTGATGCTCTCTTACCCACAAGTGGAAATATTTAATATTCCCTGTTTATTAATGTGTTATTTGCCCATTATTCGGAATAACCAGGAGTTTATGGTAATAACCTTGATTATTTTGACTATGCAACAAATTAACAAAAGAGTTCATTGCACATTCTGAAACCCGCCACTAGGTTCTACTTTGTGTAATGCACATTGGTTCAGGGGAAGTTTTGTGTTGCTTTATTCTGGACTTAAGAAGAGGTGTCTGTGGAGTGTCTAAATCATAATTATTAAAACATTGTTATCTCTGAATTTAAAAGTCATGGATTCAAGATTGGATTTAACACATCAGTGCGTCATCTAAACAGACATTCCAGTTCAGTCCTGAGGGAGTGCTTCTTTGCCAAAGGTGCCCTCCTATGAGTAAGAGAAATTATTGAGGCTGTTTCACTGGTTTAGGTGAATGCTAAAGAGCCAATGAACCTGTTCTTTAGGGATATCAGTGTGACAAAAAATAATTGTAAGTATGTCAAGTATAAACCTGTGACATTCCAGTTTCTTTCTTCAATGCAATTTATCTGAAGATGCTTTTGTGTGCCATTTTGTTTCAACTCACATATTAGGTAGAGTGTGGTGTGGATAAAAAATTGTATGTATTTTCAATTTATCCAATCAAATTACATGAAGTGTTTCTGCCTTTTCTCATTCATCGCCACACACCTCTTTTGCAGTGTTCCAAAGAAGGGTGGAGAGTATAATTACGGTGTTCAGGCCAGCAGGGTGAAGCATTTGATTGTGCAGATTATGGTCAATAAGAATAATTGTAAGTTTCATTTTAGGCTAGCACCGTGAGCAAAAATCATTTTCAGGCAGTGAGTGGTTTGAATTAGGAATGCACTTCCTCAGAGTGTAGTGAGAGCAGAGTTGACTGAGGCTTCCAGAGGGAATTGGATCATTAACGAGAATACAGGGAAAAAGCAAGGGTGTGCTACCAGGCGAATTGCTCCATCAGAGGTCCAGTACAGGCACAACAGGCCTCCTCTTGTTATGATTCTGTTATTTTATCAACCCTCATTGTTTAGGTTTGTACAGAAAAGCTGGGCAAAATACCAGAATGCTTTCAACACTCCTTGCACCATACCCAGCATGAATCACCAACTTACATCAGAACATAAAGAATATAAGAACTAGGAGCAGGAGTATGCAATTCAGCCCTGTGGTGAATCATAATCCTAGTAATTCACACTGTGTTATATTATATGTGTTGTGTCTTTGTGAGCTCTGTATACGAGCAGTTGCCCTGCTCTTCGAGGGCACTTCACCAATGAGGTTCCTTCATCCTGGAGCTGCCTTGGTTATTGAGCTCTCAGTCCTTTGATTGGACCAGCAGTTATAGAAGGCGTGTTGCCATCTTCAATTGTACGGCATTCCCGTACTTTACATGGCTGGTTGGACTTCTGCCCAAGCTGGACAGATATCGATATCTGCTTGGGCAGTGGGACTTCAAGAAGCAGGTAGCTGTTTCTGGGCATCAGCTGAAACTGTCTTTTTTGCTAAGTTGGCCTATAAGGGAAGGATACGGAAGTGATCAAAGTGTGGGGTGGGATGGTGGAGAGGAAGAGAGGCCCTACATTTTTGTGCTTGGTGCACAGAAGTACTTCTGTTCCTCCTGGCCCACAAGGAAACTGAAAATAAACATTTACATTTACTTGAACCTCTTTTGGCTCTGGATCTGGATTCTAGTGGTTTTGATCTGATCGAAAACCACCACAGTTTCTGCATTCAGGTTTCAGTTTAATAATGCAGCCAGGCTCTCAATAACATCATCAAAGTTCAATCTGCATGTTTAAAGAAGGAACTCGCTAGCTGGGGGCAGCTGCCTTTGCTCCCTGCACTGTACAGGGAACAAATGGGCTGGGCTGGTGAAAATTAAAATTCCCCCCATTTGGTAATCCTGACATAAATATATTTGATTTATGCACATTCATTTTGAGCTTTGAGACTTTTGGTGCCATTTTCATGATGATGGGAATGCTACTGAAACACACCATTGATGATTCTTAGAAACATAGAAACTAAGAGCAGGAGTAGGCCGTTTGGTCCTCTAAGCCTGCTCCACCATTCAATATGATCATGGCTGATCCTTTATCTCATTGCCATATTGTCACTTTCTCCCCATACCCCTTGATGCCATTAAAATCTAAACACAATCTGTCTCTTTCTTGAATACATTCAATGACTTGTCCTCCACAGCCTTCTGTGGTAGAGAATTCCACAGATTCACTACCCTTTGAGTGAAGACATTTTTCTGAGGTTAGCTAAACAAATAGTGCAGTCAGAATTTTACAAAAAATATCTATTTCCTTTTTACTGGAAACCTGTTGAAAATGTGCAATTTTGTGACATGATTAGTTTTCTAATCAGCTGGTTATGTTGGTTTTCCAAAAGTAGGTACCACTAGCATTATAATCTTGGGCCAAATCGGCAGCATAGTGGCTAGCATAGTTGCTTCACAGCTTCAGGGTCCCAGGTTCGATTCCCAGCTTGGGTCACTGTCTGTGCGCAGTCTGCACGTTCTCCCAGTGTGTGCGTGGATTTCCTCCGGGTGCTCCGGTTTCCTCCCACAGTCCAAAGATGTGCAGGTTAGGTGGATTGGCCATGCTAAATTACCCTTAGTGTCCAAAAAGGTTGGGTGGGGTTGGGGTTAGGGTTTGGGTGGATGTGTGGGCTTGGGTAGGGTGCCCTTTCCAAGGGCCGGTGCAGACTCGATGGGCTGAATGACCTCTTTCTACACTGTAAATTCTATGATTCAAAACGATATATTATGAAACAGCTCTCTGCTTCATTCTTGTCAGGAAGCTGGAATCAACCACGTTAGAATGAAGCTGTCTGTCAAATCTAAGCAGAAAGGTTGGGATTGAAAGAATGGGGCTGTGCTTTACGTAAAGCAGAGGATGTGGATAGTGAGATATGTTCCTCCTCTGACTGAATTGGTTCTGCTGTGCATTGAACTGAAAAGCAATCCAATCGCTCCAAATTTTTAAAATCCTTGCTTTCAAGCTTTCGAAGGTCAATTTGTCAGAAGAAAGTTTCTTGTGACGGGGGAAGAAGGGAAATTTCTCCAGGTTTGGAATTCTTTCAAGAGGCACTGCCTAGAGCATAAAGATACAAAACATCAGAAACACTGCTGGAAGCTTAAAATAGTAGTTTCTTCAATATTCAGACGTCAGACTGCCAAATGCTTTCAAGTGCTGAGTATGATTTTTATTTTAACTTGTCTGAATTAAATTTAGACTCATAATAGATTTTTATTTGAAATTTAAACAGAATGCTGAGAGAGAGTAAAATAAATATTAATAGGTAGGCTTCAATGAGCACACAGGCTTTGGTGTCATTCAGTTCTCACATTGCAACTGACACAAGGTGGAGAATTTTAATCTCAAAAAGCAAGTGGGTGGGTTGTTAATGGGGCTGAAATTAACAGCACATCAGGAAGCTGGCTGCAAACTGCTGATCTCTGCCTTTAATTTAGGACATTAGGCTTTGTGTGAGAATTCTCCTTTGGAGAGGCAGGTTGCCAATTTAAATATCTTCAAAGGCAAGCTGCGTGTTTCAAATGTAACACTGAGTACATGGGTTTCCTGCATTTCCTGGAACTTGCCAGTGAAAACATAAGGCAAGAGGCAGCGGAAATTGAGAATGCCGAGTAAATGGTAATACCGCTCCCTGCACTCGGACACCACCCCTGTTTCCTAGCTTAAGTGTAAAGCATTTGCTCACAAGACTTACTCTGATGGTGGGCTTTCACATCCAAAGAGGTGATTTCAAATATTTTGCGAGTAATTTCTAATACCTTAACGTTTAGTATCTGCTCTACACCTCCAACTGTCAAGTATCAGTTCAGGGGCAGCACGGTGGCACAGTGGTTAGCATTGCTGCCTACGGCGCTGAGGACCCAGATTCGAATCCCGGCACTGGGTCACTGTCCATGAGGAGTTTGCACATTCTCCCCGTATCTGCGTGGGTTTCACCCCCATATCCCAAAAGATGTGCAGGTTAGGTGGATTGGCCACGCTAAATTGCCCCTTAGTTGGAAAAAATAATTGGGTACTCTATGTGGGAGCCACTTCTGCAGCTTTATTTGGACCTCAGCTGGATTGGATTGGATTTGATTATTGTCACGTGTACCGAGGTACAGTGAAAAGTAGTTTTCTGCGAGCAGCTCAAACTGATCATTCAGTAGATGAAAAGAAAATACATAATACATGAGGAAGAAAATGAGCAGTAGCAGCAGTATCCCTCTCCTCACAGACCTAGCACTCCACATGACAGAGTGGATGAACACAGGAGTGCAGCTGGCAGGAGGCAATACCTCCAAGGGGCAGCAATAGGCATGAAAATCAGTTCCTCGGGAGTCTCCCGGAATCTTGGGAGTCGCCAGGATTGTGTCAGGTGACTGTTGACACTTGTAGATTTTTTTCTTATTTGTTCATGGGACATGGGCATCATTGCCCATCCCTAATTGCCCTTCAGAGTCTAGTAAAGAGTCAACCACATAGCTTTATTGCTGGAATCACATGTAGGCCAGATCGGGTATGGGTGGCAGTATTCCGTCACCTAAAGGACATTGGTGAACCAGATGTATTCAATCATGGTTTCATGGCCATAATTAGAGATTTAGTTCCAGGTTTTTATTGAATTTAAATTTCACCACCTGGAGTGGCAGAATTTGAACCTGGGTCCCCAGAGCATTGCCCAGGGTCTCTGGACTTTTCTAATCCAGTGACAATATCATTATTACACTGTCCCACCGGCTTCCTGGAAGAACTCCTGCCAAGATAATACATAAGTGAAGGGTGGCTTAAATGCATGGGGCAGCAGGCAGAATTGCCACTTAGGTTAATCTTTTGGCACCTGCCTGCTCCATTTACTAGAAAATTGTGGTTGTCTGTTATGACAGAGATTAATTACCCTCCGAGCACCTCTCTTTCCCAGCCACAGAGAAAGGTGGCGGTTGTGTATTTATCGTGGTTTCTTACCAGCAGCATTGAAGCTGAACAGGACATTTTAAGATAATTATTGCATGACATCATCAGAGGTTACATCATCGACCATTTGCACGGGTAACTGCGTGGGGTAGGTCTGCAGTTTATACTGAAAACATTTCTGTGATAAAGCTCCTTAGTAAGAATCATAGAATCATAGAATTCCTGCAGTGCAGAAGGAGACCATTCATCCCATCGAGTCTGGACCAACCCCTGGAACGAGTATTCCACCTAGGACCACGCCCCCACCCTATTCCAGTAGGGTAACCCAGTAACTCTACCTAACCTTTGGATACTAAGGAGCAATTTAGCGTGGCTAATCCACCTAAACTGCACACCTTTGGACCATGGGTGGAAACCGGAGCACCCGGGGGAAACCCATGCAGACACAGGGAGAACAAGCAAACTCCACATAATCACTTGAGGCTGTAATTGAACCAAAGTCCCTGGCGCTGTGAGGCAACAATGCTAACCACGGTGCCACCATGCCGCCACCAAATGCTGTTATATGTCCTGTCCACTTCGAGGCAAAGCCTGTTTACCGGGGGGGGAGGGGGGGGGGAGGGGGGGGGGGGGCGGTTACTCGCACTACGACCTTATCCCCTATCTGTGGCAAGACCTAACTGGCTTCACCTTCCTCTTGCCGATCTAAATCTCGTATTGTCTGTTGGTCTCTCACTTCCTGTCGTAATTCAGTTGCAGATTGCAGATCCAACAGATCCAATGCTTTATATATTGTTCATTCGTTCCCGTTGGGGTCCCATATCCTCCCTCCTACTATGATGTTTTTTGGGAGTTTCAAAGCTCTTCCGGTCATTAGTTCGAAAGGAGTCAGGCAAATTGTTCAATTAGGGGCTCTTAATCTCATTAATATGCAGGATAAGACATTCACCCACCCCTTTCCTATCTTGGATATGGCTTTCGCTTTTGCTGTCTTAAGGGGACGGTTCATCTGCTCTACTATCCCTGAGCTCTGGATATCGCGGTGAATGTTACATCTTAACTTTTATGGGTCTCCCAGGATTACGTTGGGCACATATTATAGAGTGTTGCCAATGTTTTGCCATATCCCTGCCCACCCCAGCCCTCCACTAATCCTTAATCAATCAGTTTAACATCCCATCTTGTCCGATGTGGTCTGACCCATGGTACAGCTTAAGCAATTCAGTCTGCATAGAAGCTGGATCAACAGCTTGCAGTCCCTTTCTCCATACACTCTCTGCCCCATCAACGGCCCCGTGATGTTTCCATTGGGGCCATTCCTCTGTGTTAAGTTTCTCCTGTACGTTTTTGATGTTTAGTTCCCCTGGCCTCAATTTCTATTTGATTCCAGGCAGCAATATTTTAATTGCTTTTTGGAGTACTAGACTATAGGTCGCTTATAATCTCTATAGTGGAGGGTCAGTACGGCAATATAGTAATTACCATTATTATGGCCGTACATTTGGAACTTCTCACTGGATGTCCGCCCTCTTTTCACTAGATTTTCAATCGGGCCGACCATTGCTGTAAAAGTGAAAGTCCGCAAATAGATTCTTGAAACTACTGCAAATCTTGCAGTTACTTGTAAAGCAAAACACAAAAAGTCCATTCTGCTTGGGGCAAAGTGGGCTAATTAATCTGAACATGTCTGACAATTCAAAACTTAAAGTTTGTAATTCCCAGTTAAAAAATAGAACATAGAACAGTACAGCACAGAACAGGCCCTTCGGCCCTCGATGTTGTGCCGAGCAATGATCACCCCACTCAAACTCACGTAACCCATATACCCGTAACCCAACAATCCCCCCATTAACCTTTCACTACGGGCAATTTAGCATGGCCAATCCACCTAACCCGCACATCTTTGGACTGTGGGAGGAAACCGGAGCACCCGGAGGAAACCCACGCACACACAGGGAGAACGTGCAGACTCCACACAGACGGTGACCCAGCCGGGAATCGAACCTGGGACCCTGGAGCTGTGAAGCATTGATGCTAACCACCATGCTACCGTGAGGCCCGGTAAAAATAAAAACACATCTTCCGCTGTTAACAAGTGAAGGTTAATTCTCTGCAGGTTTGAAAAGGGGCGGAGTAAGAGTTCGCAACTGGATGTCATTCCGTCACCACCCTTCTTTAGATTTAACAAGAAACATGAACAGAGACCTATTTATTTGTCTATCTCTCCTTTACACTTCTTTCTGCAATCTCAGAATTATTCCTTCTTCATTACCCCAGTTATACCAGGGGTACCGCTTTGAGCCTGACAGTTGTAACCATGGGCTAGTCCAGATTGGTCATATGCATTTCAATTATCCCAATTTCCAATCAACCCTATCAAATTAATATTATCTTATCCTTACATGAGTGAATTTGTTTCCAGATTAACATCCCTTATGTTTATCAAACATACTCTGGACTCATCAGTAAACATGGTGGTTAGGTGGATTGGCCATGCTAAATTGCCCGTAGTGTCCTACAAAAAGTAAGGTTAAGGGGGGGTTGTTGGGTTACGGGTATAGGGTGGATACATGGGTTTGAGTAGGGTGATCATGGCTCGGCACAACATTGAGGGCCGAAGGGCCTGTTCTGTGCTGTACTGTTCTATGTTCTATGGATGTGGGTTGATAACTTCAGAAAAGAAAGATTTGTTAATTACATTTCCCTTTGTTAGCTGTTTGACTCAAACCACTTAAACTATGATCTCAAAAACCACACTCACAAAGAGAGGGACTTAGCACTTCAGTTGTTGAACATCCGTGGTCCCCTAGCCTCAATCCCGCAAACACCAATACACAAAAACACCGTGTACAAGAGCCGGTCAGAGGTTAGGAATCCTGAAGGGAGTAACTTACCTCCTCACCCCCCAAAGCCTGTCCACCATCGACAAGGCACAAGTCAGGAGTGTGTTGGAATACTCTTCACTTGCCTGGATGAGTGCAGCTCCAACAGCACTCAAGAAGCTCAACACCATCCATGAACCCACTTGATTGGCATCCCATCCACAAACATTCACTCCCACCACCACCGATGCACAGTGGCATGAGTGTGTGCCATCTACAAGATGCACTGCAGGATTTCACCAAGGCTCCTTCAACAGTACCTTCCAAACCCACGGCCACTACCATCAAGAAGGACAAGAGCGGCTAATACCTGGGAACACCACCACCAGCATAGTCCCCTTCAAGTCACTCAACACCCTGACATGGATATATATCACCATTCTTTCATTGTCACTGGGTCAAAATCTTGAAACTCCCTGCCTAACAGTACTGTGAGTATACCTGCAGCCCATGGATTGTAGTACTTCAAGAAGGCAGCTTATCACCACCTTCTCAAGGACAATTAGAGATGGGCAAGAAATGCTGGTCGAGCCAGCGATACCCACATCCCACGAATAAATTCAATAAATGCATAAAATAAATATGTACAGAGGTTTTGAATTGAATGTATTTGAATCAATAGTTCAATATTTCCCCAGAGGACTCTGTCATAAAGCTGTAACTTGAACACTGTTATGTGAATACTTTCAACTCTTTGGAAGTGTCTTTATAATATTGTCAGTTGATTGATAGATGCTAAAGGAAACTGCTGTTGAGTTTATAAATAACTTAATGCCAGATGTATTATTTCACGAGGAGAAGATGTCATCAATCATTTGAGTAATAAAAATGTATGATTTTATGTTTATTTAACAAAAGTTCAAAAGTCCACACAGGATACAATTACGACATGCAGGCAGATTTATCGCTCACTGGAAAATATTAATAATGTGATTTGTAACTTTTCCAATGTACTACAGCAAATGGGGAGGGTAAATTTTGACTTAGCTCACCTGTTGAAAACTGGGTCTGTGGGCTATTAAAATATGGAAAATTTATTTACTGTTTGATACCCACAAGCCTCCGTTTCCATTTGGCCATTGATTCTTATCATAAATGCACCCAATTGAAACAGATGGGTGCCTCATTAATAGATGCAAATTGAGATCCTATAATATCATTAGATTGACTTGGCTGGTATCAATGACCCTTAATTGCAGACATTCAGATGATAGGTATAAAAATAGAAAATGCAGGATAAACTCAGCATCTGGCAGCATCCATGGAGAGAGAAGCACATCCAATGTTTCAAGTCTGTTGAGCTTTCTACAAAACTCGCAGGTATCTTTGGTTAGTGGATAACCAGAGCTGGCAGGGTGTTCCAGTACAACCATAACACCTGACAATGTGGAAGATTATTCAATTGTTCTATTCCCAAATATGTCCCATTCACAAAAACAGGTTAAGTTTAACCCAGACAACTACTACTCTATCAGGCTTCTCCTTTTCATCCGAGAAGTGATTGAAGGAGTCAAAGTAGCGACAAAGTGAATTACAATACCTTCTCACCAGCGCTGAGATCATGTTCGGTCACAAATACTCAGCTCTAGGTCTCATCAGAAGCTTCATCTGACATAGATACAAGATCTGAGTTGCAGAAAGGAGCTGAGAGTAATTTTCCTCAATATCAAGGCAGCATTCAACATAATATGGCACCAAGGAGTTCTTAGTTTAATGGAGGTCCAGGGAAAAGCCTTCCAGTGCTTTGAAATTATATCTCACACAAAGGAAAATGGTTATGGCATTGTAGGCCATTCATCAGCTGACCAGCAGCTACTCCATGGAGCACAAACACAGGGTCGGGAGTGTAGCTATTCACTGACAATTGCACAGCTTTCAATTTTATACACAATGGGCTGGATTCTCCAATTCTGTGGCTATGTCCCTCCCCTGACTGTGGTGCTGCTGGACTGAGTCTGCAGCCGCCACGCCGCGTTCCCGACGGGTGAGACCATGAGAGACCCACGCCGTCGGGAACTTAGCCGTTCAGGGGTGGAGCATCAGGGGGCGGGCCTCAGGCAATGGCCTGAGGCCGTCGATACGTGGCCCTTTGGAGGGGGCGAAGCAGCACAAAAGTGGCACTGCCCCCAATTTCGTCAGGAACTTGGATTCTCCTACCGTTCAGCGAGCATGATTTTGGCGTCGGCGACCGGAGAATCCAGTTCAATTTCTCTGTTTTTTAAGTTTACTTGATGAGTTCCCTTGTCACCGAATCACAGAATTGTTAAGGTGCAGAAGGAGGCCATGACCATCGTGTCTGCACTGGCTCCTCAAATGACATTATGACTTAGTGTTATTCTCCTGCCTTTTCCCTGAAACATTGTTTCCATTCATAAAATCACCTTATGTCCCCTTGAATACCTTCATTAAACCTGCTTCCACCATACTTCCAGGCAGAGCATGCCAGCCCCGAACCACTTGCAATGTGAAACAGTTTTTTCTCACATTGCATTTGCTTCTATTGGCAAATCATTTTAACTATCCTCTCTCATTCTCGATACTTTTACAAGGAGGAACAGTTTCCCCCTTTCAAGGTGGCTCTGCCAAGGGTCCAGGCCTGAGAGGACTGATGCCCAAGAGCGGAGGGATAAAGGGAGTATGGAGGGTGGGGGTTGAAGGGCGGCGTGGATGGCCTCCGGAGTGTTGGGGGTGCAGGGTGGGGGTCCCAGAAAGAGGAAGGCTGAAAGGGGGTGCAGAAACCTGAAAAACGAGGCCCTCAGAGACCCTATGGCAGGGTGTCCTCATTGGGGGTGGGGGTAGGAGGGTTGGTAACACCAATGTGTGCGGGGGGTGACACTTCCCATGGTGGGGGTTGTGATGGACCCTCAAGCTCACTCAGAGATTGGGGGTACCATTCCAAAATGGCAGCTTAATGTCTGAGGAGCTGCCATAGCGAGTTCCTTTCCAGGCAATCCACACTTAGAATCATTTTCAGCACTGGGAAGCTCAGCTCACTGGAAAAATGACTAAGTGCCATTCAATAGCGGTCAGACGCTCGTGGGAAACCTCACTCGCTACCGTACTTAGGACTTGTTCCGTTGAATCGCGCCCTCCATCTACAGGATCCCCATTATCCACTTGGCTTATTACATCTTCAAAGAACTCCAGCAAATTAAACAAACACTATTCACCCTTCATAAAACCATGCTGACTCGGATGAATTATGTTTTGACTTTCTAAATGTCCTGATGTTACTTCCTTAATACCAGTTTCTAACAATTTCTCAACAACAGATGTTAAACTAACTGGTCTCTATTTTCCTACATTCTGCCTCCCTCCCTTTACGAATAAGGGCATTACATTAGGATTTTTTCCAATCCCCTGGAACCTTGCCCATGTCCAGTGAATTTTAGAATATTATAAACAATGGATCCACTATCTCCGCTGCCACTTCCTTTAACACCCTAGGATGTAGGCCATCAGGCCTTATGGACTTGTCTGCCTTCAATCCCAATATTTTGTTGAGTACTGTTTCCCTATTGATGCTGATTGTTCTAAGTTCTACCCTTTGTATTACCTCTGAATTGCCTATTCCTATGGGGATGGTACTAGCGTTCTCCACCATGAAAACTGAGGCAAAATATTGATTTAACATCTCCACTATTTCTGTGATCCCCACTATTAACTCTCTGGTTTCATCTTCCAAGGAATGAACATTCACCTTAACAACTCTCTTCCTCTTTGTGTACTTACAGAAGCTTTTGCTATTCTTTTTGATATTTTGGACAGGCTTTCTTTTGTAATTTACTTCAGCTCTTTTTATTACTGTTTGACTATCGGTGAGCGGGATTCTCCGCCGGCGGGATTCTCTGTTTTGCCGGCGGAGAAAGGGATCAGTGCTATAATGAGAAATGGTATAAGCACTGGAGATCTAAATGTGGAATCAGTCTGGGTACAAATAAGAAATAGCAAAGGGAAGAAGTCCATGGTAAGAGTAATCTATCGGCCCACAAACAATAGTTCCGCAATGGGGCACAGTGCCAACAGCGTGGGGCTGCCCCACAATGCGGAACCCCGTTGACCGGCCGGCATGACGGAGGATGCCGCCAGCGGATCGAGGCAAAAATGTGGCGCGGCGGGGCAGAGAATCCAGCCCCCTTTGTTTATGTTTGAAACTTTCCCAATCTTCCATCCTGTCACTGGCCTTTGCAACATGGTATATATACCTTGGTTTTTGTCTTTAAATTGTCCTTAACTTCCTTGCTTAGCCAAGGATGCTTTTTATCCTTCTTACCATCTTTCATCCTCACTGGGATATATTTTACTTGTGAGGAATTGAGTATCTGCTAAAGTAACTGCCACGACTCATCAGCTGTCCTACATTTTAGCCTTCAGTCAACTCTACTTGGGCCTATTCTGTCCTCAAGCCTATGTGAGTACTTTTGTTTAATTCCAGAAAGCTAGTGTGGGACTCCATTACTCACCCCAAACTGAATTTATAATTCTATCATACTATGGTCACTATTCCCGAGAGTATCTTTAACTATGAGGTCATCAATTATGGTGGCACGGCGGCGCAGTGGTTAGCACTGCTGCCTCATGGCTCCGAGGACCCGGGTTCGATCCCGGCCCCGGGTCACTGTCCGTGTGGAGTTTGCCCATTCTCCCTGTGTCTGAGTGGGGCTCACCCCTACAACCCAAAGATGTGCAGGGTAGGTGGATTGGCCACGCTAAATTGCCCTTTATTTGAGAAAAAAAACGATGAGGTCATCAATTAACCCCCCCCTCATTATACAATAGCAAAACCAGAGTCGCCTGCTCCCTGGTTGGTTCCACAACATATTGCTCCAAGAAACGATCTCTAATACATTCAATGAACTCTCGCTCAAGGCTACCCCTGCCAATTTGATTAATCCAGTCTATGTGCGTATTAAAATCACCCTTGATTATTGTCGTACCTTTCTTACAAGCCCCCAATATTTCCTGGTTGGTACTGTGCCCCATTGCGGAACTATTGTTTGTGGGCCGATAGATTACTCTGACCATGGACTTCTTCCCTTTGCTATTTCTTATTTGTACCCAGACTGATTCCACATTTAGATCTCCAGTGCTAATACCATTTCTCATTATAGCACTGATCCCTTTCTTCACCCACAAAGCTGCATAACCTCCTTTTCATTTCAGTCTATCTTACTGAAATACTGAGTACCCTTTGATACTCAATTCCCAGACTTGGTCTCCTTGTAACCATGTCTCAGTAATCGGCACCAAATCATACCCTTTTGTCTCTGTTTGCACTATTAACTTATTAACTTTGTTCCGAATGCTTCGTCATTTAGAAACAAAGTTTTAAAGTTGTTCCATTGTCAAATTTCCCTCCTCCTCTATAATTTCTTGGTGCAAAGCGACATTCATCTGTTCTGCCCCTCACCTTTATTTTCTGGAAACCAATCGCCACATTGCTAACCTGCACTCCTACCTCCTCTTTTAATTTTGGTTTTCTAATGTTCTCTGCAACTGAGCCCTCCTTCCCACCCCCCATTTCAGTTTAAAGCCCTATCTAGTTATGCAATTCACCAGGACTCGGGTCCCAGCATGATTCGGAGGAAGACCATCCAATCAGAAGAGGTCTGTCCTCCCCCCGTACAGGTGCCAATGTCCCAATGTCACAAACCCATTTCTCCCACAATCTTTAAGGCAAGCATTTACCTCCCTAATCTTATTGACACTGTGCCAATTAGCTCATGGGTCAGGTAGTAATCCATAGATCATTACCTTTTTGGTTTTGCTTTTTAATTTAGCCCCTAGCTGCTCATATTTCCTTAACAGACCCTCTATCCTTGTTCTACCCATGTCGTTGGTAAGTATATGGACCAAATCTAAACAGTAAAAGAAAAATACCTGATATGTTCACTTTGGTTTCTTTAACTGAAACAGCAGCTGGAAAGAAGATGTTAGTATGAAATGAGTTTGCAATTGCAAGTTGTCCAATCAAAAAATTCAGACCCAAACAGCAGCAAAAATACAGATAAAAAATATAATAGCCCATAAAATCTAATTTTCCCACCAAAACTAAAAAATGTGCGACACACCTTTAACAGTCTTGGTCCAAAAGAGCAATAATTGCAGCAACCTCGGGAGAGGAATTGGCAATAAAGCTTCTGAAGATTTAGCAAAATAATTAATACATCTAATTGGGAGCATTAATGAGGCTTTCGCTGGCTTCAGTTTTAAAAATGCTGGGCGCGATTCTCCCAGAGGGGGAGAAATCGTAAGGCTGGCGTCAAATCCGGGCGGGTTTGACACCAGCCCCCCCCTCCCCGACCGGGAACCGATTCTGGTCCCCGGTTGGGGCTAGCATGCCGCCGCCGTAAACTCCGGCATCGCGGGCTTAACTAATTTCGTTAAGCCCGCTTGCCAGAGTTAGCGCCGGCTGACGGGTCATATGACGTCAGCCGCGCATGCGCGGATTGGAAGACTCCAACCCGCGCATGCGCGGATGACGTCATCGCGCATTTGCGCAAAACCCGCACATGCGCGGGCCGGGATGCCCCTCAGCCGCCCCGCGAATGGATACAGCGGGGCGGCGGAGGGACAAAGAGTGCGCGGGCATCGGACCCGCTGCCCGCGATCGGTGCCCACCGATCGCGGGCCCATGGCACCCTTGGCACGGCCGTGGTACTGCCGTGCCAATCGGTGCCATGGTTTTAAAAATCGGGACTTTACGGTCGTTTTTACGAACGGCCAGACCAGGTGTGTTTGCCGTTCGTAAAAACAGCCGTAAAGGGCTGGGAACTCGGCCCATCGAACAGCTGAGAATCGCTGCTGGCCGTAAAAAAACGGCGGCAGCGATTCGTATCGGGAGTCGGGCGTGGGGGGGGGGGGGAGAATAGCGGGAGGGCGTCGGGCCAGCGTGGCCGTAAAATTTTACGAGCCACGCTATTTTTAATCTTCACTGCAAAGTAGGATCCCTTGCGAGTCAAGCATATTGGCCTGTGTGCCCCATTCTCACGACTGCCAGTCAGTGAGATTGCCACTGCCATCAGAACCTTGTATAATTGACTCCTCTGTGCCAAGGAGTGATTTACCCATAAGCAGCATTTCATCGGATGGCCAGTTAGGATTTTCTCTGATAGTTCTAAACAAATTTGTGAATTTACTAGACTACCGACCAGCGAACTATGTCGCTAGATAAAGAAAATAAAGGAAGTCATGTTCAAAATATCATGCACAATGGTCCAGGTGGTGTCCACCAATGTTAAAGGTTAACACTGAAGGCCTCAAAGATCCCATCAAGGCAGCCCTTATCAGTCAGTGCTTCACTGACAACTTTTCGACCTCGAGCTCCAGGAACCACACCTCAAGAGAAAAGCATCAGTAACAGGCATCAGCAGCAATTGTACAGCATAACATCAGTGACTTAAAGAACAAATGATGGGCAGAAAGATTGGGGAAATCCAACAACTTACAGACACCAAAGACATGTACGGTTTCTTCAGTGTTATCAAGACTATCTATGGCTCAAACTCTCAAAGGTTAATTCTGCTGAAGGCCAAGCATGGAGAGGAGCTTGCTGGGGAAATCATTAAGAAGAACTGTTTAGCCAAAACTCTGTCTTCAATTCAAACGCCATCATTCTATTCTTCAATACTCTATCCAACTCAGTCTTGGTGCCATCCTCGTCCAGGGCGAAGTTGACAGCTGAAAACAATAGAGGCTCTGGAGTAGATGGAATTCCTTCTGAAATTCCAAAACACAGTGAAGATACACTCTAGGCACAGCTGCACAACCCTGTATCTCTCATCTGGGAAGAGAAATGTATACTAGAGGATCTCAGCAAAGACGTGATCTTTATTTTAATTTACAATAACCAATTCATTTTTTCCAATTAAGGGCATTTTCTGGGTGGCCAATCCACCGACCCTGCACATTTTTGGGTTGTGGGGGCAAAACCCATGCAAGTACGGGGAGAATGTGCAAACTCCACACGGACAGTGACCCAGGGCCGCGATCAAACCTGGGACCTCGGCGCCGTGAGGCAGCAATGCTAACCACTGCACCGCCGTGCTGCCTGCGAAGCTGTGATTTTGACTACATTCAAGAAGAATGCATCCCAGAGTGCTAAAAGAGATGGCTAGGAAAATTGCAAATGCACTCGTGGTAATTTACCAAAATTCACTTGACTCTGGGGTGGTCCAGGCGGATTGGAAATTAGCAAATGTGACAGCATAGTTTTTAAAAGGAGGTAGACAAAAAGTGGGTAATTATAGGCCAGTTGTGCTTAACTTCGGTAGTAGGAAAGATGTTGCAATCTATCATCAAGGAAGGAATAACGAAGCATCTGGATAGAAATTGTCTCATTGGACAAATGCAGCATGGATTCATAAAGGGCAGGTCATGCCTAACTAATTTAGTGGAATTTTCTGAGGACATTCTGAGGACACGCACCCCGGGCCCTAGGGAGCATCCGTCACCGACAGACGCACCCCCCCCCCCCCCGCCCCTCCAGCCACGGCCGTGCCGTCTCTTCTGTGACGGCCCCCCCCCCCCCACGCCAACCCCCTACCTCCTCACTCACTGGTGTCAGCCAGTATGACTGGTTGATGCCGTTAAAAGCCTACTTTGATTTACGCCGCCGTGACCTGCAGTCATGAAGGCGGGACTTCGGCCCTTCCGGGCCGGAGATTAGCTGCAGGCTCAGGGACTAGCACGTCGCGCCGATTCTCGCGATTCTGCGTGGCGGAGAATCGGGGTGACGGCGTTGGAGTGGCAGGGTGGGATTAGCGCCGCCCCCCCCCCCCCCCCCCCCCCCCCCCCCCAGGATTCTCAGACCCGGCGCAAGGTCAGAGAATCCTGCCCAATGTGTCTAAGTCTGCAGACAACACTAAGATGAGTGGTAAAGGAAAAGGTGCAGAGGATGCTGTAAGTATGCAGAGAGATTTGGATAGGTTAAGTGAATGGGCTAGGGTCTGGCAGCTGGAATACAATGTTGACCTTTTTCAAGGAACAGCTACTGCGTGTCCTTGATAAGTATGTACCTGTCAGGCAGGGAGGAAGTTGTCGAGCAAGGGAACCGTGGTTTACTAAGGAAGTTGAAGCACTTGTCAAGAGCAAGAAGAAGGCTTATGTTAGGATGAGACATGAAGGCTCAGTTAGGGCACTTGAGAGTTACAAGTTAGCCAGGAAGGACCTAAAGGGAGATTTAAGAAGAGCGAGGAGAGGACACGAAAAGTCGTTGGCGGATAGGATCAAGGAAAACCCTAAGGCTTTCTATGGGTATATTAGGAACAAAAGAATGACTAGAGCAAGATTAGGGCCAATCAAGGATAGTAGTGGAAAGTTGTGTGTGGAATCAGAGGAGATAGGTGAAGCGTTAAATGGATATTTTTCGTCAGTGTTTACACTGGAGAAAGACAATGTTGTCGAGGAGAATACTCGGGTTCAGTCGACCAGGCTAGATGGAATTGAGGTTCACAAGGAGGAGGTGTTAGCAATTTTGGAAAATGTAAAAATAGATAAGTCCCCTGGGCCAGATGGGATTTATCCTACGATTCTCTGGGAAGCCAGGGAGGAGATTGCAGAGCCTTTGTCCTTGATCTTTATGTCGTCTTTGTCGACAGGAATAGTGCCGGAAGACTGGAGGATAGCAAATGTTGTCCCCTTGTTCAAGAAGGGGAGTAGAGACAACCCTGGTAATTATAGACCTGTGAGCCTTACTTCGGTTGTGGGTAAAATGTTGGAAAAGGTTATAAGAGATAGGGTTTATAATCATCTTGAAAAGAACAAGTTGATTAGCGATAGTCAACACGGTTTTGTGAAGGGTAGGTCATGCCTCACAAACCTTATTGAGTTTTTTGAGAAGGTGACCAAACAGGTGGATGACGGTAAAGCGGTTGATGTTGTGTATATGGATTTCAGTAAGGCGTTTAATAAGTTTCCCCACGGTAGGCTATTGCAGAAAATAAGGAAGTATGGGATTGAAGGTGATTTAGCAGTTTGGATCAGTAATTGGCTAGCTGAAAGAAGACAGAGAGTGGTGGTTGATGGCAAATGTTCATCCTGGAGTTCAGTTACTAGTGGTGTACCGCAAGGATCTGTTTTGGGGCCACTGCTGTTTGTCATTTTTATAAATGACCTGGAAGAGGGTGTAGAAGGATGGGTTAGTAAATTTGCAGATGATATGAAGGCCGGTGGAGTTGTGGATAGTGCTGAAGGATGTTATAGGATACAGAGGGACATAGATAAGCTGCAGAGCTGGGCTGAGAGGTGGCAGATGGAGTTTAATGCAGAAAAGTGTGAGGTGGTTCACTTTGGAAGGAGTAACAGGAATGCAGAGTACTGGGCTAATGACAGTAGTGTAGTGTAGATGAACAGAGAGATCTCGGCATCCAGGTACATAAATCCCTGAAAGTTGCCACCCAGGTTAATAGGGCTGTTAAGAAGGCATATGGTGTACTAGCCTTTATCAGTAGGGGGATTGAGTTTCGGAGCCACAAGGTCATGCTGCAGCTGTACATAACTCTGGTGCGGCCGCTCCTGGAGTACTGCGTGCAGTTCTGGTCACCACATTATAGGAAGGATGTGGAAGCTTTGGAAAGGGTTCAGAGGAGATTTACTAGGATGTTGCCTGGTATGGAGGGAAGGTCTTACGAGGAAAGGCTCAGGGGCTTGAGGTTGTTTTCGTTAGAGAGGAGAAGGCTGAGAGGTGACATAATAGAGACATATAAGATAGTCAGAGGGTTAGATAGGGTGGACAGTGAGAGTCTCTTTCCTCGGATGGTGATGACCAACACGAGGGGACATAGCTTTAAATTGAGGGGTGATAGATATAGGACAGATGTTAGAGGCAGTTTCTTTACTCAGAGAGTAGTAGGGGTGTGGAACGCCCTGCCTGCAACAGTAGTAAACTCGCCAACTTTAAGGGCATTTAAGTGGTCACTGGATAGACATATGGATGAAAATGGAATAGTGTAGGTCAGATAGGCTTCAGATGGTTTCAGAGGTTGTCGCAACATCGAGGGCCGAAGGGCCCGTACTGCGCTGTAATGTTCTATGTTCTATGTTGACCTGCGAGGTTATCCAGTTTTGTAGGAATAACAGCAAAAAGGTTATTATTTAAATGATTAAAAGATGCTGCTGTGCAGAGGGACCAGGTTGTCTTCGTGCATGTTTTGCAAAAAGTTGGTTTACAGGTGCAACCAAGGTGATTAAGAGGTGAACGGAGTTTTGTCCTTCATTGCTAGAGGAATGGAGTTTAAGACTAGGGAGGTTATGGTGCAACTGTTCAGGTGTTAGTGAGGCCACACCTGGAGTAAGGTGTTAGTGAGGCCACACCTGGACCCTGCTCCCATGCCCACATGTCTGTCCTTGGCCTGCTGCAATGTTCCAGTGAAGCTCAACGCAAACTGGAGGAACAACATCTCATCTTCCGGCGAGGCACGCTACTGCCTTCCAGTCTCAGCATCGAATTCAACAACTTCAGATGATTAGCTCTACCCCACCTCGGCCCATTTGTTTTCATCCCATTTCATTTTAACTGTCTTTTACCATTTCTTTCTTTCTTGTCTTTTTTAATATGTATTTAACCCTCCCCCATCTTATCCACTTTTCGTTCCCCTTTCTCCTCTTTGCTTCCCCCTTTCCCTCCTCCCACATCTGCAGTTCACCCTCTGATGTTAGTTTCTGCCTGCCACTAGGATCCTCCGAAAATCGATTGATTTACTGTTGGGCCACCGAATCACCTGCAATGGCTCCCATCACTACAGAGCCAGAAAATCCTGGCCTATGTCGGCAGCAACTAAATTACAGGCAGAATTTTACATGCCCCTTGCAGCGGAGTGCAAAGTTCCTCAGATGGACAACCCACTGGGTGCCCCAGCCTCTCTGCAATTTCACGCTGAGGCAGGAAAGGCCAAGGACGACCCACCTGACCTTTCCCCAACTGAGGCCAATTATTGAGCATTTAACGTTCGTTTCCCATCCAGCCTCAATTTCCAGGCTGACAGGAGTCGTCTCCGAGTATAGGGGAAGCCCAAAAATAAACTAGGTTCCGGCCTCAAATGGGAAGGGAGTCTTCCTCATCAGCATCCCCCTTTTAACATCGCGCCCCCACCCTCCCCCATCAGGTACCAATCCTGTCTACTTCAACGTCTGGCACTGCAGGGACTCGAGAGTTGCCAGCCATTCAGATTGGCCAGCAGCTCTTTGAGGTGGGGCCACCTCCCAAATGAGGGGAAAAGTTCCGCGTATGCCAATTAATATGTGTTAGAGCGTGATGTGGCTGCTGGGCAGGCTGTATCGCCTCTTCGGTTGACGAGAAACCCCGCCAGTCTAAGACTCCTGGTTTAGATCTTTGCTCATGAAATGCATAAATCTTACTTGCTTTGTGTTTGGGCTGATATTTTAAGTGATATTTTAAGCAATTCTCCATTATAACCTCAATTTATTCAACATATGCTCGAACTCCTGCTGCCTTGCCAACCCCTTTACATGTGGCCAACTCTCTAAAAAGGCAAAATCCTTCCAGAATGGTTACAATGTTCTCAACAGTTGAATCTACCTTCCGGTTTATGTCATCCAAAAACTGAGATCCTGCTTTTGATAACCTCATCCACGTTGTTTATTTTTTTACAAACAAGGTCTCAGGATTGACCTACGGAGTGCCACACAAGCAATCTTTCTGCATCTTGAACAATATCTTTGTGCCCTGGATACAAAACTGGCGCATTTTGTTTTCATAAAAATATACGTAGTTTGAAATATTACCTCAAGCGTTGAAATTTCCCTTCTGGCTATCAACAGGTTTCAACTCTTCCTGCTTTCATAAGTTTGAAAGTAGTTTTTCTTTCATTGTTCCAACTGGAATAGTAAGTTTGTAGTTTTCAGCCAAAATTATTTTATTTTATTGTGCCTTAAGCCTTAATACTTTTATCTTTCTTTCTGAAAAATTGTTCCAGTATCCTTAAAGGTTATGGAAAGAGACTGTGCACTGCAATGAAACTGTACTATTATTAATTCCAACTGATGTTGGCCAAAGCTAAAAATGTTCATTTTTGTAGTTGGGACAAAGATGACCAAATTTTCCAATAACTGTTCCGAAAGAGTTTCATAAATTTTAACTACATATTTCCCTTCCATTGAGAAAAGCTTTTGTAGCCCACTCTCTCGGACATATTTTCACTTGCTTCACTCATAGCCTTGCACAATCATTATTTTTGAAACATTGTTGGGGTAGACGAGCCTCAAGACCCGAACCCCTTTGAGGAATGAGCCCTTGAGCTGGACAGTGAGAAGCAGAACCGCACCTGTGCAGAGGGTGAGGTGGGGGGGGGGGGGGAAGAGACACAAGTGAGAACCCTCAACACATCCAGACATGGTGCAAACCTCACATGAGATCATTTTTTTCTTATCCGTGTTTTTCTGTCCCGTTTCCCTTGCGGGTCAATCATAGAATCATAGGATCTTAGAATTTACAGTGCAGAAGGAGGCCATTTGGCCCATCAAGTCGGCACCGGCTCTTGGAAAGAGCACCCCACTTCAGCCCACACTTCCACCCTATCCCCATAACCCACTAACCCCACTTAGCTTTGCATCAGGCACAGGTAACATGTCTGCGCCAAATGTGACATGTGCCTCCACATTGAATACTACTTCCAATGCTTTCTCATCATTGTAATTCATAGTTCTTGACGATGCATCTGCTACAACTAGTTCTTTGCCAAGGGTATAGACTAGCGTGAAGTTTCATCATCATACCCTGAAGTCTCGGTGACATGTCATTGAGATCTTTCTTGATTATGTTGACCAGAGGATGATGATCTATTTCCACAATGAAGTGCGGTAGGCTTTACACAATGTAATGAAACTTGCTTATGCCGGTTAACAGACATAGGCATTCTTTCCCTACCTGTGCATATCTCTGCTCCGTTGGAGTCATAGCACAAAATGAATACGAGATTACTTTCTGCTTTCTGCAACAAAACTGCACCAACGCCATTCTGACTGACATCCATTGATACTTTTGTTTCCTTCGTGGAATCAAAAAGTGCTCAGACCGGAACTGTAGTCAGTGACAATTTCATGTCTTGCCACTCAGCTGGATGCTGAGGTGTCCACAGAAATTCAACCTTTTTAATCAGATTTCTTAAAGCTGTTGTTCTGCTGGACAGATTGGGAATAAACTTACCCATAAAATTAACTGCACTCAGCGTCCGTAGAATTGCCTTCTGATCCGTTGGTCTTGGCATCTGACCAATGGCATGAATCTTAGCTTGCTCTGGTTGTGCCCTTTCTTATACATGACACCTCCAAGAAATTTTAATTTCTGGATGCCAAATTGACATTTTTCTCTGTTCAGCTTTAAACCGTAGGCATTAACTCTTGTTAGGACTTTCATAAGCCTTTCATAGTGTTCTTCAGCAATGTGCGACTGTATTATCACATCATCTACATATATACAAACACCTGATATTCCTTCAATTTAGTCTCCATTGCACTGTGGAAGATCTCTGAATCTGATATTATGCCAAAAGGTAATCGGTTAAAACAATATCGGTCAAAGGGAGTGTTAAAGGTCCACAATTTTCATGCTTCTACTATCCAAACATAGTTTCCATAATCCCTTTAAGGGTTGCACGGTTGCACAAGTGGATAGCACTGTGGCTTCACAGCACCAGGGTCCCAGGTTCGATTCCCTGCTGGGTCACTGTCTGCGGAGTCTGCACGTTCTCCCCGTGTCTGCGTGGGTTTCCTTCGGGTGCTCCGGTTTCCTCCCATAGTCCAAAGACGTGCAGGTTAGGTGGATTGGCCATGCTAAATTGCCCTTAGTGTCCAAAAAGGTTCGCAGGGGTTATTGGGTTACGGGGATATGGTGGAAGTGAGGGCTTAAGTGGGTCGGTGCAGAACTCGATGGGCCGAATGACCTCCATCTGCACTGTATGTTCCATGTTCTATGTATGCATGGGCTTTCCAGGTGGGGGAGAGGGGAGGAGGGATAAATGGGGAAATGGAGGGTCCCGGAGTAGGAGCCACCATTGTTTGTCGGTCCAACACACTCTGCCAATTCCTTCCAGATACTGAACCCTATTGCAGGGATATTGGATGCAGACGTTGCACTAGTGGTGCTGTTGCTAGCCCAGGTGGCCAGGCGCCGGAGACGGAGGCGGCAGCAGCAGCGTCTACAGATGCTTGAGGCGGCGGCCCATGTGCCGCACCCTGCCCTACACCCTGAGGGTCCAGCCGCCCATCAGGCCAGGTAGTGTCTCAGAGGGCGGGTCCCACAGCAGCCCAGAGTGTACATGCATCACTGGCTTTGAACAAATGATGGACAACGTGTGCCACAAGAGGTTCCGCCTCAACAAGGAGACAGTGCAGCACCTGCGCCACATCCGAGGAGGACACCTGCTCTCTGTGACCGTTAAGGTCACCACAGCCCTGAATCTTTATGTCTTGGGAACATTCCAGGGCTCGAGCAGGGACCTGTATGGTATCTCACAGGCCATAGCCCACAGGTGCATCTAACAGGTCCCCGACGTCCTGTATGCCTGGGCGGAAAACTACATTGTCTTTGACATGGACCAAGCCTAACAAGGTGGTTTCTCTGCTATTGCCGGGATGCTCCAGATCCAGGAGGTCATAGATGCCACGCATGTTGCCTTGCACTCACCAACTACGGGTGCCCTATGTTTACAGAAAGGGGTTCCATTCTCTCAAAATACAGCTTGTGTACGACCACCAGTTGAAAATAATGCATGTGTGTGCACGTTTCATGGGGACTGCGCACGACAGCTACATCCTGAGACAGTTGGTCATCCCCAGCCTCTTCGAGGAGCACCCCAGGATGGGCGGATGGCTCTCGGGGGACAAGACGAATCCACTGAGGACCTGGCTAATGACACCAGTACGGAGGCCGGAGGCCGAAGCTGAGTCCTAGTACAACGTGGCCCTTGCAGCCACCCCGGCTGTCATTGAGCGGTGCATCGAGCTCCTCAATATGTGGTTCCAATGCTTCAACCGTTCTGGTGGTGCACTCCAGTACACCGACCGAAGAGTCGCCTGATTTGTGATGGTCTGCTGTGCCCTCCACAACCTCGCACAGCAGCGGGGCGACGAGCTGGAGGTTGCTGATGAGGAATGTGTGGCACCTCCGAGGAGGAGGACGAGGATAATGAGGTGCCGCCGAACCATCAGGGGCTGGAGGACGAGGCCGGGGAGGAACGAGTGGACCAGCTGGAGGTTGCAGGACAGGGAGCAGTGGGGGAGGGTCCATCAAGCTTGGAGGGCCAAGGTGGCCCTCATACTTGCCTGCCTGATTCACTTAGGACTGCAGTGATCTGCATCACTGTATATACACAGGGGGTTAATATAAATACACTACAACTAAGTAACCACTAGAGGGAGCACCAGACATGAATATAATAGACAACAGGAAGTCAAGGGTCACTCTACACAGGAACGGCAGCTAGTGAGCAGGACACAGGCAGATAGCTCTCATGTAACAAATAGTATAAGCTCTGGAGAGAGAATAAACTCACACACTAAAGCATCTACTTCAACTGTAAAACTACGAGCTTTATTCAGACACATGGAGTAATATAGGGTACCAGGAGACTCCAGGAAAGCTTATTAGACAGATTACATAAGATTCAGAAAGAAAGATGGAAAAGAGAAGTAAATTCAAATTGGATATTCGCAGACTTCGCAGCAAATGGATCCTTGACGACTAACCGATTTGATGGAATTCGTTGGAGCTACTTGGCAGCTGGAAACAACCAGCTGGAAACAACCAGTAATTTCAGTTATAACTGGAAAATGTTTGAACAGATGTTCCAAATATTTATCGCAGCTAATGATTTGAGAACAGCCTCTGACACAATTAAAATAGTGCTGCTACTCACAGCAGCAGGACATGAAGCTAGAAAAATCTAGAATTGCTTTAATTACTTGGAAGGTGAAGACAACACCAAATCAGAAGTAATACTCAAAAAATTTAAAGATCACTGTAACACCAGTAACAATGCTGCTTTGGGACATTCAATGCTCGGAGACCAAATTGCACAGGGAATGAGTGATGCGAAACTCAAACAATTATTATCAGAACAGAAAGATTTAACTCTAGATATCGCGATTAAACAGTGCATAGTCATGAACAGAAAAAAAATCAATACTCACCACGAGGCAGAGGCAGTATTGAAACTGAAGACGATGGATGTTCTGAGCGAGAAGACGTGCATGCGCAGTTACAAAAAGAAAGGCATGGATTCCTACGCATGACATCACGAACGGCATGACGTCAGAAGACCTTAGACCACGCCCACTTAAAGGGGAAATGCCACAAATTGAAAAAAAGAGTTTTAAAGCTGCAGAACCCAATTTTGTTACCTCGAAAAACACAACATTGCCTGAACTTCTACCAGCAGTTGAAAATAACCTCCGCAGCATCCTAGAATAAGCAGTTTGCACCACCCAAAGTGAAGAGCACAATGACTAATCCGAAACCAAAGAAGATGATTTGTTCATTGAACAAGAAGAGCACAATAACAAATCCAATATAAATAAAGATGCTTTGTTTATTGAAGAATACTACTCAGACATGGCTATGTTATTCGGATGTAATCATAAAAGCATCAGCGACACGGTTGAAAAGCTCCGCATGACTCTACTCATGGTAGATGAATCCAATACCATGATGCAATGGCAGACTGTTGATACACTGGATGACAGCAACCTGTAAATACCCAAGAAGAAAATGGCGCCACACACAAAGTACTGATCAACACCGCTAAGAGAGCACAGCTACACTCCAAAGACAGAACACTGCACAACTCCACACAGAGCGATGAAAGACTCCACAGAGAAAGCAACACAAGTCTCCACGGAGAGCTCATTGGCAGACTCCAGAATGAAAGCAATAAAAGACTCCAGAGAGACAACCATGCATGAAGAAGCCTATGAAGTTCTATCCTCCTTATTTGAGCAACCAGAAGTAGACTATGAAAATCTGCCAAACTCATGTGAACAACAAAAAGACTATGAAAGTCTATCCAGCCAACATAAGACGATGCCTGTCCAAGCACTGTATGTACGAATAGTGATGCAGTGATCACAATCAGCATACAAGATGTGCAAGATCACAGTGAGACTGACAGATTTCAACTCATCTGTACAGAAGTACTCAACAATCAAAGTAAAACTACTCATAAGTCCAGTGAGACCACGTCAATTAAAACCTCATCTACTCTAAACTACGCACAAGAAAATGAAATCTTGAAGATTTTGACTCCAGAAGAGGAGCACCAAGAAACCAAAGCTGATTCAAATAAACCTGAAATGACTCCAGAAGAGGAGTATCAAAAGATCAAAGATGAAGCAGATCAACCAGAAATGACTGCGGAAAAGGAGCACCAAAGAAGTAAAGAGGAATCAAATCAATCTCAAATGACTGATGTCACCAAGATCAATGCAACATCAGATCATTCTCACAAACCTCAATTCAAAAAGCTCAATGAAACATCAGATACCACAGAGGACACTGATACCAATAACTTTGAGAAAGACTCAAAGTATCCACAGGGAACAATGATTGAGCACATGAATAACAACAAAAGCAACAACACGAAGCCGAACAAAAGCAATAACAAAAACAACAAGAAGCACAACAAAAACAACAAAACCAACAACAAAAAGAACAACAACAAAAATAACAAGAACAATAACAAAAACAACAACAATGAAACAGCAACCTATACAAAATGGTACAATTCTGCATATGAAGGACAATGTAACAGCACAATCCAAAACAATGGCAAGAGTACAAACATAACATGGCATGACAACGAATTTCACAAATTTGCATTTGCTCCAAGACAAAGAAGCAAAACAGTTGTTAAGGCAAATGTAACACAGAATCGCTACCATAAGCATAGAAAAAAAAGTCAAAATCAGACAACAAAGTGAATCGACCATTTGAACACCTCATGCTGACTTGTCGGTACTTAAACACAAGAACACTGATGATGTTCACAAAGAAATTACAATAGCAACACCACATCAACAACAGAAGAAAGAAACTCAACCTAATAAATTCATAAAGCTTGGACTCATAATTTTTAAAATTAAGATTGGACTCACAAAAATTAATTTGCATTGTGTAATCATCAATATCATCATAAGTTGTATATATCATCATTTACCTACCTGTTTTGAACAATTTTCTTTAACAAAGTCCAGAAAATATGTAAAAAGAGAAAAAGGGGATGCTGTGATCTGCATCATTGTATGTCCACAAGGGGTTAATATAAATACACTACAACTAAGTAACCACTAGAGGGAGCACCAGAGATATATATAATAGACAAACAGGAAGTCAAGGTCACTCTTCACAGGAACGGCAGCTAGTGAGCAGGACACAGGCAGACAGCTCTCATGTAACAAATAGTATAAACTCTGGAGAGAGAACAAATTCACACGTAAAGCATCTACTTCAACAGTAAGACTACGAGCTTTATTCAGACACAAGCAATAATATAAGGACGTGGCCTGGTCCATCACCCCACCAACCCTTCCCCCCCCCCCCCCCCACTCCCATCTCCCACCCTCCCAGCATCTGTGAAACATCACTCCAGGATGCTGGGACTGTGTCGGCACTATCAACGGGTCACTGTAGAGGGCAGGGTGGGGTGACGATAACCCGCAGAGAGCTGAGCACCAATGCTCCTCAATCTATGCCATAGTCTTACCCCTCCCTGTCTGCTGAGTGCTCGCTCACACCCATTACCTGCATGCTGTGTGCCCGGGGACGAGCAGATGTCTGGACCGATGGGCCAAGGGTTTGGAAGTCGGCCTGCATTGTGGAAGAAAGTGATAGAGGCATCATACTGGTTGTGCACAAGAGTGTTTATGTGTAATGCAAGTCCCCATTCTACCGATGGTGCCGGCCACCACCCTCCCAACTCCCACTCTCCACAACCCCTCCCCATCCACCCCACCCCCCCATCCCTTACCTACCATCCACCCTGTCCCACCTTCCAAGGTGCCCTCAGTGATCCTCGATGCGCCTGGCGCTCCTAGCTCTACCACTACATCGAGGTGTCTCCCGAGAATGCACATCTGAGGTGGAGGCAGCCAGTGCTTACCACATCCTTTGGCCTTCGATGCCCCTGGTGGGCGTCCTCTGGGGACTCTGAGGGTGGAGGTTCCAGCTCACTTGTCAGCAGCACATGCACAACTGTGCTGCCCTGTCTTGTGTGCTGACTTCAAGATTTGGCCTCATCAGCACGATAACACAGTGGTTAGCACAGTAATTTCACAGCTTCAGGGTCCCAGGTTCGATTCCTGGCTTGAGTCACTGTCTGTGCGGAGTCTGCACATTCTCCCCGTGTGTGCGTGGGTTTCCTCCGGGTGCTTCGGTTTCCTCCCACAGTTGAAAGATGTGCAGGTTAGGTGGATTGGCCATGGTAAATTGCCCCTAGTGTCCAAAATGGTTAGGTGGAGTTAGTGGATACGGGGATAGGGTGGAAGCATGGGCTTAAGTAGGGTGCTCTTTCCAAGGGCCGGTGCAGACTCGATAGGCTGAATGGCCTCCTTCTGCACTGTAAATTCTATGACTCTATGATCAGAGGGGTGGAACTTGGGGCAGCTGGTGGCCACTGTCGCCACTCTTACACAGATTCAGAATGTTCTGATTAAGCTGGTTATCTGAACAAAGAATAATCCACTCTGCGATGAGACTATATAAGCACAAAGAGATTTTTGTGCGCCTTGTCCTGCAGCTAATTGCCACCCCCTGTGCCCCCACCCACCCAAAGGAAATATGGAATAAAGGGTGGGTATCCATTTTGTGCTATGCTGATATTTGCACTGAAAATCAACTTTGATGATGTGATACTTGGTTGATGAGTGAATCCCTCAACACTTGTAATTACTTGTAGTTTGCTGTATTGAAACACTTTAAAGGTTTCAACAGCTGGAGCTGGAGGCTGTTGTGTTGGGTCCCTTGGTATTCTGTTTGGCCTGTTGCTATGCTGTTGCTATGCTTTGTCTCTGTCTGTGTGGCTTGACTTCAGATGTTGCATCTCAGTCGAAGGACAATGTGGTCAAGGGACACAGACGGCAGCAAAACCGTCCCAATGGAGGAATTAATCCAAAATAACCCATGAGTATGTATTCCCGTGGATGATTCCAAATTATTTATTTTATTGCTTGAAAGAATGAACAAGCTTCATATTTTCTATCATCGTTTTTCAGTGGAACTCTCTGTGCCAGAAACTTAAGTGCCGAGGCTGGGATTGACTCAGTGGTGTTCTCCGACAGCAAAATTGATGCTGAACCCAGATCAATCCACCAACTGTTAAGGGGCTCCCACCAGTGCCACATGGAACACGACTGATTCCAATGAAAAATGGTGTCTAATTCGCTGGATTCGAGATTGACACTCGAGAGGCTAACAAGCTGCAGCCGCGTATAAATATTCCACTCCTCACACACACACTCATCCCAGCCAACAAGATGACAGTAAGGAGAGCGGCACTGTGATTCATCGACGCCGTGCACTGGGCCTGGGTGCAGGTGGGAGAGGTTGTGAATGCCATGGACAATACCGCCATGACTGGCCAGCAGTGCTTCAGAAACCTCAGGGCTTCCTGGGGACGGCCAGAGTGAGTAGGCAGCACTGTGCCCCTGGCACAAACCCCTGTTCCACACACCCATAACCCCACCCCCACCTGGGGGTCAACCGAACCCGCACCCCGTACCACCTGCCAGCATCCATACCCATATGCACGAAGTCCAGCAGCCACCCACTCCTTTGCTGCATGCTTATGACTGTCTAACACAGTGTGTTTCCTGTCTATATCCCCGCATCCCGAGGGAAAGGTGGTGCAAAACCGCCGGGAGTGGGAGAAAACCGGAGGGGAGCTGCCGGACCCACGGCCCCTTACCACAACAAAGCAGCAGGCCCTGGACCTGATGGCGGGCCCGGGGAGAGGCTAGTTCCAACCATGCATCTTATTTTGTGTCTTGCAGGATCACCTGACGATGACTTGGGCGCTTCTGGTGTCCTCCAACCCTGGCCTCAACCACAACCCTAATCCCCGGAGGAGAGCAGCGAGTCGGAGGAGGACACGGATACGACTGAGAGCTTTCAACCCGTAGCCAGAGTCATCCCGGAGCACCAGTCCGGGGGCGACACTGATCTCCCGTTGCAGCTGTTTCCAACAACCTCCACCATCACAGAGACACTCACCTCAGATGGGCAATTCAGTAAAGAGGCTTCTGGGGCACCATCTGGTGCGCAACACTTACATGTCTCAGTACAGCAGATGGAGGTAGGAACCCCCAAGGGGGCGGATGTCGTAGGATGGCCAGGTGCCATGCACTATCTGTCATCGGGATGTGTTTCGGGCTTCTGGGAAAAGCGGTTCCATCTATTGTGGAGCTGCAGTCTCAGAGGCAGGGATTATATGGGGGGGGGGGGGAGGGTGTTGGCAACCATCCAGTACCTGCAGATTCAGTTGGTGGAGTCGAACCACCTGCAGGAGCAGGCGATGGTGCTGACCATGCGTGCAACCCGGTCAACACCGCACAGATGATGTCTATGATGGAGGCCTTGGGTCCAAGATTTTCAGCCAAAGGTCAAATTTGTCCAAGATCTGGGGCACTCTTTGTGGGCGGTGGCCGAGGTCCAGAAACAGGGCTGCCCTCGCTGGCAGCCATGTG
This sequence comes from Scyliorhinus canicula, assembly GCF_902713615.1. Classification (NCBI taxonomy): domain Eukaryota; kingdom Metazoa; phylum Chordata; class Chondrichthyes; order Carcharhiniformes; family Scyliorhinidae; genus Scyliorhinus; species Scyliorhinus canicula. Next base: position 197,446,675 of record NC_052149.1, read on the forward strand.
CTAGGGCCACCTGGACATTGCAGCGGCTCTCCTGAGCATGGGCCAATCACAGTGGGCAATGGCTGAGGGCGTGGGCAGTATTGCCCAGGCACTGACCGATGTGGCACAGACCCAGAGGGACATGGCACAGTCACTGGCTGATGTCGGACAAGCCCAGAATATGGTGGTGCTGTTGCAGCATGATATGGCACAGACTCAGAGGGAGGTGGTCCATTCCCTGTGCTCCACGGCCTTTAGCATCGAGACCCTGGTCGGATGGGCATGGGCCTCCAGGACTGGCAGCGCCAGGTGGTGCCGGAGCCTCAGGTACAACCTGCCTTGGTACTCTGTCAGAAAGGTGTGAGGGATGAGCTGGTCTGGACTGGCCACAGAGGGGACTCGGGGGGCGGGAGGTAGAATGGGCAGATGTTGGTGGTGGGCTTGGCCCAGGGATCGCAGTTCAGCAGTGCTCACCGCTCTGGTGTCTCACCCCCATCCCACTCTCCCCACTCCCGACCACAACCGTCTCCAACTCCGCCACGTCAGAGATCCGATGGGACCGTGTGATGGAATGGACAGCTCATATGCAGAGATCACCCAAGTGGACAGTGGAAAGTGCTACCGTGGGCAAGTATCAGAAGTTGCTGAACGATGCGGAGTGCCAGAGCTCATCCCAGAGCGGGTTGTCATCATCCTGCACTGGCCCTGTCAGTGCCCAGCACTATGGGTGCCTCTGGCCCTGGTGCCCTTTCCTGCTGCCAGTGGTACTGGTGGCTGGCACTACCCATGGCAGTGGCCTCAATCCGGCGCTCTCCTGCAGGGGCTACTATGGGCTTGCCCTTGGGTGGGCTGTTTCCTGCGCCACCGGCAGGTGGTGGCCAGTTGGGATGGAGGGGAGGAGGGGGGTTGGGGGGGGGGGGGGGGGAAGAGTTGGTGGGGTGGGAGCACTGATATGGCCGGTGTCACTCTGCACGCAGAGATGGCTGTCTTGCAGGCCACAGCAATGACGGTCCATACCTGGACACCCCAGACCCGATGGGGGGGGTTCACCTCGACCCTACGGTCCATCCCTTGCTCCCCTGGGCTTGGTGGAGGACCCCGGCCCACCCCCGTCAGCCCTGTTTGGACCAGTAGCCTCTGCCTGTCCTCCCCCTTTCCCTCGCCAGCCATGGCACCTGTTTCCTGATTTTTAAAACCACAAGTGACACTCCCCATTGATAATTCCTCCCGGCGGAGATGCAGTGTCGCAGAGGCCCGGAGAATACCTGGTCAGTCCCAGTAATGATATGCAAGCAGCATTTATTGTACGTGTAGGATGCATTGATGCCGCTGTCGAGGCAGAGGAGCATTGTAAATTGGCGTGTGCCTGGCCCAAGCCACGATTTTGGCTTCACGGCCAATTCCCCACCCAATTACCTTTCCCAATTTCTGCGTCGGCCCACGGAAAATCCCGCCCTATAACTCCATTTATCTTTTATATATTCAGTGACAACTGCTAATGTGAAGCTGCCAATATTTCCAGCAGTAAGGATTAGGTTTTGGTGATACATTGTTAATATTGAAATGAGCAACCCTAGGACAGGTTTGCATGATTGCAGAGAATATTGTTGTGAGAGTACATTGGAGTTTCCTACTCATTAGGGAGCTTGGCTGCTTAGTGATCAGTTCTGACAAAGGCTGAGGAACTGCAGCTAATGGTATTTGATATGAGCACAAGCCTGTGCCTGTATCAATTTATGAAACAGTGCAAAATAAATCTGCCATCCTTATCTGGTCTGGCCTACATGTGACACCAGACCCACAGCAATGTGGTTGACTCTTAACTGCCCCCTCAAGGGCAATTAGGGATGGGCAATAAATGCTGGCACAGCAGATGAATAAGAAAAATAATAATACTGGCAGATGGGGAATTCCAGATTTGACTCCGAGACTGTTTCTGTTCTTTATTTGAATTGAAGAATACACGACAGAAATGAATTAGAATCCAGCACGGCAATCGGTTCATGGTTTGTTATGCACATAAACTTATTTATTGTGCCTTTTACCTTCCAAGATGACTCAACCACCCGTTTTTGTAAAACAAAGAACTAGCTTCTTGCAGTTTACTTTTTGTAATCCTTAAATTTACCATCTGCTTTCTGGGATGCTTCTCTGTTGAACCAACTGTCTCATGAAGGAGATTTTGTTTTCCTGCCAATTTTTTTGTTCTGTGAAGTCATTCCCTGTGTAAATCTGTCTCAGATTACTGGCGAAAGGTTCAACTAGTTGCTAACGTTCACTGTGGCATTTTAATGAACATTTCTTCTGTTACTGAAATTCAGAACAGCTCTGAATAGAAAAATACTTAATTAATAGTTTATGCAATGTGAAAAAATGTACCATTTCTACAAATGGATTTTCCTAGGCTTTGATATTGTACTGCTTCTTTAAACATCTTTTGTTTAAAAAAGTTCAGAATACATATCCCATTATTAATTGTCCATTTTCTTCACTGTGTTTAAAGGCTGAAAAAACAGCACAAGCAGCTGTCTTAGTTTTCCTGGTGGAGGTGTTCTCTCTACTTGATAAAGGCCATATGATAGGGATCACATTTCCAGGCTCGTACATGAAGAGTGATCACGAGGGTGAGATATCACAGTGCAGTCAACATTCATAGACTGTACCACACAATTCATCAGCACCTTTAATTTATAATTTTTTTTATTTTAATTTATAGCTAACCATTATAATGTTGATACTGGGGGGATACTCAAAAATAAAGGGCGCCTACCGTTCCATCCCCCGACCGCACTTTGGGAAATCAGACCATAAGACTGTGCTCCTTCTCCCGGCTTACAAGCAGAAACTCAAGCAGGAGAATCCAGCTAAGAAGTTTGTGCAGTGCTGGTCCGAGGAGACAGAAGAGCTCTTACGTGACTGCTTAGAGACAGTGGATTGGTCCATATTTAAGAACTCAGCGACTAACTTAAATGAGTATGCCACCACCGTCACAGACTTCATCAGCAAATGTGTGGACGACTGCATGCCAAAGAAAGCAGTACGTACGTTCCCCAACCGGAAACCATGGCTCAACCGCGAGATTGACTCCCTACTGAAGGACAGATCTGAGGTGTTCAAGGCAGACGACCCTGTCCTATACAAGAAATCCAGGTACGACCTCCGCAAAGCCATCCGAGATGCCAAGAGAGAATATCAAACTAAGCTAGAGTCACAGACAGACTCTCGGCGGTTGTGGCAAGGACTAAACAACATAACGGGCTACAAAGCGAAGCTGAGCAGTATCTCTGGCAGCAGCGCACCCCTCCCCGATGAACTTAATGCATTCTATACTCGGTTTGAGCAGGTAACCAACAATCCGCTGTCGAGTGCCCCAGCAGCCCATAATTCACCCAAACCCACCATCACAGTTTCCGAAGTCAGATCGGCCTTCCTGAAAGTGAACCCACGGAAGGCGATGGGCCCAGACGGGATCCCTGGTCGTGCACTCAGAGCCTGCGCATACCAGCTGACAGAGGTATTCACAGACATCTTTAACCTATCCGTACTCCACTCCGAGGTCCCCACCTGCTTCAAGAAGACCACCATCATACCGGTACCAAAGAAGAACCAGGCAACATGCCTCAATGACTACCGCCTGGTGGTCCTGACGTCAGTTGTAATGAAGTGCTTCGAGAGGCTGATCATGAAGCGCATCACCTCCATACTCCCGGAACGCCTTGACCCACTTCAATTCGCATACCGTCGCAACCGGTCCACATCAGACGCCATTTCCCTGGCCCTTTACTCATCCCTAGAGCATCTCAAAAACAAGGACTCCTACATCAGACTCCTATTTATTGACTACAGCTCCGCCTTCAACACCATAATCCCAGCCAAGCTCATATCAAAGCTCCAAAACCTAGGACTTGGCTCTCCACTCTGCAACTGGATCCTTGACTTTCTGACCAACAGACCACAATCAGTAAGAATGAACACCAACACCTCCTCCACAATAGTCCTCAATACCGGCACCCCACAAGGCTGCGTACTTAGCCCCCTACTCTACTCCCTGTACACACACGACTGCGTGGCAAAACTTGGTTCCAACTCCATTTACAAGTTTGCTGACGATACGACCATAGTGGGCCGGATCTCGAATAACGACGAGTCCGAATACAGGAGGGAGATAGAGAACCTAGTGGAGTGGTGTAATGACAACAATCTCTCCCTCAATGCCAGCAAACCGAAAGAGCTGGTCATCGACTTCTTGAAGCAAAGTACTGTACACACCCCTGTCAGCATCAACGGGGCCGAGGTGGAGATGGTTAGCAGTTTCAAATTCCTAGGGGTGCACATCACCAAAAATCTGTCCTGGTCCACTCACGTCGACGCTATCACCAAGAAAGCACAACAGCGCCTATACTTCCTCAGGAAACTAAGGAAATTCGGCATGTCCACATTAACCCTTACCAACTTTTACAGATGCACTATAGAAAGCATCCTATCGGGCTGCATCACAGCCTGGTATGGCAACTGCTCGGCCCAGGACCGCAAGGAACTTCAGAGAGTCGTGAATACCGCCCAGTCCATCACACGAACCTGCCTCCCATCCATGGACTCCATCTACACCTCCCGCTGCCGGGGGAAAGCGGGCAGCATAATCAAGGATCCCTCCCACCCGGCTTACTCACTTTTCCAACTTCTTCCATCGGGCAGGAGATATAGAAGTCTGAGAACACGCACGAACAGACTCAAAAACAGCTTCTTCCCCACTGTCACCAGACTCCTAAATGACCCTCTTATTGACTGACCTCATTAACACTACACCCTGTATGCTTCAACCGATGCCAATGCTTATGTAGTTACATTGTATATCTTGTGTTGCCCTATTATGTATTCTCATGTATTTTCTTGTCTTTTCTTAAATTTTGTTTAATTCCCTTTTCTTCCATGTACTGAATGATCTGTTGAGCTGCTTGCAGAAAAATACTTTTCACTGTACCTCGGTACACGTGACAATAAACAAATCCAAATCCAAATTTTCTGAGCATCCCCTGTGGCATGTTTTCTGGCGCGGGAGGCAACCCCACCCCACACATACACACCCACACACACACACACCGCACCCCGGCAATTTTGGCAAGTCGTGAATTCTGGATGTGTTATTTATCCCGAACACAACTTATGTACTTGCCTTTCATCAGCCTGGTAGGACTGTAGCATGTCAGGAATGGTGGCCAAATGTTGGGCTGGATTCTCCACTGGCGGGATGCTCCATTTTGCCAGCAGCACGGGGGTTTCCTGACGGTGTGGGGCTGCCACAATGGGAAACCCCATTGACCGGTCGGCGAAATGGAGCATCCTGCCGGCGGGGTGAGCCTGAAATGTGGCGCAATGGGCCAGAGAATTCAGCCCGTTGTTATTGTTGCAATGTAGGAAACGAGGCAGCCAAATGTCACACAGCAAAAAAGCCCTTGGCCAGGATATTGGAACTACTCACCTGCTCTTCTTTGAATAGTTCCATAGGATCGTCAGGAAGTGACATCAGATTGTTCACAAAGGACAAGTAGGCAAGAGGAGTCAGGAGTGGGTGAGGATGTGCCACCTTTTCAGTAAACCCTGAGGAGTAGGTTGTCTATGACATTCGAATCATCGGACTCAGAACTCATGGTTTTCTCATCTGAAGTGCAGCATGCGGCAGGAACCTTGTAGCTATTTGTGAACTCTGAGGCCCGTCTCTGAGGAGCGTAACTCTTGAACCTTCCGTTCTCATTTACTGCAACATCATGGAAGTTTTTTTCCTCGTGGCAGACACCAATGGAATGCCTACCACTTCATTGGAATCTACAGTGCTTCTTCGGCTAAAATGCTCACAGAGACAATTAGGTGCCTCCACAGCCAAGAAACAGTGACTTTGTTTTAAATAGGAAAGAGAGAAGTTAGCATCCTACATCGCAACTTCCAGCTCATAGCAGCTGCAATACCTGCTGTAGTCCCTCTCAGGACCTTCTGGGTCTGATAGGTGTTATTATATTAGCCACACCACTGATCAACAGAGACATTCAGTGTCCAATGTACTATCAATGCCTGGACTCCACTTGACTGATATGCTGAGCCTCAAGACAATTATATACAGTAGTCCCCCTTTATAACACGGGTGTTGGGGTCCAAGACAGCCACCCGCGTTGCATCCGAGCCGCGGATATCCACGATGGGGGTTAATTTTTGAATACAGGGCTACAGAGGGGAGGGGCGATGTGAGACCATGCTGGTCTTGCAGAGGCCCGTATGACCTCCTCCTGTGTTCTCTGCTCTCTCCCTCCAATCAGCAGGCAGTGTCAATTTCAGCGGCCGGCTCACTTTGATCCGGAGAGGGAAGCTGCTCTCTCACTGAAACAATCAGCCGGCCGCTGAAATTGACACTGCCGGCTGCTCTCTCCCTCCAATCCAACTTTTAAGTTTTAATGTTTCTGATTGGAGGGAGAGAGCAGCCGGCAGTGTCAACTTCAGCGGCCGGCTGATTGTTTCAGTGAGAGAGCAGCTTCCCTCTCCGGATCAAAGTGAGCCGGCCGCTGAAATTGACACTGCCGGCTGCTCTCTCCCTCCAATCAGCCGGCAGTGTCAATTTCAGCGGCCGGCTCACTTTGATCCGGAGAGGGAAGCTGACAGTTGGGGTCCATAAGGCCCCCCCCCCCCCCCCCCCGCCGTATATCGCGTATTGCGGAGCGCGGTATAATGGGGGACTACTGTATTGTAGCATTTGCTACAATATATAATAATAATAATAATCGCTTATTGTCACAAGTAGGCTTTACTGTTAAAAGCCCGAAGTCGCCGCGTTCTGGCGCCTGTTCGGGGAGGCTGGTGCAGGAATTGAATCCACGCTGCTGGCATTGTCTTGCATTAAAAGCCAGGTATATCTAGTTCATGATGCTAATATTTTAGAGGCAATGTTTCATTCTGGTAATATAAAAGTTTAACTTATTAAAAAAAGGATAAATGCAACTGAAGCATCTTGGTGTTTATTACACTTAAAAGGTTGGAACCATGTTGAGTTAAAGGCTCAACAGTTAGAAAAGTAAGATCCTAATACAACAGAGAACTTACCGGAGATATGTGGCACGATTTTCCCACCACCTTGCAACCGGCACCGATCTGGGCATGCGCCAGGTGCATTTGGGAGAGGTCCAAATCGGGCTTCAAGCCGGGCGCGAAACCTCGCGCAAGTCACCCAACCTGCGGTGCCCTGCATGCCCAGGGTCCAGATAATCATATTTAAATGAGCCATTAGACTCATTTAAATATGAACGGCCTGTTTGAAGCCGCATTCTCCTGGCGCTCTGGAGTCACTGGCAACACCAGGGAGGCCTCAGCCAGGCACCAATTAGTACTGGACTCCACAAGCAGAAACCAGGTGTGCTGGCGACTCCAGGGGTCTTGTGGCCATTGGAGACCCCCAGGTGGTCGGGTACAGAACAGGGTGCCATGTTAGCACTGTCAAGGGTGAGGGCTTGAGGGGGGCTATGCCCATGAAAGGAGGGTGATGTGTGGGGATGAAGGGTGGGGTGAGGTGAAGGGAGTGCAGGGGCTACATAAATGTTGGGGTGGGGGGTGAGTGGGTCCCTGAAATGGGGGAAGGTCATAAATAGGTAGTTGGGGAGGTCTGAACATGGGGCCCTCAGCAACCCCACAGTGAGATCTCCTCATTTGGGGGGGGGGATAATACCCATCCTTGCGGTGGCTGGCATTATCCATGGGTGGGTGGTGTGGGGGGCCCTTAAGCTCACTTGAAGATTGGGTACTCTTTGTGGTGATATCAGTGGGAGCACTGCCATTGGTGCAGATCATTGGTTTCCCATTGGCTTTGGCTAGTCATGTGCCTCTCGTCTGATTGGCTGGGACTAGTCATGTGACTGCTCACCAATTGGTCGAGAGGCAAGTAGACCCCGCCTCTGAGGCAGGGTATAAGTACCCAGGTTTCCCGGCGGTCGGCCTTTCTCTGTAGTCGACCACCGGGCTAACAACTAGCTGATTAAAGCCACAGTTTGGATCTTCATCGTGTCTCGTGCCCAATTGAAGGTACATCAATTTAATCAGCTAGAATGGAGCTACGCATCAAGCCTGACTGCCTCCGCACCAGCCCACATGCCTCAAATGCACCTGCAATCTTTAAACATTGGCAGGCGTGTTTCAACAGTTACCTGACAACTGCAGCCAGCAAACCCACCAAGGAGCAGAAACTCCACATCCTCCACTCGTGCATGGGCACGGCGGTATATTCAATGATTGAGGACAAAAGTGATTATGATGCGGCCATGGATATCCTGAAAGGACACTTTCTCCGGCCGGTCAACGAAGTATACGCACGGCATCTCCTGACGACTAGATAGCAGTTCCCTGGTGAGTCACTCGACGAATTCTACCAGGCCCTCACAGCTCTGGGGAGAATGTGAGCCTGTCCCCAAGTTTCGGCGACCGAGCACATGGAACTTTTAATTAGAGACACTTATGTTGCCGGCATGCAATCCTCCTCTATCCGCCAACGATTGCTGGAGAAGAACGCCCTCAGCCTAGCTGAGGCACGGACCCTTGCAACCTCCCTGGAGGTCACTGACCTGAATACCCGCGCATACGCCCCCGGCCGCGCAGCAACCCCCTAGACTTCATGGCACGCGCCACCCCCGTCCTCCGCCGACCCCGACCCCCCCCAGGCCTGCGCTGCGGGACGCTCCGACAAACTAGCGGGGCCCCGCTGCTATTTTTGTGGCCTCTCCAAGCACCCCCGCCCGCGCTGCCCGGCCCGCTCCGCTCTGTGTAAGAGCTGCGGGAAGAAGGGCCACTACGCGGTGGTCTGCCAGACCAAGTCAAGGGTGAGCATGGTAGCATTGTGGATAGCACAAATGCTTCACAGCTCCAGGGTCCCAGGTTCGATTCCGGCTTGGGTCACTGTGCGGAGTCTGCACATCCTCCCCGTGTGTGCGTGGGCTTCCTCCGGGTGCTCGGGTTTCCTCCCACAGTTCAAAGATGTGCAGGTCAGGTGGATTGGCCATGATAAATTGCCCTTAGTGTCCAAAATTGCCCTTAGTGTTGGGTGGGGTTACTGGGTTATGGGAATAGGGTGGAGGTGTTGACCTTGGGTAGGGTGCTCTTTCCAAGAGCCGGTGCAGACTCGATGGGCCGAATGGCTTCCTTATGCACTGTAAATTGTGTGTGTAAGACGTTCACTGCTGTTCCATGCACCGACCGCGGATCGCCCCCCCCCCCCCCCCCCCCCGGGCCCCCCAGGACCCCGCCCCGCGCACTGACCTCTCCGGCCCGCCTCCCGGCCTCCGCAACAGGCCCACGGTCCTCCCGACCCCCGCTCCCGGCTGCCCCCAACCAGCCCGCAGACGCCACTGACACTGCCCCCAGCTGCCACGAGGTCCCCACGGGCGCCGCCACCTTGGGACCCCGATTCCATGTGCGGGTCCTGGGCGCCACCATCTTGGGCCAACACGGAAGGCCAGCGATTACTCTGCCACCGAGGATGACCTGGATCTCTCGCCACGACTTGCTTCCATCATTCTCGACCAGTCGCAACCACGCTCGCTCGCCAAGACTACGACAACGATCCAGCTCAACGGACTCAAGACGAAATGCCTACTGGACTCCCGGAGCACAGAAAGTTTCGTCCACCCCGACACCGTAAGACGCTGCGCGCTCCCCATCCACCCAGTTAAGCATAAAATCGAATTGGTGTCCGTCCAAATCACCGGGTGCTGCATAGAGGACCTCACGGTCCAGGGGAGGGTTTTCAAAAACTTCAAACTCCACATTCTCCCCCGTCTATGCGCTCCGGCACTCTTGGGCCTGGATTTCCAGTGCAACCTGCAGAGCTTAACCTTCCAATTCGGCGGCCCTATTCCTCCTCTTACTGTCTGCAGCCTAGCGTCCCTCAAAGTGGACCCACCTTCCTGGTTTGCTAATCTCACCCCAGATTGTAAACCTGTCGCCACTCGGAGCAGACGATACAGTGCCCAGGACCGGACCTTCATCGGGTCCGAGGTCCAGAGGCTCCTTAAGGAAAGAGTTATCGAGGCCAGCAACAGTCCCTGGCGAGCCCAAGTGCTGGTAGTTCGGACTGGGGAGAAAAACCGGATGGTCATTGATTACAGTCAGACCATCAACAGGTTTACCCAGCTGGACGTGTATCCTCTCCCCCGTATTTCCGACCTGGTCAACAGGATCACGAAATACAAAGTCTTTTCCATGGTGGACCTTAGGTCCGCCTACCACCAGCTCCCCATCCGCGCGAGTGACCGCAAGTACACCGCGTTTGAAGCAGATGGGCGCCTCTACCACTTCCTCAGGGTTCCATTCGGTGTCACAAATGGGGTCTCGGTCTTCCAACGGGAGATGGATCGAATGGTCGACAAGCACGGTTTACGGGCCACCTTCCCGTACCTCGATAACGTCACCATCTGCGGCCACGATCAGCAGGACCATGACATCAGCCTCCAAACATTCCTCCGAACTGCGAAACTCCTTAATTTAACCTACAATAAGGATAAGTGCGTGTTTAGCACCGACCGTCTAGCCATCCTCGGCTATGTAGTGCGTAACAGAGTGATAGGCCCCGATCCTGAACGCATGCGCTCCCTGATGGAGCTCCCTCTCCCCAACTCCCTCAAATCCCTCAAACGCTGCCTGGGCTTCTTCTCCTATTACGCCCAGTGGGTCCCCAATTATGCTGACAAAGCCCGCCCCCTCAACCAGTCCCCTGTCGATGGAGGCCCGCCAGGCCTTTAGCCGCATCAAAGCGGATATCGCAAAGGCCACGATGCGCGCTATCGACGAGTCCCTCCCATTCCAGGTTGAGAGCGACGCGTCTGACGTAGCTCTGGCGGCCACCCTGAACCAAGCGGGCAGACCCGTGGCCTTCTTTTCACGAACACTCCACGCTTTCGAAATCCGCCGCTCCTCGGTGGAAAAGGAGGCAGACCATAGTCGAAGCTGTGCGATATTGGAGGCACTATCTGGCCGGCAGGAGGTTTACCCTCCTCACAGACCAACGGTCAGTAGCTTTCATGTTCGACAATGCACAGAGGGGCAAGATCAAGAACTACAAGATCTTGCGGTGACGGATCGAGTTGTCCACGTACAACTACGATATCTTGTATCGTCCTGGGAAGCCCAACTAGCCTCCCGATGCCCTATCCCGCGGTACCTGCGCCAGCGTGCAGATCGACCGCCTCCGCTCCCTCCACACGGACCTCTGCCATCCAGGGGTCACTCGTTTTTACCATTTTATTAAGACCCGCAACCTGGCCTACTCCGTTGAGGAAGTCAGGACCGTCACCAGGGACTGCACGTCTGCGCCGAGTGCAAACCGCACTTCTACTGCCCCAAACGAGTGCATCTGATCAAGGCGTCCCGCCCCTTTGAATGTCTCAGTATAGACTTCAAGGGTCCCCTCCCCTCCAACAACCGTAACACATATTTCCTGAGTGTTATCGACGAGTACTCCCGCTTTCCTTTCGCCATTCCCTGTCCCGACATGACCACAACAACCATCATAAAGGCCCTCCTATCCATCTTCTCCCTGTTCGGTTACCCCACGTACATCCACAGCGACCGGGGGTCCTCCTTTATGAGTGACGAACTGCATCAATTCCTGCTCAGCAGGGGCATAGCCTCTAGCAGGACGACCAGTTATAACCCCCGGGGTAACGGTCAGGTCGAGCGGGAGAATGGCACCATTTGGAAGACCATCCTGCTGGCCCTACGGTCCAGAGATCTCCCTATCCCCCGTTGGCAAGAGGTCATCCCCGACGCCCTTCATTCAATCCAGTCTCTCCTCTGTACTACCACTAATCAAACACCTCACGAACGTCTTCTTCTTTTCCCTAGGAAGTTGTCCTCAGGATCCCCTCTCCCGACCTGGCTGGCCACCCCCGGGCCCATCTTGTTCCGGAAGCATGTGCGGGTGCACAAGTCCGACCCGTTGTTTGAGCGAGTCCAGTTACTCCACGCCAACCCGCAGTATGCGTACGTGGAGTATCCCGACGGTCGGCAGGACACGGTCTCGCTTCGGGACCTGGCACCCGCCGGCGTGCGGCCTTCTCCCCTTACATCAACACCTCCTCCCCAACCCCAATTCCCCCCAGCGCCCCCCGCGCCCCCACGACCCAGCGCATATACCCCCCCTTCCCCCATTACAGTGTCTCCACCACCGGCCCGGGGTACGGAGACACATCTACAACCGACGCTCCCGGAGGCAAGGACGACCATCGGCCCGACTTCTTCAAAATGGTACCCCGATTTCTGAGGAGACAGTCTAGCCAGCGAGTTCAGTTTCCCACTGATGAAAGCATTTCAAAGTGTGGGCTAGACAGGAGAGAAACTCCCCAAGGCCCAATTAAATGACTAAGTGTTGGTGAATTCTGGTCTGGATCTCACCCAAAACGCCGGCGGGAAATACCCCGCCAAACGCACACTAAATGATAATTATTTGGGTCTGATCCCCCCCAAAGATGTGCAGGGTAGGTGGATTGACCATGCTAAATTGCCGTTAATTAGAAAAATTGAGATTTGTCTGAATCAATTTAGTTGTTACCCATTAATGAATGCATTTTTGCTCAATTAATGAATTGAAGTGTCCCAGTTTTGGACAAATTTTTCCAATTCTTCAAAATTTCCAATTCCTGTTCTGTTAATTTTAATCGGGGGCAAGGGATTTGAGATGTATTAGGCTGGATTCTCCTGCCCCAATGCCACAAGAACGCCACGGGCAAGCCGCGTACAATGGAGAATGCCATTGACCTCGGGTAGGATTCTCGGGTCGCTGGGCGGACGCAGCTGGAGAAGCCTGTCCATTGAGTTGATCCAAAAGTGTTGACATAAATATTATGCTTTATTATTAATTTATCTTAAGTTGCTCTGTTTCAGAACCACCTTTAGTGCAAAGAGAGATGGAAAGGCTCCAAATTGAATCATTAGCCTTCCACTGTATGAAATGAAAATCGCTTATTGTCACAAGTAGGCTTCAAATGAAGTTACTGTGAAAAGCCCCTAGTTGCCACATTCCAGTGCCTGTTCAGGGGGGGGGCTGGTATGGGAATTGAACTGTGCTGCTGGCCTGCCCTGGTCTGCTTTCAAAGCCAGCGATTTAGCCGTGTGCTAAACCAGCCCCTAATGTGCTTTTACTGCTTTTAGTTAAAATATTAACAACCTGGCGCTCAGGACTTGCACATAAAGAGTCATTTTAGTTGACTTGTAAAGCAAAATACACACCACTGTGCAAAGCATGAACTTGCTTGAAAGCAAATAATATTATAATGATTGAAGCCTTTAAAATGATCTTCAGTTACGAGCTATTGAGGAATGTGTGCTTCCATGAATTAAAAGCAGGATCCCTGGCTAATTTTGTTTTTCCAAATGTAATAGCACAGTCAGAGCCCATTAGAATATGTTTGTGCATTGTTTTCATGGAAAGAAACTAAATTCCTCGAACCATTCTTGATACCCTTCTATTTCAGATTGGCTAAATTCCTATGAGGTGCACTATATGCTTGCTTGAAGCTATCCTTTCATAAAATTTAGAATTTACAGTCCAGAAGGAGGCCATTCGGCCCACTGAGTCTACACAGGCCCCTGAAAGAGCACCCTACCTCAGTCTCACCTCCACCCTATCCTCGTAAGCCCACCTAACATTTGGACACTCCGGGGAAATTTAGCATGACCACCCACCCAGCCTGCATATCTTTGGACTGTGGGAGGAAACCGGAGTGCCCGGAGGAAACCCATGCAGACACAGGAGAACGTGCAGATTCCGCACACAGTGACCCAAGCTGAGAATCGAACCCGGGTCCCTGGCACTGTGAAGCAACAGTGCTAACCATTGTGCCACCATGCCGCTCCTTTCCTGACCTGTCTCCGACTATTTAACTATCTTTCTCTAATTCAAAAGCTCTCCTGTACTTCAGACATGACCTTCCACCTCTCCCATTGCTACTCGTCCATTTTCAAAAGAACTGCCATTCTCCCGCCTTAAAATGTCTGCCATCAACCACAATGATCTGTCATAGAAACATAGAAACAGGAGTAGGCTTTTCAGCTTGACCCTGTGCAGTCATTCAATGAATGAATGAATATCGCTTATTGTCACAAGTAGGCTTCAATGAAGTTACTGTGAAAAGCCCCTAGTCGCCACATTCCGCCGCCTGTTCGGGGAGGCTGGTATGGGAATTGAACCGTGCTGCTGGTCTGCCTTGGTCTGCCTTAAAAACCAGCGATTTAGCCCTGTGCTAAACAGCCCCTAGTTACTGTGAAAAGCCCCTAGTCGCCACATTCCGGTGCCTGTTCAGGAAGGCTTTTACGGGAATCGAACCGTGCTGCTGGCCTGCTTTCAAAGCCAGCAATTTAGCCCTGTGCTAAACATCCCAGTTGATATATATCATAATTCCATTCACCTGCCTTGGCTCCATATCCCTTGATAACCTTGACTAGCAAAAATGTATCTATCTCAGAATTCAAATTACTCATGAACTAGCATCCACTGCTTTCTGTGGAAGAAATGTTCATATTTATACTCTCATTTGTGTGAAAGGTGTTTTCTTACTTCTCGCTTGAATGGTCTGGCTCTGATTTTAGGGTTATGCTTCCTTGTTGTAGACTAGTGAAATATGTTTCTCAGTATATACTAAATCCTAAATTTCTCAATCAAATTACTGCCAACCGTTTATATTTCAGGGAATAAACGTTTACCTTGTATAACTTCTCCTCAGGAGTTAGTACTGGTAACTGTCAGGTGAATCTGTGCCCACTCCTTCCAACATCAATACATCTGTAGTATCAGGATTCTCAGGGTTGACAGATTTATGTATGGATTTGGAGAGACAACGCGAACCACACGATGAGGTAAGAGACGCATGACTAAGAGGAAAAAGCCCATGACTTAGACTGTGTGACACCAGCGGCTTTGTATATCTATCTGAATGTAATTGTGTTCATCCAATGAACTAGTTATTGGTCAGACATATCTATGTCTCTGTAATCATTCCTTAGCCAGTCACAACAAACATACAACATAGAACATAGAACAATACAACACAAAACAGGCCCTTCGACCCTCGATGTTGTGCCGATCATTGTCCGAAACCAATATCAAGCTATCCCACTCCCTGTCATTCTGGTGTACTTCATGCGCCAACATGGTGGCAGCCATGATGGACCCTGAAATCTCCAAAAATAAACTTTAAAAAAAACATTTGCAAGTCTGGCCTGCTCAAAGGTGCCAAAACGGAAGACTTTGAAAATCGGCAAAAGCGCTCCATAGAAGACGTAGGAGTCTGCGAAGCAGAGAGAAAAGCTTTTCAGCTTACTAAAGGCTGAACTACAGCAGGTGGTGATCTGTGAAAAATACTGTTGCAGCAGCAGAGTCAAAAAACGTAGCAACTATCGAGGAAGGGTGAGCAAACCTTGAAAAAGTATCAAAATCTTCAAACTGATGGCAAGTTAAACAGGCAACACTGGGGAAATTCCATTTCTGGTGAAGGTAGGTTCCTATACACCATGTAGTCCCAGCAGGAGGAAAGCAGTGAAGAGAGCTTAATAATAACTTCCAGTGATTAGTTTAAAAATTCATCACTGGATTTCCCTTTGAAACAAACTCATATCACTGCAAAAACTGCTGGACAGAAGTGTGTTGCCAGCGGGAAAAGTGAATCCTGATGATTGAAGAATTTCGGCCATTATAAAGAGCCAGGTCTAACAATAATGTCCAGACGCCAGGTGAACCAGGAGATCAACAACTTGTATCAACTGGCTGAAAGTCACAGATAAGGTAATCCTAAAGCTGAGCTGATACAATACTGCATCATAGTCAGCGTTACAGATGACATCCTGTCTGATCTATTGCAATCCAATGAAGACTTAACTTTGGAGGAGGCGAAACAGTTGGAAGGTCTTTGGCAAAACAAAGCCATACTCAGAGGAGACGACAAAGCATGGTTTAGAAAACCCCGATGACAGTACAAAGTTTTAGAAAAAGGAAGAAGACACCTTTTGGAGCAAAGGTTGAAGAGACCGTCAAACCATACCAGCACTCTGGTGTAAAAAGCCCCACAGGAGCAAACAGTGTCCTGAAAGCACTGCAAAAAATGTATTATTGTGAAAGGTTTGCACACTTTGGAAAGATATGCAGAATTAACTCCTCTAGTTACACAGATGAGAACAAGAGAATCTTCACACATTAGGCCATCAATGGAATTAAACCATCTCAGCAAGAAGAAGAATCACAATGTTTTCTAAGAGAGATTCACTCCCCAGATACACCTTCTAAAATGTGGATATTTATATCACTAATTTCAAATTAAATACAGGTGTAACATTCTTGTCTAACAAAGAACCATGGTTTGCAAAACAATAGCAAAGGATAACTGAAACCGGTTGTATGTCCAGGAGGTCTACAAAGCATAGTCATATTGTAAGCCAAGCTCCAATACAAGAACAAAGTGACTGGAAAAATGCGAAATGGGATTTTCCGGCCCTTCCCACTAGAGCGATCTTCTAAACCCGCAAACGGTGACCCCGTGCTGTGGGTTCCCCAGAAGCAGAGGGTGTGAAGAAAATAAACATTCAGATCAGGTCACGGCCATTGTCAGCTGCGGGACCGGAAGATCCTGCCACTGGCCAATGGCAAACCATATCCACCGCCACAATACACTCTGCAGGGGGACAGAAAATCCAACGTTTATCTTATTTAAAATCAGGAATTTTCTCTTCTGACCCGAAATGTCTGTGTCAACCTCAACCTAATTAAGAAAGCAGAGAACATCAATGAACAATCATCAATACTGCCAAACCTGAATCCCTTAAACTAGGGTTTTTCAAACTCAGGGTCACGACGCACGGGTGGATGACAGGAAAGCAGTGAAGAGAGTGTCAGGAGGGTTGCACTGTTCCAGATCGTGGGAGAAATGCCTAATGGCTACAACTGGCTTTTCAGAATGCTGGCCACGATTAACTTTTAAATGAGAATGCTGGAGTCTTCTCGCCAGACGTGGAAGCAGAGATCAGGTCACATGTCCAGTACGTACACTGACATCATGTTTTGGGTCCGTGGTTTGGGCGTGAAATCATGTAGCAGAGATTCCTCCATTTTGGAGCTGCCAGCAAGCAAACAAATGGACTGTGAAGAACTGAACATAAGGGCATAGGAATTAGGAGCAGAAGTAGGAAATTCAACCCTTCGAGCCAGCTCAGCTATTCAATCAGATTATGGCTGATCTCTTCTTGGTCTAAATCCACCTCCCCACCTGTTTCCCATATCCCTTTAACCTGTTTTGTGTCATAAATATATCTATCTCCTTCTTGAAACCATTTAATAACTCAGATTCCAGAAACAAGCTGTCTGTCCGAGGTGTACAACCAGACCAGGAGAAGATAAAAGATAATAACAAACATGCCATGTCCAGCAGACAAAAAAGGTGTTCTAAGGATGCTTGGTATGATACATTTCATAAGTAAATTCATTCCTAATTTATCAGCAAAAACGACATGCTTGTAGGAAATAATCAAAAAGAATATTTGTTTCCAATGGTCTGAAAGACATGAGCAACAGTGGTGAATGCTGAAGGAAGCATTGACAACAGCTCCATTGCTGATATTTTTTGACCCTACAAGAAAGACAAAAACCTTGATGGATGCATTGAAAGAAGGATTGGGAGCAGTGTTATTGCAGCAAGACACTGATGAAAATTGGTTACCGATTGCATATGCTTCTAAGTCAATGACTGACACAGAGCGTAGATATGGTCAGATCGAGAAAGAATGTTTAGGTCTGATCAATGGCTTCAAAAAATTTCACAATTATGTATATGGCCTACCAACATTCTTGGTTGAAACACATCATAGACCGTTAGTAACAAATACAAGAAAAAAACTTGAATGAGATGTCACCACAAATACAGAGAATGATGATGAAACTCCAGAGGGACGACTTCAATCTTATTTATACTCCAGGAAAACACATCGTAGTCGCAGATGCACTCTCATGGGCTACGGATATGGAGAAAGAACAAAGGATGGATGAGGATGTGCAAGTACACGTAAATCTTGTGACAGAGACACTTCCAGTGTCCAATACTAAATCAAAGTTGATTAAAGAAGAAACCAAGAAAGGTGAAGTGCTACAAAGGATCAGAAAATGTCTCAGTGAGGGATGGCCAAAAGAATCCTGTTCCAAATATTACAACATTCGAGCAGAACTAAGTGCAGCCAATGGTTTTTGCTCAGGCTAAACAGGAATGTCACACCACAATCTCTAAGATCTGAGATGCTATAGAAGATTCATGAGGGGCACTTAGGCATAGAAAAATGCAAACCAAGAGATGGAGACATGGTAAACTGGCCCGGTATAAATCAAGACATTCAGATGATGGTCGACAAATGTGCAACTTGTCAGAAATGTCGGCACAAACAACGATAAGAGCCAATGCAACTGGGCGAAATAATAACGATTCCATGGCAGAAAGTGGGAATAGATCTTTTCTATCTAGCAGGAAACAAATACCTGTTAGCGATCGACTATTTCTCTAACTTCCCGGAAAAGGTACAACTAGCCAACTCGTCAGCCAGGTGTGTCATCAAACATACCAAGGATATTTTTGCTCATCATGGCATACCAGAAGTTGTCACGAGCGACAATGGCCCATGTTTTAGCAGCCCTGAATGGACAGAGGTCCCACAGAGCTCTGATTTTCGACACATCACATCTTGTCCTCTTTATCCGCAATCCAATGGGAAGGCTGAAAAAGGTGTTCACATTGTGAAGCAGCTACTCAAAAAAGCAATGGACAGCCAAGAAGATCTATATCTCTTGTTACTTAGTGATAGAGCAGCACCATTCATTAATGAGTTCTCACTTCACAATTGTTAATGAATCAACAACTCAGAACCACCTTACCATATATTTCACCAAGCCAACCAACCAATCAGAAACTCGTGAAGAAGCTCAAATTTAAAACAAGAAGGAACATTATGATAGATCTACAATATGCCTGCAACCATTAGCAAAGAATGATGCAGCCAGGATGGAAGATCCTGATGGATGGTTGAAGTGTGCAAAGGCAATACAACCATGAGGTCCACAGTCATACATCATCGTCACAAAGGGAGGCCAAGTTCTACAAAGAAACAGGAGAGCTTTGCTGAAGGTTCAGCAACCCGCTGTTTCAGAACCAGCAGATGATGCAGAAAGCAATCTCAGGACAACTGAACGAGCGGACGCTACCTCAGCACACAGAAACAGAACAAGCTGAAGATGTGCACAGCACAGAAGCACAGCAAGAACCATCTTTAGAAACATCCGCATATCAGTCAAACTCACAAGTTCAACCAATGCTTAGGAGGTCGACAAGACACAGAAGAAAGCCAGAAAATTGAATTTGTGATGGACACTGAATATGTAAATAATTGAAGTAGTATCATGTATTGAATTTAAATAATGCATGTAAATATTATTCATTTCCAAAGGAAAGGGGATGTGATGGTATGAAAAGCAGTTATGTAAATATTAACAGATATGACCTCCAACCAGCAGGTGGCAGTAAAGAACAGCTACATGACACTGTTACCTCGGGAGTCTGGAGATCGTCGAGGTGGTTGATAGTCACATTTGTAATAGCTCTTAGATAATTTTATAATAGTGATTTAGTAGTTAGTGGTTTTAGTAGTTTCCATATTGTTATCTGACCCATGTTATTGTTAATCAATAAATATTCAACTAGTCACGAACTAGATGTTCTCTAGTGCACTAATCCTATTGACAAGCAGCGGGAGTATGGAATCCCGCCTCGAGTTACGTAAATATTAACAGACATGACCTCCAACCAGCAGGTGGCAGTAAAGAACAGCTACATGACACTGTTACCTCAGGAGTCTGGAGATTGTCGTCGTGGTTGGTAGTCACATTTGTAATAGCTCTTAGAAAATTTTATAATAGTGATTTAGTAGTTAGTGGTTTTAGTAGTTTTCATATTGTTATCTGACCCACGTTATTGTTAATCAATAAACATTCAACTAGTCACGAACTAGTTGTTCTCGAGTGCACTAATTCCATACGGCCAGGCACCAGAACATAACATCCCCCAAGGGCTTCTCATCACATTTCTTCATGTGCATCGCTGGGATAACTGAAGCCTCCATCTTTGACCCCAGCCTACTTTGGGTGTATGTACATGATTTCTATTCGTTGTATCATCTCTAAATATCGGGTAAAAACAAAGCTATCATTGCCTGCATTCTTGCATTCATGACTTTTGCAGTGCTAGCTGTATACCTGACATCAAAACCTGGATGCGTTAAACGTTGCTTGAACTTAATATTGATGTGAGAAAAAATTATTTTTGCCTCTGCTAAAATTTTGATTTAGAACCTTTATTGTTAGTAATAGCTTGTGATGTGCTAACAATTATGATCTCATGGCATTCAGATCAACAAGCCTTAACTGCATTCGGCAAATTGGAAGGAATTTATATTATGACCTGGAAAGGAAAAGGGCCACATTAGATATGTTGGCTGCAATAGAAATCCCATTGACAAGCAGCGGGAGTATGGAACCAGGTCACGAGTGAACGGTGCGCAGCCGAGAAGCACATGGCTGAAGGAGTGGAGAATCCAGCCCGTTATTTATTATCAGACCATCTAGGAAGTTGGCTGCCTCAGAATTATTGTGTGCAATTTGCTGAACTTTAATAATGTGGATAGAGACAGTCAGACATTGGGATTTCTCCACACTTCACAGAAGTGACAATTGTTTTTGGGCAGTCAGCCAATCCAATTGATGCCCTGTGAATGGTTTCTGAATGAATGTAATTTTGAGAAACACAGCTGTCGATTGCCATTAGTTATTATAGCATCACGGGATGGTGCATCTGGTCTGATCTTCTGCTAGTGGACAAGCAGTTTCTAAATGGATAATCAACTGCCAATAGCAGATGATCCGCTTTTCAAGCTGCAGAAACGATCTGTCTTCGAGTTTCCTTTTTCATTCAGCTGATGTGGAAGTCATTATTGTCAACCATTTCTGACTAAAATCATCCAAATCAGTGCAAACCATCGTGGAATTTTAGGGCTCGATTCTCCGGCCTTGCTGTGCTCTTGCTTTTGCGAAACGAGGCCGGTGAATAGTGGGAGAGGCCGAAAACGAGAACCGCGGCAGGCGCCAAACTGTGATGAAACCGGCCCGCTCCCGTAGATGAAATCAGGATCTCGCCGTAGTGTGGCGAGAAACCAATTATTACCACTTAAGCCCTATTTCCATACAATTAACGGGAGTGATCCCATATCCGTCATTCTACCGTCATTCAGCGGCCTCCACAGCAAGTGGTCACATTGGCGCCAATTAGTACTCCTTTTTTAAAAATGTGAACCTGGAGGAAGGGCTTCTGCGGGGTGCCGATGAGGTGAGCAGCCATCTTTGCTCACAGCCAAAGAGCCCGGGGAGGCTGGGCTTGCCATCCCAATGCTCAACCGGGGGTGGGAGTGGGGGACCAATCCGCAGGGTTGGGCCACCATGGGAAGGTCGGGGGAGGTGCCGGGGTCGGGCAACTTGGGAGCAACCGTGCGCAGCACCACCATGCCAACCCGTGGATCATGAGTACTCATTCTGGGGTCAACCCTTGTCCCTGCCCGTCTGCCCCACCAGTCACCCATAACCCCCACTGACTGCCGAGGCTTCTGGTCATGCAGCTGAAAGCCATTGCTGATAGGAAATTGGCAATTGTGGTTGAGTGAGCACCTCGCACAACCCAAGTGGATTCCTGTGGGTAGGAGGGCCATATAGCATGTGGGAGTTATTGTCTAGCAACACAAGCACACCTTGATGCTGGACGCTGTGCCTGAATACTGCGGGAGGCAACACCACACACGCAGGAGCCAACATCCAAACACCCAGGGGATGGGACACAACTCTGGTGATATGTCCATGGCCGGTGCGGGCGAGGTGAGTGCTACGGGGAGGGTGGGGATGCCTGGAGAGATGAGCCAAGGGTTCGGAGGTCAGGCCGCATTGTGGGAGAAATTGACAGCGGTGTCATACTGCTAGTGGTTAAGTGTTTTTAATGTGTTACAGGTGTCCAACAATGATGTACTCTCCCAATGGTGCCGCACCACTCTCCCCACAACACCCTCACCCCCCCCCCCCCCCCCCACCCCTGGCTAGCCCCCCCTCGCCCCTGCCCTTTCCCGCCCTTGCCCGCTGCCCTCAGTGATCCTTAACATGCTTAACCTTCCTTGCTTTACCGCTACATCTCGGTGTGTCCCAGGATGCACATCTGAGGTGGAGGCAACCAGCTACATAGCACATCCTGTGGCCTTGGTTGCCCCTGGCGGGCGTCCTTTGGGGGCTGTGGGGCTGAAGAGATCCGGCGCACTTGTCGGCCGCACATGGACAGCCGTGCCACCCTGTTCTGTGCGCTTACTTCCAAACACGGCCTCACCAGATGGGTGGAACTCAGAGGAGCTGGTGGCCATCATTCCCACTCCAGTTGGTTCGTGCCCCAGCTGCTCCTACATCGCCAGCCCTGGCGGCTCCCCGATGTCTGCACCAAGGTGTTGAAGCCCTCGGTGATGCCCCTCAGTGATTGGGCCATGTTCCGCAATGCCTCTGCAATGCCCACCTGCGACTGGGACAAGCTCCGCAGCACCTTAGCCATTCCCATCTGAGAGCGGGACATGTCCCGCACCTCATCAAGGTCGGCCTGGTACTGGGCAACATGCCCCAATGAGTCGGACATTCTGCTGAGACCCTCAGCCACGGCCGTAACCGACTGCGCCACACCTTGGACAACTTCACTCATGCTGTTGCGTCATGCACCAGGCACTCCACTGCAGCCACATTAACAGTGTTGGCCTCAGTGCCATGCAGTGCCAGCGATATCTCCTGCGCCTGTAGTCTCTGGGACCCCTCCAATTGGTTATGGACCTGCTGGAGTGTTGTTGACATCTCCATCTGAATATCCCAGCATATAACATCTCAATCAGCTCTGGGTAACCCTGTACCAGAGGCTCAGCATCAGGCTGGGACTCATGTGGGACGCGTGATCCAGCAGACCTCCGACTGCTGTCTCGCCTGGGGGTTCCACATGATGTACATCAGCAGCTGTGTGGTGCTCACCAAATTGTGCCCCAGGATCTTGTCTGTCTACTAACGTTTCCCATCGAGGTGTGTGTATCTGCGTTGGTGGAGGGTGGGGCTGACAGCTGTGTCGCATCACTTGTAACACCCTTGGAGCTCTCCTCCAAGGTTTTCTCCTGGAAGGCAGGTATGGGGGCCACCTGGAATTGGCTGTTGACTGAAGGACCTGGGGGAGAATGGACATGTGGTCAGTGGGAGGGCAATAAAAACTCACGTGTGACAGCTCATCTGGGTGGGGTCTGGTGGATCCTCACCTCTGCGGTGTCCGCCGACCTCCACATTGGTGATCACTCTGCCCTCGGTCTCCCCTCATCACCTCCAGGATCTGTTCCTTGAAGGTGATGAGGATTCGTATGTCTGGCACGCCTCCACCAGTCTGGGCCCTCTCTGGGTGATTGTGGGAGAGCTTCTTCTGCAGAGACACAGAGGGGGCATTATTAGCCGCATGTGTGGTTCACAGTGGTGGGCGGGGGATGTGAAGGAAGGATTGAAGGGAGCAGGGTGTGAAGGGAAGGTTGGGGGCTGCATGGAGGGTTGGAGGGTGGATGCTTGCGTGAGAGTGGAAAGGTCTCAGGGGGCAGTGGGGTGGGGTGGGGGGGGTTGGTATCAACTCACCCATACTGCTCGGTGTAGGTTGTTGGATCTTCTTATGGCGCTGGAGGCCAGTTCTCCTGGTCATACTTCCCGAGCAGATGGCCGCTGTCACCTCATTCCAGGTGGCACTGGTTGCCCTGTAGCTTACCGTCTGGGACCCTCGGGGAACAGGAGATCTCTCCTGGCCTCCACCGCATAGAGGAGTCTCCCCAGGTCTGTATCCCCGAATCTTAGGGTCGATCGTCTCAGCGTCATGGCTGCGAGCTGAGTGGGGTTGGTTGTGAAACTGCTGCTTAAGTGCTGCTGGACCTTGTTAGCGAGGAATTGGTGAGCATGGTGCTGGCCAATCAACTGGGGAGCCTTCATTTGCAGCGTGAAGCCTGTGGGGCCTCGTTAAATGGCGTTGCCGACAGCTCCCGCTCGCTACCACACTTAGAAATCTTTCCGGAGAATCGCGCCCTGTATCCTTTTGGGCGTGCTGGGTGGGGTCTTTCCCTCTGGCTTTTTGGGTGAGCTCCAGACTTGTTTTCTTTGGGGGGCTTGGGGAGTTTCTTCCTGGTCTTGCCAGCAGTTAGAAATGTTTTCATCAGTGGGGGGCTTAATTCACCGGCAAGACCAGCTCCTCAGAGAGGGTCTCGCTTTGAAAGGGTTTCCCAATCTCTAAGTGAGTTTGAGAGTCCCCCACACTCCCCACGCATAGACAATGCCACCCCACCGCACACATGGGCATTACTCCACACACCATTAAGTAAGGACACCTTAAGTAAGGGCTGAGTGGCCCGCATTTCAGGACCCCCCCCCCCCTTCACGCCCCTACCAACCTTTATGAAACTTCTTCATATCCCCTCTTCACCCCCTACCCTTCATACTACCTCTTCATTGGGCATGGTCTCTTCAGGTCCTGAACACTGGCACTGCCAACCTGGCACCTGGACTGTTTCCTGACAAATGGCAGTTCCAACCAGGCACCCTGCCAGGTTGGCACTGCCAGAGTACCAGGGGAGTGCCAGGGTACTGTCCTGTCCGCGACCACTGCGGGTGCCAGGGATCGGGAGACTCGTGTCCTTTGGGCCCCTCCCGCAATGCACCCACCACACCCGAGAGCAACGCTGTCAGAAAATCACACACAAAGAAAGAGAGCAACATCTGTACTTCAGGCTTTGGATTGCAAGTGTAGAAGTATTTTTTGTTTGCTTGTGTATCCTGAAAGTGTTATTACCTCAGGGAATTTGAAGTTAATACTTTTAGATGAATTTGTTTATGGTGTATTTACACATCGCAGTATTCAAAATAATATTGTAATGTAATCCAAGATTTAAATTTAAAATAAAGCATTATATTGCAACCATTAAAACGGTTGCAGTCTCAGTTTGTAAACCTCATGCACCAGAACTCTTCTAGAATTGTTAATTATGAGATTCTAAGTGCTGATAGAGGGCATCATTCAGAGAGACAGATCTGTGACCGTGTATCCTGTATGTTTCTTCCTGAAATCATATTGTTTCGTTTAAAAGCACCAAGAAGAAAGTTTATTTATCTTGAGACCAAATTTCCATCTCGCACAGCTGACTAAACTCTTATGATATTTTAGAATTTCCTTTTTTATTGAGGTTTTAAGCAAGTTATAAGTTCAAAGGGAAGATTTACCCTTGCCGGATGAGGGTGGGGGGTGGGGGGGGGGGGGGGGGGGGGGGCGCGGGAGGTATGTAAAGATAACAGAACTCCAACAGTACAAGAGGAAAACACTGTGGTTGCTGATAATCTGAAATAAAAGCAAAAATAAGAAGCCTGCCACAGTATGAAGTAGGTTGCACACCTCAGGAAGCTGAAGCTTTGAAAACACAACATCTGTTCTGAGTTAGCACTCGCTATTCATTTTGTAACATTGCTGTAATCTTCCTTTACTTGTCCTATTACCATCTCATTATGTCTTGCACAATTATCCATTTAAATCCGTCCACCTTCCACCATATCAGACCTTACTTTATGTTCTTTCGACCCCGTGAGTGGAAGGTGTGTTGGCTGTGGTGAGAAAAGCAGCTTGCAGCTTTTCAGTTGCACAGCTGAGTTTTCTCACCAGATTCTCTGGCACTCTGTGCACAAACATTCTGGAGGGGGGGGGGGGGGGGGGGTAGAGGTGATTGTCGCCACCACAATGGCTTTTATAGGGCGGCTCGATATTCACTGAAAAGAATATTCGTACCCCACAGATATGCGGTACACCACCGCCCCCTCCCCCTGCAGATAAAGGGGAACCCCATCACATATAAGGGAAGGTTCCCCAATGGAACTTCCCAGAGGGCCTGCCCCTGGCAGTGCCATGCTGGCAGTGCCACCCTCACTGCCAGGGTGCGACTGCAATGTTGGCACTGCCAGGTTGACACTGCAAGGTTGGCACTGCAATATTTGCACTTTCAGGTTTTCACTGCCAAGTTGGCACTGCTAGTGTGCTATGGCCCATGCCAAGGCACAGCTCAGGCATATCACTCCCTCCCCCCCCTTTGTGCCCCTGGCGTATTCCCCTCAAACTGTGTCACGTTTGAGATACCTGCTGTACATCTTGTCACGTTGGCGATGGGGGGCCATCTTTCTGTCGGGGGAACATATGGAAGCCCTTTGTGCATTTGTAAATTTATTAAAATGGATTCAAATGAGATTCCCACCCTTCCTTGTTGGGAATCATGTCCCATCACCGGCGAAGGGTGGTTGTGATCAGAAAACTAAATCTCGCCTCCGAGATTATCGTTTCCACAGTCTCATGAGGTTTTCCACCGGCTTCATCATTTTCGCCCATGGCAAAAGCAACAGAAAATCTCGTCCCTTGTCCCTTTTCCCTCCCTGTGTACTTGCTAAGACCTGAAGAGGTGGAACTTTCTGGTCCTGCCCACCCCAAGATCGGAAATTCCTCCCAAGGTCAACGGACCTTTTAATGGTCCATGAAATTGTCCGTCCCATCCGTAACGATTCCCACGGCGGGCGGGCAGGATCAGAACATTTACTCCATTATATCTCTAATCTTTCCAGTTCCGATGAAAGATTATCGACTTGAAAATTTTGGCAGAATTCTCCTGAGTGCGTTGGGAACCCGATATCAGGACCATTCCCAGGTGCCGAAGCAGCTCGAGATTGTTGTGAGATGTCCATCAGAATATTGAGAGAGGTGATCAATCGTGGATCGCTTCCACAATGATGTCTAATTGGGGACAGCGGGCACGTTCAGGAACCAGGAGGTGGACATTTCCCTTTTCAAGGTCACGCGCAGCCATAAATGTAGCTGCAGGCAGACTGCATAATTACAGAATGTGCTGCAATATTCAGATAGCTGTGAAAAGGCGGCCCATGGTTTAGTGAGGTCTCCCTGGAGGTCCTCATAGAGCTGATGAGAGCCCAGAGGAGTGTGTTATTTCAACAGAGGAGAACAAGCTAAGCAGGCATCGCTAGAGGTGGTCGCTTGAGATGTCAGCAGCTGCACTATGATGAGCAGGACAGTGGTCCAGTGCAGGAAGGGCTTGAATGATTTCTGAGATCCAACAAACTGAGTAATGTGCAGCATCCAGCTGGCAGCCAAGAAGTAAATATCTGCTGAACCCGCATCTGGGCATAAGGCATGTATCACCTTGGGAAAACGGAATGCATGTGGATTCCTCACCCAATTAAGAGCTCACAGTGATGTAGCTTTTGCAGGGTGATTAGTTAAACCCAGGGACTGTAAATTGACACCTCAGTGCTCACCACTGCACCGTGCCACCCCAGCATGTACAGTGGTTAGCACTACGGTTTCACAGCACCAGGGACCTGAGCTCGATTCCGCATTGGGTGACTGTCTGTGTGGAGTTTGCACTTTCTCCCCGTGTCTGCGTACGTTTCCTCCAGGTGCTCCGGTTTCCTTCCACAGTCCAAAGATGTGCAGGTTAGGTAGATTGGTCATGATCAATTGTCCCTTGGCGTCCAAAGGTTGGGTGGAGTTACAGAGATAGGGTGGGGGATTGGGCCCATGTAGGGTGCTCTTTCAAAGGGTCAGTGCAGACTCAATGGGCCAAATGGCTTCCTTCTGAACTGGAGGGGTTCTATGATTCTATGTGCAAGTGTTTCCAGATGTTCTGATGGGAAGTGTCTAACACTTTTGATCTTCACTTTGCAAGAAATACGAGCATGCAGCATCCACGAGAGATGTTATTCTGAGGCTACAGTGGCTGACCTAGCAGTTTTGAGGCTAATGGAGGCCATTTCCAATAGCAGGGTGGTCAGTCACAAGGCGGACAGATGAGGGTATGATAGGTGTCTGCCAGAGAGATTGTGGCAGTTTCTTGTCCTGTCCATGCATGTGGCTAGCAGTAGCTTTCCCATTTATGTCACTGGTTCATCACAGTTGATGGGCTGTCAGATGTTTGATGAAAGCTGGAAGATTGAGTAACTCTTCCTCTGGGCTGGTGTCAGAGGAGCAGCCAATTGTGGCGGCCATGCCAGTCTCTGCGGAGTAAATGCTCTTTGAAGATGCACCATCCCAGGAGTCAAGCTCAACCTCTGCCAGTCCACTGCTTCTGCACATAAATGAAATGAAACATGTAGCTTTTTGATCCTTAAATGTGTCATGTTGTTAATAATATATTATTAATAATCGCTTATTGTCACAAGTAGGCTTCAATGAAGTTACAGTGAAAAGCCCCTAGTCACCACATTCCAGCGCCTGTTCGGGGAGACCGGTACAGGAATTGAACCCGCGCTGCTGCCTTGTTCGACATTACAAGCCAGCTATTTAGACCACTGTGCTAAACCAGCCCCTCCGGTTCGTAGTTGGTATAGCAATAGCATGATCTGGAGATGGTTGTAGTGGAAAACCTTTATCGCAGTGTAGCCAGTGGGGTCATTTAGTTTGATGACTACTGGACACCATGAGACGTTGGACTTCTGACAGCAGATGAAAATGCTGAGAGAATACATGGGACAAATCTACTCCATCATCTACGAGCTTCAGGAGAAGTGTGCGTGGATCATGTCGGCTCAAACTTCCCTGCCATCCTGATGAGTCCCTTGCCCCCTCAAGGTGAGCTCTGGATGGCCTTACTGTACGGCCTGCTAGTCGTCATCAATCTTCTACATAGATAGAGGATTGGTTAATTAATAGAAAGCAAAGAGTGGGGATTAATGGGTGTTTCTCTGGTTGGCAATCAGTAGCTAGTGGTATCCCTCAGGGATCAGTGTTGGGCCCACAATTGTTCACAATTTACATAGATGATTTGGAGTTGGGGACCAAGGGCAATGTGTCCAAGTTTGCAGATGACACTAAGATGAGTGGTAAAGCGAAAAGTGCAGAGGACGCTGGAAGTCTGCAGAAGGATTTGGATAGGTTAAGTGAATGGGCTAGGGTCTGGCAGATGGAATATAATGTTGACAAATGTGAGGTTATCCATTTTGGTAGGAATAACAGCAAAAGGGATTATTATTTAATTGATAAAATATTAAAACATGCTGCTGTGCAGAGGGACCTGGATGTGCTAGTGCATGAGACGCAAAAAGTTGGTTTACAAGTGCAACAGGTGATTAAGAAGGCAAATGGAGTTTTATCCTTCATTGCTAGAGGGATGGAGTTTAAGACTAAGGATGTTATGCTGCAATTGTATAAGGTGTTAGTGAGGCCACACCTGGAGTATTGTGTTCAATTTTGGTCTCCTTACCTGAGAAAGGACGTACTGGCGCTTGAGGGTGTGCAGAGGAGATTCACTAGGTTAATCCCAGAGCTCAGGGGTTGGATTATGAGGAGAGGTTGAGTAGACTGGGACTGTACTCGTTGGAATTTAGAAGGATGCGGGGGGGTCTTATAGAAACATATAAAATTATGAAGGGAATAGATAGGATAGATGCGGGCAGGTTGTTTCCACTGGCGGGTGAAAGCAGAACTAGGGGGCATAGCCTCAAAATAAGGGGAAGTAGATTTAGGACTGAGTTTAGGAGCAACTTCTTCCCCCAAAGGGTTGTGAATCGATGGAACTCCCTATCCAATGAAACAGGTGAGGCTCCTTCCTTAAATGTTTTCAAGATAAAGATTGATAGTTTTTTGAAGAATAAAGGAATAAAGGGTTATGGTGTTCGGCGGGAAAGTGGAGCTGAGTCCACAAAAGATCATCCATGATCTCACTGAATGGCGGAGCAGGCTCGAAGGGCCAGATGGCCTACTCCTGCTCCCAGTTCTTATGTTCTTATGATTTTGCTCTTCTACTTGTTCCTCCTCCAGTTCCACCATCCCCTGCGGGGCCATTCAATGCAGAGTGCAGCAGACCAACAGAACCCGTGACACTCTTGCAGGGTGGCACTGGGTGGGCCAAGGCACCCAAATCATGTCTTCAGGAGACCGATGGTCTGATCATGGGTGTTGCTGGCAGTGATCTGGTTGTTTCACTCCTGCGCCTCTATTGTGGGGTTAAGCACAGTTGTCATCAAGGATATTTCTTCTCAGCCAGGGTCCATGTATGGAGGCTGTCTGGTGGCATGAACAGCAGAAGGACCTGAGCCTGTCTGAGGATGATTGAATCATTACCTCATCACTTAGGTAATGCTGCTGTAGGCAGCCTGCCCATGGGTATCCCACATGGGTCCACCACCGACTCCTGAAATGAACCAGACACTGGAACCTTCAAGCTGAATTCACCTGGCCAGCTGTTGGCAACTCCTCTGCATTCTTCAGGAGGATGCACAAATCAACCATCGCCTAACTCGATTGCACTGCTGCCCAGACGTGTTAAGGAAGCTGGTCCTTTGTCAGCAAAGCTGATGCTGCTGGTACAGCTTTCTTGACTCTCCTGCCTCTCGCCCAGCTCACCTCACTTTGCTATCCCTGTGCTCAGGGACTGCCTTTGTTATGGTGGCTGCTGCTCCTCATCACTGCTTTAGCCCACCTCTGAGTAGATGGCTCGCCTTTCCAGAGACAGCCAGAGTTATTAGGACCTCCTCCAAAACCCACCCTCTTCAAGTCAGTGGCCATGCACGAGCTCCACTTCATTGATTCTCCATTTTATGCAAAGGATTTATTGGCTACCTCTTACATCGGTGGCCTCCTGCTGTACGCCTACCTCAGCCGCTCGGATGACACAGTGTGCACAGCCAGGCATGTGCGCCTCCCACAGAATTACGCCTGTGACAAAAGACCACTCAATTGCCAGCTTAGTTACCCTAATTTACTGCCAGATTGGCAGCCGTCATCAGCGAGAAAGCGCATCCAGAGAAATTTCATAAAGGCGGCTATACATTAGGCAACTGGCACTCCTTTTTGCAAGAAACCTCTGGCACACCCATCTCCATCTCCGTGGCAACATTTAACCATTAGCTCTGTTTGTCTCTCCACAGATGCTGCCTGACTGGCTGAATATTCCCAGCATTTTCTGTTTTTATTTCTGCACACAGATTTGGCCACTCACTCGATCAAATAATTACTTTTCCACAAACAGAATTCAACAGATCAGGAAAGTAGATTTAAATCATTCTGTTCAAAGAAGCGTTAATTTCGATGGGAAACTGGATACTATGGATACTGACCAATGCTGACCATTATGAAATGGATAGTACCAAAACCACTCAGACAGCCATGAAACTGAATGTCATGGATGCATGGCTGGCTATTCAACCCCCATAAAGTCTCCAAGAGCACAAGCCGCAATATCAAAATAATAATTATTAAATTGTTTAAAATAAAACATCTGCTCACTTATTTGTGGTTGGCAACGTGAATTCAGCACAACAGATGAAAGCTAAGTGATGAATGATGAGCTTCTAATTAGGCCTTTATATGGATGTTTATGAATTTAATACAAAAAAAAAAGAATTTTGCTCAGAGAAAAGAATCCTATTCGTTTGAAGCCTTTTGCTTAAAATACAAGGTACAGCGCAACCGGATTTGTGTTTCACCCAATTTATCCTAGATCGGATGGAAGAAAGACAGCATAGATAAAAACATCAACAGGATAAATTAAAGAACGAAGTGAGAACATTTTCTGCAGGGGAGGTGTAACAAAATGGCAATTGCCATTTATTAAGACCAGCAGATTTATGATTCTGCTGTGTGTCTCACTGAGGAAACTTAATCCGAAACTTAGAAATCAACACTCACCTTCTGCACTAGTTTAGTTAGTTTTGTCCCATTCTAAACCTCAATGAAAGGTGCGTGACTTTCAAACATTCATAGACTATACAAACCTTTAAATTCATTTGTGTGATGTAAAACCCAGCACTTTTCCCTGACGTTCTACGATAACTGCATCCTGTTTGCAAATTTATGAAAGTTTAATGTGGCACTTTTTAGAAATTTTTTCATTTTCTGTCACACCAGGCTCACATGAAATTAAGGAGCCATAAACACAGATGTTTCATGCAGTTTGTTCATAGCTCTACAGGGGATTGTGAAGTCCCAAGGTATATATGCTATAAAACCTAAGCAATCCAAGGAGCCAGAGGGTCTCTTGATAGCTTATATTACAGATTATTTACACCCTTTTTTGTACAGAATACAGAGACTAGGACCTAAATACAAAAAATGTTAATACATGAAACATAAAAGTATCAAAGAAATTAGCACTGTATTTCAGATTTTCTGATTTATAATGATTCACAATGTCAGTAAATTACTCACATATCATTGATTTTTATATTGGTTGTATATCAGCTTGATGCACAGATTCTTTTTCCGACGACTTAAAAAAACAATCTTTTTTCGGTTCTTTGGGTTTGAGTGCCTCAAGTTTTTGAAGATTATATCCGGACTTGAGTACTGTACTTGGATCTCTTTAATAATGGTGACTGTTTTCCCTGTGCTGCCCTCCTTTTGCAACACTCCCTCAGGATAACAGCTCATAAGTACTTGTCTTGCATGAGAGCAGACAGAGCGGCACCAATAAATCTTTGCTCGACAGCAGGGAGAGGTTCAGAATAGATCCAGTCTAGTACATTGTTTACACATCTTTTATAAGTAGCCCTCCATTAAGCCCCACAAAGAAAGTTTGGGATTTCCGTGCCCCAGACTCCAACCCTTCCCTCCAGTAAGAATGAAGCCTTGTAAGCTCTTGAAACCATCTACCTTTGACTTGTCATGACTGTTCTTTTATACAGGCCTCCTACCAGCCAAAGTCCACTACCGGGGCAGCTGACCTCTAACATTAAAATGAGACCCAGGAGCTTAAATCACCTGGGTCTTTATGTTGGCAATGTCAGGAAGTGCTCATCCCGCTTTTCATTAAAATCAGGACTATAAAATTTAACTGCTCAAGGACTTGGTATTTTGGCATCAACAGTTGACACTGAATTTATCCTGGGACTTAAAAGTTTTCAATACTTTTTCTTCTGATGTTTGCAACATTATCAGCTGGAGCTGAAGTGGAATATAAACACGAGCATGGCCTGGTCGAGTTAAATGGCCTGTTTCGGTGCATGTATATTCTGGGCAACATCAGAGGACTTAAATAAAAACAAAAAGTGCTGGGAAAGTGCAGATCGTTTGGCAGGATCTGGGGAGAGAGAAACAAAGTTAACGTTTCAAGTCCAAAGTGACTCTTCAATCAAGAGGACTGTTAAAACTACTATTTATTGCACAGGTGAATTCAAGAGAAATGCAATTTCAGGCCCTCCACCAATTAAGAACTGGGTGATGTTGCACTGAAAATAGTGGCTGATAGGTCTCTTTGAAGGGTTTCCCTATTTAGGGGATCCTTGGGGATGGGCAAGTTGGTTCTCCAGTACTTTGGGGAAGGAAGAACACCTAGAAATTCTGGGGGTGGGGGCTGCTTTGTGATGCAGGGGATGGGTGGAGGGAGGCTGATTTGCTGTGCAGGCAGTGCGTGGCCAGCCGTGGGACTTCACTATTGGGTCGCCCTCTCAAACTGGCGGTCCGAGAATCCCTCGTATTCCTCACCATGCGTAAATTTGTATGACATGGAATACAGAATTGCTTCGTGCTTTGCCCTGCGAGAGAAATGGGGGTGAATTCTTCATTTGTGAGACTAGGGGCTGGATTGTCTGATTTTTGAGACTAAGTGCCGACGCCAGCATGCGAACCGTGGAGTTTTATGATGGAAGAAACGGTGCAACAGCTGCACCATTCGTCGTGCCTGGGCGCAGGTGGCAGAGGTGGTCAGCGCCATGGGTAACATCGCCCGGACTGGCATACAGTGCCTCAAGAAACTTCACAACCTCCTCAGGGCAGCCAGGGTGAGTTGGTTCCTCCATGCCCCTGGCACTAACACCGCTCCCCCCCCCCCCACACCCCAGCTCCTCTCACTCCAGGGGGACGGCTGAACCCCCACCCTGCCCCATATGCCAGTGCTCACGCCAACCGCTACGGCCACGTGCCACGGCCACTGAGGCCACCAACTACCCAACCCCTGGACTGCATGTGACGGAAAGTTTAACGGTTCTGCTGTTTGTGTTTCCCCACAACCCCAGGAGAAGGCTGCGCAAAATCGCCAGGAGTGTGTGAAGGCCGGAGGGGGACCACCAGAACTGCGGCCCCTCGCCATGCCCGAGCAAAGGGCACTGGACATGGTTGGCGGCCTGGAAGAAAGGGAGGTCACCGAGGTGGAGTTCGGCGGCGGGCGAGGAAGTGAGACCCTGTTTAGTTGCGAATTCCCCTGACACACATGTGGTCCCACACTCCCCTCACCCCTCATCGGAGGACACCGACTTTCCATCACAGCTGTCTCCTACACCCTCCACCATCTCAGAGACTATCACCTCGGTTGGGCACATTAGTGAAGAGGCTCCTGGGACACTATCTGGTGCACATCAGACATTGCATCTGGTACAGCAAGTGGAGATAGGAGCAGCCGAGCGGTCCAGACGGTCAGAGGGCTGGCTAGCCCCAGGAACCAGCTGCCATCCGGACAGGTCCCAGGCTCCTGGAGCATCCAATCCAAGCCACAGTACAGATGCAATCAGGGACCAAGGGAAAACAAGACAAGCACCTGCAGGAGTCCTAACTCCTCCCTCTCTCGCTCAGCAGCCACAACGCCAGTTTCACGACTTTTGAGACCACATGTGAACCACGCCGTCGGGAACACGGCCCATCGGAGGCGGTGAATCTCGGAGGCCCCGGAGAATATGTTTGGCCCGCTAATGATATGCCCACTGTACTTTTAACATGCGCGGCGAGCGATGCATTTTGCCATTTTTGCGGTGCCGGTGTTTCCCGATTTGTCGTTAAACTGGCGCCAACCGCGAGTTGCCTCGGAAGCTATTCTGCTCTCAATCGCGTTTCGCAATTTCGGCGTCGGCAAACAGAATCCCACCCTATGTTCTCCCGCCGGAGAATAATTGCAACCGATTTACATTCCCCCTGGGAGTGCAAATCAGGAAGCAATTCCATATCCGTTGCCATGCAAATTTACGCATTGCAAGGAATACAAAGGATTCTTGAGGGAAACCCACTATTGGGCCGCCTGCTCGAAATGGCAGCCCAATAACAAAGTCCAGCCGTCAGCTACCCACATCCCCGCACCGCAAAAAAGCCCCTAAACTCCCTTGCCTCTCTGCCAAGCTGCCCTCCACTGCCTGATTGCCTGTGTGCTCCTCCTTCCCCCAAGTAAGGAGATGACCCGACCCGCCCCTCCACCAGGGACCCTAATGAGGGAGACCCCCCCCCAGAGATCCACTTAATAGGCAGGCTTCCCCCAAGGGACTCCCTTACTCCCTTAATAGGGAGGCCTCCCCAGGCACACCATGAATGGGAGACCCCCCTCTAACTAATGGAACCCCCCCCACAGGGACCCCCTAACTAAAGGGACCCCACATAGTGACGCCTGATTGAAGGTATCCCTCCCCACAGACCCACCACCCCTTCCCTGAGAAGAGACCCCTGTCTGGAAGCTAGAGGGCAGTCCAGACAGGGGAAGTGAAAACAATTACAGCTGTAACACTTACCTGAAGGCTCCACGTGTCCATTCATCAAAGGAAAACAACTGGTGACCTGTGTTTCAATCCAGTAGCTGCAAGTCATTCATACCTTTCTAGTAGTGGGCTGTGATTGACAGCTTCCACAAACCTGCTGCAGCCTTGATTTATTCATCTCCCTTCATTGATAACTGCCTCTAAGAAGTGAAATCTCAATGTTTACAAATATCAACCACATCAAAGAGTAGTAAGTGCGTTGCAATCAAACGCTTGAGAGATTGGGCTGCACTGAGTGATAGGATTGCATTGACTCATTGAGACCCATTTGCTTTCATTTGCATTCTCCTGCTGGAGCGCGGTCGTGAAACTC
The DNA here is from genome assembly GCF_902713615.1 of Scyliorhinus canicula. Taxonomy (NCBI): domain Eukaryota; kingdom Metazoa; phylum Chordata; class Chondrichthyes; order Carcharhiniformes; family Scyliorhinidae; genus Scyliorhinus; species Scyliorhinus canicula. The sequence continues at coordinate 197,482,644 of NC_052149.1, forward strand.
GAGGCAGCGAGGGGCAGAGTATCACATTCACATCGGTGCCCAGCGCTAATCCTGATTTTCCCCCAACTACCGATTCTCCGTCCCATCGGGAATCACATTTTGGCCGTTGCGGGATGGAGAATCCAGCCCATAGTCTCCCAAACGGTGAATCCCGGCCGTTGTCTAAGATGCCTTGGTGAGTTTCTACAGTGCATCTTGTGGATTGCAACAATTCAATGTGTGATTAAAACAAGATTAAATGAGATTAAAAGTTTCACTGTAATTAATTGCAAGTACTTTTTTAATATCTTAATACTGTTTTTCAATTCATTCTTGCACTTCAATCTAAATCACTCAATTCAGCGATCTATAGAGCAATCCCATTAAATATATTGGAAACTTTGTTTTCCAGAAAGCTCATCCAAAAACATCAAGGTGCCAGCTACCTCCCGACAAGTAACAACTAGATAAGTGTTTTCAGGAGATGGATCTATACAGTCAAACAAATCACGGAAGCTGACTTCAAAAAACTGAAATTGGACCAGAACTGAATTTCAAATGCGCACCCCTAATTATAATGTACTTAAGTCTAAACTGATGTTGCCAGTAGCATGTCTGTGCAAGATCAAAAGGTGATTTGAGTCGCATGCAGCACTTAAAAGCATTGTACAAAAGAAGCAAAGAGAAATTGTACATTTAATGTTTTCTCATTAAAAGTAGAAAAAAGCAGTAGATCCTGAAGGAGATAGCTGAATAAGCTGTGCCGTGTACATCAAAAGGAACTCGGATTTTAATCAGGCCCCAAAAGTGTTTTGCTCTGAAACTGTAATCATCTATTAGATTTTTGATATGGCCTGTGTGTGTAGGCATGTAGGAAAGAAAAATAGAAAGAAACGATTGCATTTATATCACACCTTTCACCACAACAGGATGTCCCAAGGGCTTTACAGCTCATGAAATATTTTTGACATCGAGGCAATGTTGCAGGAAATGCACAGCCTGTTTCTACTCAGCAATGTGATAATGACCTAAAATCTGGTTTGTGATGTCGATTTGGGGATAAATATTGGCCAGGACACCAGGGGTACCGCCTTGGCTCTTCTTGGAGACGGGGTCGAAGGATATCATGTCCACCTAAGTGTACAGACTGGGCCTCGGATGAAAAAAAACACCTCCAACAGTGCAGTGTTCTCTCCATACAGCACTGGAGCAGCAGTCCTATATACATCTGTTATATATATATACTGTATATATATATATATATGTGTGTACCAGCCACTCCCTCAATAAGAGTGCACCGATCCACAGTCGCATCTGAGCGAGAATTTCATTTTCCTCAGGCTACGGTACCCCAGTATCATCTTGCTGGGGTGCATGTGCTGCCAGCTACTTCTGGTAAAGTTAACATGGCACACCCTATTGAGATGGGCGCCTGAACCAGCATGCACCAGGAGGCTGTATGGAGTATTAACCTGACATCACATTGCCCAATTGGCCGATGTGAAGTTGGGATACTGCGTTTCAAGCATGAAGGTCCAGGCGATACTGCAAACAGTAAGTGCATACCTGTAAGATTTGCGTTCCTTAAGCTGTAGGCATCTAAATTGCAAGGAAGGTAATGAAAACTTCATGTAAGTGTCTGGAAGTACTCTGAAAAGTTTTTGAAGGTGCTGTGGCAATTTTGTGGATTAGTCAGAGAGAGTTGTTCTATCTCACAAAGATGACAGAGGAGGGGGGCAACACGGTGGCACAGTGGTTAGCACTGCTGTCTCTCATTGCCAGGGAACCACGTTCAATTCCAGCCTTGGGTGGCTGTGGAGTATTCACATTCTTCCATGTTGTTTGGGTTTCCTCCGCGTTCTCCGGTTTCCGCCTGCAGTCCAAAGATGTGCAGGTTAGGCAGATTGGTCATGATCAGTGAGCCAGGTTAAGGGACTGGGGCGGAGGAATGGGATGAGGCAGAGTGCTTTTTCGTAGGGTTGAGGCAGACTTGATGGGCCAAATGGCCTCTGTCATAATATCCACTCATGTATATAATGAAGTGCAGACAGGCAGTGATTGACACACAGGATGACCAGTAAGCACACAACACAGTGCAGCCAATCACCAAGCAGGACACTACCACTATAAAGCCAGAGGGCACTAGGTTTCCTGCCCTCTCTGGACCCAGCCACTGAGACAGTCAGAGTCCACGAGTAGCCAGTGCAAGCACCATCCGGTAGCTAGTAAGTCTGGTCAGGCTAGTACCAGGTCTCCAGTCAGTTCAGTATAGTGTCGACCCACAGCTGAGCATGTATATTAGTTATGTCGTTGAATAAAAACGTGTTGGATCTTCTCCAGTGTTCGAAGTCTGTCTCTCGCCACACTGCATCAAGTGCAGTCCACGTCGAACGAACCTGCCTAACACATCAGCCTCCTTCTGCACTGTAGGGATTATATGGAGTAGATGACCTGTCCGTCCAAAAGCTGTAACAGGTATGGATGGGGGCGGCCGTGACAGTCCCTCTGAGTTTGCAACACGAGCAGAGGTCTATGGAAAGCTGAGAGATGCACAGTCCCAAGTTTGAGCCAGATTCCTGCAAGCTCCCTGGACAATGACTGGATGCTCCCTTGTGTGTCACCTTTTCGCCAGAGAAAAAGGGAAGAATATCAGTGTTTGTGTAGCATTGTATTTTGGGGGATGTGACTGCCATAGCTGAATGACAGGAGACATGTGGAAGCAAGGAGAGGTAGGTATGAGATTGGCAATATTTGTAGGTGTGTGATGGTGTGTTGGAGTATTTGGATGTTAGGTATGAGCACTGAATGCCAGAGCATGCTGCTGCATAGGTAATGGGATATGGTGCATTCATTAGCACGAAAGGCTAGTGCAGGGGTGTGTAGGAGATGTCATGTGAAGTTGCATTCACCAACCTTGACTACTGGTGCAAGTTTGTGGGACTACTTATTGCACTGCTGTCAGATGATCTCCAGATCGGAAGTGCAGGGGCCCATATCCACAGCTAAAGCTGCGTGAATCACTCTGGGACCCTGCTAGCCACCTGCAGGTGAGTGAATCGGAAACGTTTTTTTAAAAATCGGAAACTTGGCAGAGATACACCAGCGTTTTTACTCCGGCATGGGGACAAAGCCCCATTTTGGGAGAATCTAGCCCTTTATGTTTGATTCTTAAATGATCCCTCAAGGGCAATTTGGGACGGGCAGTAAATTTTGGATGAGCCAGTGAAAGAATAAAAAAGTTACAGAATCATTCAACAAACCAACCAATCTAATAACTGTGGTAACGATACCGTAAGGTTTCTACTCAATTAATAAAGAACCAGACTTTCTAAAAAATGAACACTTTATTGCAGTTTCAAATTACTTCAGAGAAATTAATATTTTTGAAAATATTACAGAAGAAATTTTGAAGATAAATATAATATTTTTAAAGGATTTCCAATGTGTTCGGAGATATATATAATATATATATATGACCCTTACCAAAGTCTAAGTGATATAACATAAAACCAGACTGCAGCTTGTGACATGCATCGATATGAGCACTCAGGTATATAAACATAATCTAGCATGTGTATAGTAGGAGGAAATACATTTAAAAATGAAATGGAAACAAAATTATGTGGTACTGCAGATATCTTTTCGCAAAAATGTTGAGTTACATTCATTGCAAGCAATCCAGAAACCAAGTGGAGTGCACAGAAACATGCTGCTGAATGGTACATGCATGGGCACGCATTGACTCAAATCCAAGTATACAATGTCGCACAAGCACACATGCGATACACACACAATTTAGATATGCACAGCACTTACACACTATTGGGAACAGACACACATATGCTCATGCATACAAACACTAACATGAACTCGTGTTCTATTGTTTCCGACCTGCAAACTTCACCTATAGGCTAGCTGTAGCTTCAAACTAGACTCCACCACTGCCCTGCTCGTCCCCCCAAATGCAACCTCGAGTGACAAATGAGAAAAGTAACGCTGCAATTTCAATCCTAATCCTGAAAATGTACAAATCAGCAAGCAATGTGACATTATAGTGAGGAAATGACATGCTATAGAATATAAACATTCAAATTGAGAAAAATATGAATCACAGAATTCAGAGTTCCTGAAAGGTTCTTGCAATGATCTACTGGCTGCTTTTCACAGTCATTTTACTTGCTCTTTTGCAGAGTGGCACCTCGGACTGAAATTTAAAATAAAATTATATTATTTAACTTATAATGCATTCAACAATGAATCACTAAAATATGCAGTGAGATTGATTACCATTGCAAGAATTAAAATTATATAAATATTGGGTGTTTTACATACTTTTCCGTATCCTAGGGCGTGGAACCTAAAACCCAAAAAAATGAGTTAGACTTTGGTATTCTTATTCAATATCTATAAGAAATGTGACAACTTTCATGCACATTACAATTGAATCATATGAAAGAAACAGACTAGATCTGACCAACAAGACTGTTGCCAATTACCCAGAAATTTCTTTCAAGGCTGGTGGTGTAGGCTGTGCCTTGATTTATCTAAAATCTTTACATCTGAAGTGACTCTTTGGTAGAGTGCAGATTCTCCAAGACCCACAATAAATTCAATGGGCGGGATTCACCGCATTCGGCGAATTGGCCCGACGCCAACGCCGAGAACATTGTGAACCACTCTGGTGTCGGGCCAATCAGAAGTTGCGGAATTCTCTGCACTTCCGGTGGCTAGGCCAGCGGCGGATGGGTTGGCGCCGCGCCAGTTGGCGCTGAAGGGACTACGCGAGTTAGCGCATGCGCAGACCGGCTGGTGTATTGTGGCGCATGCGCAGGGGGGCGTCTTCTCCGCGCCGCCATGGCGGAGCCCTACAGGGGCTGGCGTGGAAGGAAGGAGTGCCCCCACGGCACAGGCCCACCCACAGATCGGTGGGCCCCGAACACAGGCCAGGCTACCGTGCCCCCCCCCCCTCCCGGGGCCGGATCCTCCGCGGCCCAGCCGAGGACCACACTAGCCAGCCTACCAGCCAGGTCCCGCCGTGTGAGACCATGTCCAATCCACGCCAGTGGGACTGGCCAGAAACCGATGGCCGCTCGGCCCATCGGGGCCCGGAGAATTGCCGGGGGGGGGGGGGCCGCTGCCAATGGCCCCCAACCTGCGTGGTGTGATCCCCGCCCGAAAACCGGTGCAGGAGAATACGGCAGCCAGCGTCGGAGCGGCGAGGTGGGATTCGCGCCGCCCCCCCCCCCCCCCCCCCAGGGATTCTCCGACCCGGTGGGGGGGATCAGAGAATCCCGTCCAATAGGTTTCGCACCAAGGCACCCTCAGTCATTACTCTGTCAGCCTCTGCACAAAGTAACTCCTCATGGTCTGTGATTTCCGTCTCCCACTCATCTCTCCTCCAATTTCACAGCCCTCCTGTTCTCTTAATTCCCCTCCCCTACCCACTCTACATCAACTTTCACAGACACCCCTTGAACTTGTCTTTGCTTGTGGCAACACTCCTCTCATTCTGTCAGTCAATGTGGGTATCTCTGACCACTTCCTTGCATCCCTCGTGATTTACAACCCCAACCCTCTTTGGGCCTCATGTCATTCTGCATCCACTGATAAAAAACTCTCCCGCACATCACTTACAACCGCTACTTCAAATTTGCAACTACCTCCCCTTTATTTCTATTTTGCCACAAAATGTCTACAGCTATCACTCTCCTTATATATTCATTCTACTTTTCATGCTCCGAGCCCTGTAAAACACTCACTCTCTCTTACACTGGCCATTGCCCCATCTTAATTTCCTCAGGTGCCAGGGATGCACATTGAACTGTATCGGGGGCACAACTGGCTTAACTATCCATTACTAGATTTGGCTGGACCACATAAAGTACTAGAAAGCTATATTTTATTCTTTCATGGGACGTGGGTGTTGCTGGCTGGGCCACCATTTTTATTTTCTGTGAGAATCATAGAATGTACAGTGCAGAAGGAGGCCATTTGGCCCATCAGGTCTGCACCGGCCCTTGGAAAGAGCACCCTACTGAAGCCCACACCTCCACCATATCCCCATAATCCCACCTAACCTTTTTTTGGACACGAAGGGCAATTTATCATGGCCATTCCACCTAACCTGCACATCTTTGGACTGTGGGAGTAAACCGGAGCACCCGGAGGAAACCCACACAGACACGGGAGAACGTACAGACTCCGCACAGACAGTGACCCAAGCCGGGAATCTTGGAGGTGTGAAGCAACCTTGCTAACCACTGTGCTGCCGAGAAGTTGGTGATGAACAGCCTTCCTAAACCACTGCAGTCCAATTGGTGTAGGTACACCCATAGTGTTTTTAGAGAGGGAGTTCCAGGATTTTGACCCAGCAACAGTGAAGGAATGGCGATATGGTTCCATTTTGCAGGAGATTATGCATCTACTACCCTTGTCCTTCTAAGTGTAAATTTCACAGGTTTTCAAGGATGCTATTGAAGGAGCCTTGGTGAGCTGCTGCAGTGCATCTTAGAATAGAATCAGAGAATCCCGGCAGTGAAGCAGGAATCCATTCGACCCTTTGAGTCTGCACTGACCCTCTGAAAGAGCATATTATCTAGACACATGCCCTCCCCAACCTATCCCTGTAACCCAGTAACCCCACCTAACCTTTCAGACGCTATAAGGGGCAAATTATCAGGGCCAATCCACCTAGCCTGTACATCTTTGGACTGTGGGAACAAACGAGAGCACCCGAAGGAGATCCACGCAGACACGGGTAGAATGTACAAACTCCATAGAGGCAGCCACCCAAGGCTGGAATTGAACCCAGTCCCTGGCGCTATGAGGCAGCAGTGCTAACCACTGTGCCACCGTGTTGCCCCAAAAGTGATCATTATACAATTGAATTCCATATTAAGTTTCATAGAGTCCCTATAGTGCAGGAGGCCATTCGGCCCACTGAGTCTTCACCAACTTTTGGAAAGAGCACTTTACCTAGGTCCACTCCCTTGCCCATTACTTCAACCCTGTTATCCCATCTAACCCCACCTGACCTTTGGACACTGAGGAACAATTTAGAATGGCCAAGCCACGTAACCTGTACATCTTTGGACTATGGGAGGAAACAGGAGAAACCAGAAGAAACCCTCGCAGACATGGGGAGAATGCACAAATTCACACAGACAGTCACCCAAGGCCAGAATCGAACCCAATCCCTGGCACTGCAAGGCAGCAGTGCTGACCACTGTGCCATCGTGAAAACGATATCTCGTAGATGGTACACAATGTTGCCACTGTGCATCAGTGGTGAAGATGGTGGATGGGGGCTGCTTTGTACTGGCTGGTGCTAAGCTTCTTCACTGTTGTTGGAGCTGAATTCATCTAGGAAAGTGTGAGTATTCCATCACACTCCTGATTTGTGCCTTGTAGGTGACGGCCATGACTTTGGGAGTCAGGGGTTGCGTTAGTCTCCACAGGATTCCCAGCCTTCGACCTGCTCTTGTAACCACAGAATTGTTTTTCTATTCATTCATGGGATGACTAGGCCAGCATTTGTCACCCATCATTAATTGCCATTGGTAAGGAGATAGTAAGCTGCCTTCTTGAACTGCTGCAGTGCATGTGGTGTAGGTACACCCAGCGTGCTGCTAGGGAGGGAGTTCCTGGATTTTGGCTCATTGACAGTGAAGTAACGACAACATAATTCCAAATCAGGATGGTGAGTGGCTTGGAGGGGAACTTCCAGGTGATGGTTTCCCATGTCCCTGCTGCCCTTGTCCTTCTAAATGATAGCGGTCAGTGGTTTGGAAGGTGCTGCCTAAGGAGCCTTGGTGAGTATATCAGTGGCAGGGTTGGTTCTGAAGTGAGGAGAAAAGCTGGTGGGTGAAAAATATCACTGCCACACCCAGCTGGAAGCTGATTTCTCTCCCAAAGCAAGCTTTTGCCTGGAGGCTGCTGTTCAAACCCTCGGTGTTTCTACCCGAAACCAGAAGAAAATTTCCGAAAAAGAAAGGCACAGGTTGTGTGTGTTAATTATTGCTGGATTTGGCTCATAGCGTTAACATAAATGGGAGTTTGTATTGGGGTGGTATATCTCAGAGATGAGGACAGTGGAGAAATTTGGATTGGGTTAATTTAAGTGTACTCTGTATGTAGACATTACTGTAGTGAAGTGTATTTTTTCTTCTGTGTTTTATAGTTTAATAATCATTTGTCTTTTGAATGATAACAAAGTGCGGGATTCTCCCCTAACCAGCGGGGCGAGTCGGACCAGCGCTGAGGAGTGGCATGAACCACTCCGGCGTCAGGCTGCCCGGACGATGCACAATCCTCCGCACCTTCAGGGGCTAGGCCGGCGCCGGCTGGGTTTGCGCCGCACCAAACGGTGCCAAAGGGCCTCCGCCAGCCGGCGCGAGTTGGCACATGTGTGGGAGAGTCAGCGTGTGCTGGCGTCATCCCAGCGCATGCGCAGGGGGGTTCTTCTCCGCGCCGGCCATGGCGGACCGTTACACCGGACAGCGCAGAGGGAAAGAGTACCCCCACGGCACAGGCCCGCCCGCGGATCTGTGGGCCCCGATTGCGGGCCAGGCCACTGTGGGCCCCCCCGAGGACTCCGCAGGCCGTCCGCAAAGCCAGGTACCGCCGGTACGGACCTGGTGTATTTTACGCTGGCGGGACCTGCCAAAAACAGGCGGCCACTCGGCCCATCACGAGCCAGAGAATCGCCAGGGGGTGGGGGGGGGCGCTACCAATGGCCCCCGACCGGCGCGCGCTATTCCCGCCCCCGCCGAAAAACCGGCGCCAGAGAACCCTGCAGCCAGCGTCAGGGCGGGATTCACGCCGCCCCCCCCGGCGAGGGGCCAGAGAATCCCGCCCAAGAAGACTGGGACTTCCTTCACTGATTTTCACCTCTTTCATCACATTATACCAAACTGCAAAAGAAAGAGTTAAGAACTGGTGTTCCAAGCGGCCCTTCAGGAGTTTGGAATAGCTTCACATTTAACATCAACAAGGTTATTACCTTAGCTGGGCTGACTCCAAAGCGAAGGATATCTTCACTGCTGATCTCCATGCCATTTCGGCTTTCTGATTGTCTCATAGCTTGTAAATAAAAGAATATGTTTGTTTAAAACCCACTATGGTGCATTTAACAGTGAATTACTTGCCTGAATTAAATCTCTGGTTGAAAACAAAGCTGATGGCATTTTAAAAATTGATGTATACTAAATCACAGGATTATTAGAGCACATAGGAGGCCTATTGATCCATTGTGTGCACCACAGTGCTCTCCAAATCAGCATAGTCCAAAATAAACACATTTGCCAGTAGTTTAAGATCAAATCCAAACATTTGTACCCACTTGTTCTTTTTTTTTAAAAATTTAGAGAACCCGATTCATTTTTCCATTTAAGGGACATTTTCTGTTAGTGTGGCCAATCCACCTACCCTGCACATCTTTGGGTTGTGGGTGTGAGACCCACACAGACACGGGGAGAATGTGCAAACTCCATACGGATAGTGTTTATGTAGTTACATTGTGTACCTTGTGTTGCCCATTAAGTATTTTTTTAATGTTATTTTCTCTTCATGGACTTAATGATCTGTTGTGCTGCTCGCAGAAAAATACTTTTCACTGTACCTCGGTACACGTGACAATAAATAAAATCCAATCCAATCCAGTGACATGGGGTCAGGATCGAACCCGGGTCCTCGGCGCCGTGAAGCCGCTGTGCTGATCACTGCGCCACCGTGCCACCCTATACCCACTAGCTCCAAGCTTGTGCTTTTGTTTTCATTTCATAAGATGCCTTGAGACATTTGAAATAAAACCACCATGTGCCAATTATCATCTTGCTACAACACTGGTTATACCTGTAAGCAGAAAGATCATTGACCTGAAGCATTAACATTGGCTCTCACTCCCCAAATACTGCCTAACCTGCTGAGCATTCCCAGCGTTTTATGTTTTTAAAAAAAATTTTTATTGGCATTTTCAACTTTAACAATATAACAGTTTGACATGTAAGGCACATGGGGCGGAATTTTCCACCAGGCCCGACGCCGTCGTGAAACCCGGAGATGTTCACGATGGCATTGGAGGCCGCTCCTGGCCCCCTATTCTCCCCCTGCCGGGGGGCTAGGAGGGCCATGCCATGAATCTCGGCCGCCGACCCTTGTCGCTGCCGTCAAGGCCCGGCGCGCCGAGAATTACGCGGCCGATGCGCCTAATGACGTCAGCCGCGCGTCACGATGGCTGATGGCTCAAACGCACGCATGCGCGGTTGCCGTCTTCCCCTCCGCTGCCCCGCAAGACGTGGCGGCTTGATCTTGGGGGGCGGCGGAGGTGAAAGAGTGCATCCCATTGAGACGCCGGCCCGACGATCGGTGGGCACCGATCGTGGGCCAGTCCCCTCCCGAGCACAGTCGTGGTGCTCACTCCCCTCTCCGCCCCCCACAAGCCATAAAACAGCTGCTGGCGCCATGTTCACACCGGCAGCGGCCGGCCGCTCGGCCCATCCGGGTCAGAGAATCGTGGGTCGCCGTGAAAAACGCGACACGCCATTTTCGGGGGGGGGGGAGAATCGCGGGGGGTGCCAGAGCGGCCCTCCCGCGATTCTCCCACCTGGCGTGAGAGCGGTGAATCGCGCCCCAGGTATTTACAAATTAGCAGCTCAAGTGTGTCTGATATTTACCAGCCAGTTCGTATACTATGTACAACGTCCCTTCCTCCCCCCTGCCCTCCCCTCTGCCCTTCCCCCCCCCCCCCCCCCCCCCCCCCCACAACCACTTTGCTTTCCCCTGTTGGAGGCATGCTCCATTTCACATGTTCTGGGCATGCCCCAGACTTGTCAGGTTCTGGACAGCCTTCTTTAAGGCGATATCAATGATTGTGGAGGTGAGGGTGGAGCCATGCCTGAGAGTGGCAGTCATTGTGGTATCGGAACAGCCAGCCCTTCATATGGGGGAGAGGGCCGATGCCCTGGCGTTTGCATCCCTAATCGCACACTGGAGAAGCCTGCTTGGCCGCCGATCGGCAACCCCACCTGTGGTGATATGCACCACTGTAAATACACAAGGGGTTAATGTAGATACACTAGGACTGAATAAACACTAAAGGGAGCACCAGAGACAGCATGACACACAGATATTCAACCAATAGGTCAGTAAGATAGGACAGGACCAATGACCAGTCAAGACACACCCAGAGGTGACACTACCACAGGGGGGCTACCCTTTAAAAGTGCAGGGCACCACATGCTCTTGCTTTTTTCCATAGACAGATCAGAGTATCACACCTACCGCATGGATTAGAGCAGACTGGTTAGTTAGATTGAGTTACTATAGATAGATTAGCAGGAGTGTCAAACCCAAGTAGGAGAATTGTTAACTGTTCAACAAATGTGTTAAACCTATCTCCAAGTCTGAACCTTCCTTTGTCAGAGTATACCTCAAGGAAGCAGCTTATGCCACATGAAGAAGCAGAACATAACACCACCTAGAGATGCAGACTGGCTGGCAGACCTGGCAGAATTTCTCCATTTGCCAATAAACACATTTGCCAGTAGTTTAAGATCAAGTGCATTTCATGTTTACAAATCAAATTTTCAAGATACATAGTTTCGGATTTGATCTGGTTGAAAAATTTCTTGATAGCTGGTGGCATTTAATTTCAAATCAATAAATCTGGAATTGAAAGCTCTCAAAAATGATGACCCCCAAATCATTAGTTTTGCGAAAACCCAGCTGGTTCATTAAAGCCCTTTAGGAAAGCCTGTAGCTGGTCTGGCTTTCATGTGACTCCAGACCCATAACAATGTGGTTGGCCCTTAACTGACCTCTAAAATGGCTGAGTGAGCCATTCAATTCAAGGATAGCTATGGATGGGAAACAAGTACCATCCCATGAAAGATTTATTTTTTTCAAAATTTCCTGTTGTCTTGGCTAGAGAAGGCTAGAAAGGGGAAGATAATAAAACAAACTGAAGAAGAACACTTTTCCATTTTTCTCAAGTTACTTAGCTATCCAGTTAAACCTCTCACATTAAGCACTGCATGTGTACTGTATACAGTTGTTTCATTGTATAGCGTTGTGTGTTGTAAAGTTTTTTTCATTCTATGCAAACTGCTCCTTACCAGAGGGCTGCAGGACCTGTTTAATGGCATGGATCACGCCATTAGTTGCCATCAGGTCAGACTCTATAACGGGAAATTTATTTACGTGGAGCACATGTCTTTTCTGAAAGAGATCACACAACATTTCTGTTTATTCACAGTATCAACCAAAGTGAAGTGACGGCAGAATTCAGTGGTAAGAAGTTGAGCACTTAACTGTTCCCACTTCGAGCTTAGGACCCTGCAGGGATTTCAATAACACAATCTGGCTGGCAGCACCACCGCTAACCAAGATTTGTTCAGTAATGTGGTACTTCAACAAACTGGGGTCACCTGACGGGAAAGGAGAAGAAAGCAAAAATGTCAACAAATTGTTAACCTCGGCCGAGGAAAATTAAGAAATGTTTATTTTAATTGGCACAGAGTCATTTGAGAAGAATTGTTCCTTCAAATTCAAAACGACGGTTCATCTATTAGCACAGCTTTTAAAAAGATAAATGTATTTGCATGAATTAAGATGACAATTGATCCTTGAATGTGAATCCATTTGTTATGAATAGGGAAGATATGTTTATCAGTGTGCGATGAATCAAAAAGACTCTGGTGAATTTCAATGGCACTGTTGAATGTTGTTATGACATTGGTGCAAATTCAAATTACATGACGTTAAAAGAAAGGAAAGAATGTTCTTTTGTTAATCTATTTTGGTATGTTCTGCAAGGTCTGGCTATACTCTGACAGCTCATTGTAAAATAGTTGTACAATTATTGCCTTCTTTAAAAGTTGTCTTTTGCTCTCAGGTGTTTTTAATAATGCATTTTCTGGATGTGGGCAGTGGTTGAAGCCTGGGATTTGTTACATCCCTAGTTGCCCAGGTGGAGGTGAAGGTGAGTCTTCTTATTGCACTGCATTGCCGTTCAGCAGGGAATTGCAGAATTTTGACCAAGAACAGCAGTATATGTTCAAATCATTATTATGCATAACTTGGAGGTGATGATGTCCTCATGCACCTATTGTCCTTGTCATTCGAGGGAGTGGAGATTGTGGGTTTTCAGAGGTGTTGCCAAAAAAATTTTGGCTGCTATATTTTCTGTAAATAGTACACACTGTCACCATCCTGTCTAACACATGCCTACTGTGGCAGCAGTGGATGTTAGGTTAATAGGTACAGTTAACCAAGTGGATTGTTTTGTCCTTAATGCATGAGAACATCCTGAAAGTTCCTGCAGCTGAATCCATCCGTGGAGCAGCGAATATCCCAGTTTATTTCTGAGCTGTTACTTGGAGGTGGTGGAAAGGCTCTGGGGTGATAAAAGCAAAAGCATTCCTAATGGAATAGCTATGACATTTGTGTCTGCTTAATGATGACTCCTGTGATGTTTGCCGTGGGAGACTGGCCAATCATTATACTGCATTCTGGATTGAGGAAGACTTGCTTCCACTCCAGTTCAATGGACTCCGAGATGGATGATAAGTCCAAAGCACATTCTGCATTCTCTGCCACATCTGGGGCAGATAGTGCACAAAGACGTGGGTAGATGAAGCGCCGAATTTTCCATTCTGTGCACAACATGCTAGCTGAGGGGAGAAAACCGGTACGCAGCTCGCAGGCTGCACAGTTGAGTTTCCTCTCAGATCATTCAGTACAGTGTGCAAAACAAATCTGGAGGCATGGCTCCTGCTGTCACGCGAGCAGGGCGGGATCAGAACCCCCACCTCCCCCATATGGGGAACCCCACCAATGGAGCTACCAGCGCGCCTATTGCCAATCATGGGGCAGTGCTAGGGGGCAGTGCCTGGCCATGTCCCTCTCCTCCATGAGGCCTATACTTACCTGAAACCCCCCCCGCCCACACTAACCCAGGCACCCTGCGCCACCCCCCCCCCCCCCCCCCCACCCCTCCAGCTGGACTCCCTTCACCTGGTTCCTGTGTTTGAAAAGCAGTTGTAAATCTCACCAGCGTGATAATTCGAAATGTGTGGGGAGGGGGCGGGACGATATGATGGGGAAACCGGCTAATTATAATTAAAGTTATTGAAATTAGATTCCCGACCTTCCTATGTGGCACCTCAGTGTGTTAGCAGCAGGGGGCAGAGAGAATCAGGAAACAAAACCTCCCCCGGTGAGGTTTTCGTTTTCCGAGTCTCGTGGGATTTTGCGCCCACGTTGCCATTTGCCCTCGCGGCGAATGTGGGCCCAACATCAAGGCGGTGCTGAGATGTTTGTGTACTCTTTCCAATGCCTAAACTTCACCTCTGCAAGCTCTTAATGAAACTTCTCAATATGTTCAGAGCTTTACCAAATAAAACTTTTCTATTTCGGTTGGTCACAAGCTAGGGTCATCTACAAGTCGGAGGTGATGTTTGACCCCTTCAGCAATGCGTTAAGGACATCTCGAAGCTGTTTCCGCTGTCCTCTTGGGAGTCTCCAAAGCAGAACTCTTGCTTTGGAAGTCAGACACACAAACTACATATCCATCCCAACAGGGCTGCTTTTCAATGATTAGCAAAAGTGTTTGGCTCTGTCAATTGTAACGGTTTATTCAGTATCTTCCTCAGGTCTGGCTGAGGTCATTTTTACTGGAGGATATTATTTCCTGCCACTTATATATGATGTGAATCATAGAGGTTTACAGCATGGAAACAGGCCATTCGGCCCAACTTGTCCATGCCGCCCGATTTTTACAACTAAGCTCGTCTCAATTGCCCACATTTGGCCCATATTCCTCGTTACCCATCTTTCCCATAAATCTGTCTAAATGCTTTTTAAAAGACAAAACATTGTACCCGCCTCTACTACTGCCTCTGGCAGCTCGCTCCAGACACTCGCCACCCTCTTGCGTGAAAAGAATTGCCCATCTGGACCCTTTTGTATCTCTCCCGTCTCACCTTAAACCGGTGCCCTCTAATTTTAGGCTCCCCTACCTTTGAGAAAAAATGTTGCGTGCGATTCTCCGATCACAGGACAGAGTGTCCGTGCCGTCATGAACACGATCGCGTTTCACGACAGCGCGAAATGGGCGCAGGCACTAACGATTCTGTCCCCCGCAGGGGGCCAGCATGGCGCTGGAGCGGTTCACGCCGCTCCAGCCTCACTTCCTGGCGCACAGTGGGAGCGGCGCCAACCCGCGCATGAGCAGTGGCGACGTGCCAACCTGAGCATGCGCTGTGGCTTTAGGGAACACACCGGCCCCGACGCAACATGGCGCAGGGGTAGTGGGGCCAGACGCGCAACAAAGAAGGCCCGGGAGGGGAGAGGCCGGCCCGCCAATTGGTGGGCCCCGATCGCGGGCCAGACCCTACCGGAGGCCCCCCCACGGACAGAGCCCCCCCCCCCCCCCCCCCCCCCCCCCCCCACAGGCCGCTCACCGACCCTTCGCGCAGAGTTCCCGCCGGCAGCGGCCAAGTGTGAATGGTGGCAGTGGAACTCTGTTTTTTCCACGCGGCTGCTCGGCCCATCCGTGCCGGTGAATCGCGCGCCGGCGTCGGGGCGGCATAGTGCAGTTGCGGCGATTCTCCGGACCTGCGCGAGACTGGGGGAATTGCACCCATTGTCTATCTACCTTATCTATGCCCCTCATTATAGAACATACAGTACAGAAGGAGACCATTCGGCCTATCAAGTCTGCACTGACACACTTAAGCCCTCACTTCCACCCTATCCCTGTAATCCAATAACCCCATCTAACCTTTTTGGTCACTAAGGACAATTTAGCATGGCCAATCCACCTAACCTGCATATCTTTGGACTGTGGGAGGAAACCGGAGCACCCGGAGGAAACCCACGCAGACACGAGGAGAACGTGCAGACTCCGCACAGACAGTGACCCAAGCGGGGAATTGAACCTGGGGCCCTGCACTGTGAAGCCACAGTGCTATCCACTTGTGCTACCGGTTTTATAGACCTCTATAAGTTCACCCCTAAGCCTCCAACGCCCCAGGGAAAATAGTCGGGAGTCTATCCAGCCTCTCCTTATAACTCAAACCATCAAGTCCCAGTACCATTCTAGTAAATGTTTTCGGCACTCTTTCTAGTTTAATAATATCCTTTCTATAATAGGGTGACCAGAACTGTACACAGTATTCAAAGTGTGGCCTTACTAATATCTTGTACAACCTCAGCCAGACATCCCAACAATGTTACTTGACACCTTTCAGCTCATGTTTCTTTTCATGTATTTAGCTAGAAGTGAACACACAATACAACAAACAATTGAAGAAACAAGGATGATTCGTCAATGCTTGAAATTTAACCAGGAAAAGCAACCATTCTTGAAAGTTATGCATCTTGGGGCTAAGTTTCTTGTCACTGTCAAACTGCCAGGGAAAAGCTCATTGCTCTGATACTTTTGAGTCAGAAATTTAACAAAACAATAATTTTAATTCCCAGTCCTCCAAATCTTGAAGGATAATGTGGTTGGGGAGGGAGGGTGTCAGTAGGGACTGTACTTTGGTCAACAGAACAGAATATAATCATACTCTCAGACACTGAGGGCCTAATTTAACTTCAAGTGATTAAGTTAACTAGCGTAACAGGCAAGAATAATAAACATTACTTTAATCAGAACCATTAAGCCAAAAACTCTGAACTTGAGCAGTAGAGAGCTCTAGTCTTGCCCAACAAAAGGCCACACTGCACAAAAGAACAGCCAGACTATAAAACAAAAAATAGATAGGAATCGTTCATTTTTACTGCAGTGTTAATTTCCAAAATTACAATGTAAATGTTTCTTAGCAAATGGTTCCTTGTTACTTAGGAATAAAAGTAAAGTCGCCAAGTGCCAAATGGCTATTTGCTACATTCCCCTATGTAGGGAGAGCCGATTGATGTGTTTTAACCTGAGGATCGTCTCACACTTCAGGCGAGGAGCAAGGTTGAGAAAGAGGGGCCTTAATGAATAATAGGAATTGAACCTGCGCTGTTGGCCTCATGAACCAGCTGTCTAGCCAACTGAGCTAAATCGGCCCATATAAATGGAAGGACATTTGGATGGAAAATCATGAATGCTCAACAAGAAATTACATATGTTCAAAGCTGCACAGTATGTTGGTGAATTTACTGGGGAGAATGTCCAAAAGCACCTGCTTCAGAAAACTTGCACATGTTAAGAGGTTTGCAAATTTCTTTCACTGCAAACAGGTAAACTAACATATTATTTGCACAATGGAATCTTCTAAACAGATTTAAATAGTGTGCCACAATATTTCAGATATATTGAAAGTGAGATGAGGATGCAGTAACTTTTACCGACTATTCTGTTCCGTTCTCTGTTAGGTAGAGCTAGGATAGCTTCATTGGTTGGTGCAAAGATTGTGAATGTGCCGGGCCTGTTGAGCGTTTCAGTCAGTCCTGCTGTCTGGATGGCTCCCACTAACATACTGAAACAGTCAAAAAGCAAAGGATTCTAATTATCAGATTAATTTTCTAAATTATTAATTTAATTCACTATTGGGATCAGCAACAATGAACACAAACTTTTTAAGTTTTAAGTGTTTCCTTTCCACCTTTTCTCCTCTCTATGTCATACGTGACCTCAATTGGACCCCACCTGGATGCCAGCCTGGTGCTGCCACAGTGCCGAGGCGGCATTGGCGGGGCACTGCCCAGGTGCTAAGCTAGCAGTGCCAAGCTGGCATTTCCCCCATGCTGCAGATTGGGCCCGGTTTGTGCCCTGAGCGGGTGAGTACCCCATTATACACGAGTTGGAGCTTTGGGCAAGTCGGGGCGTTGAGAGTTTGGGATGCCATTTAAAAATGTTGTCCAGTTCTCCTTCTCCACTGAGGGGTTCCGGTGAACAGAACACCTCAGTGCAGAAAATGGGACTAAGTGCGGCCTCATTGGGGCATTCCCCACTGAGGCCCCGTACCTACCCAAATGGGCGTTCAATAGCATGGTGTTTCTCAGCGCTCCGAGCGCCGGGAAACACCCCTCTAAATACACTCGCTACGAAACTCGGTTCCCATTAGGGCGAGATTGCACCCCAAGAATGTTTGCTGGAATAGCTCACTCCATTATTTTCCATCCTTTAACAATCGCGTGGCTCAGATGAGTAATGTACTATCCTAGAATTATGGTTGGGCATCCTACTACTTGGTGCCCAGGATATTTGTGCTTTATGGACTGTATCACCACAGGATTCCTTAAACACCTTATTGTATTTTTAATTAATAATTTTATTCTGTATGATTACTTAAGCCCTGGATACTCGCGCACTGCAATTGGAAATAAACATTCACTTTTATCTTACTCCATACCTGAAACGATCATCAGCTTTCAGAATGTCCATAATAGTTCCGACTGGAGGAGTTATTATTTTGTCCATTATCATCATTGAACCATATCTGCCTCTTCTGTCGTGTGCAGCAATACATGAGTTTTCAACACATAAAGCCTTGAAGAGAACAGAGAATTTGAAGGTCGAAAAGACATTTCTTAATCCAAACATTGCACCTTAGGCTTCAGCTCCTACACTTCCAATGTCCTATCTTGAACATATGGTTATCATTAAATCATAATGAACATTGGATCATTACCAGTCATTGCATTGGGAGAAAGGGTTCTGATTTCCATTCTAAAGGTGACTTAAAACAATTTTATTTCTGGGTCTTTCATTCCATGATTTGTCTGCAAGCTCTGGTGATGTACATATATGTTACGCTCTGTGAGAAGTTGTTGGGTTGGCAGGTTAGTGGTACCAGTTCATGCCGATGAGTGCACTACTGCAATATTCTCCATATCATCAAGTTCAATGATTCACATATAAGGCTATTTGGAAACCCCAAATAATGAGCTGACATTATTGTACACAAATGCATTTAACATGTAATGATTTTTAAAAATCTTTATATAGATATGCCCACCTCTGTTTGTATATAAATGTCAAGCCAAACAATAAACACGAGGGGCGGGATTCTCTATCCCGCCGCACCAGATTTCTGGTGTGCAGCGCCCCCGGGATGCTCCGTCTCGTCAGCTGGCCAATGGGGTTTCCCCACTGTGGGCAGCCCCATGCCATTGAGAAATCCCTGGGCTGTCAGCGCCAGCAGTGAATCTAGCCCCAGATACGTCATGCTGTTATTTGTTCAATCAAAACCAACTTCATATCCAATCAAATGAGTCACATTTTAGTATCAGTTTCAAATTGTTTCTGGCATTTACAGGAAATTCTTAACCACCCACCAGGCTCAATATCTGTCCATGATACAAGTGCCTGCAGTTATTGTTCTTCTTCACAGTAATGTATATAAGAATTCAAAATACTGAAAATACACATACATTACGGTATACAAAGACTCTCAGTTTTTTGCCACTCAGGGTTTCAAGCTGCTGCCCATGGTACAGATATTTGGAGGAGAGCTGATCTTTCACAATGTGGCTGAGCAGCAGGTTCCTCACATCTTCATTTATAACTGTTGGAATCTCTGTATAAAACATAGCAGAGCACTCTCAGAAGAATGTATTTCACTTCAAATAATATTCATGTTGAGCCTGTTTGAGAAGCTGACCTTTTCCCCGTGCAACTAATTAAAAAAGAAATAAAGGCTTTCTTCACTATCCTGCATTCTTTGCACATTAGAGGAGAGGGTTTCAGGCACAAAACTACACAGATATGGAATGCTATTGTTAAAGTTTAAAATGTCAAAGAATCTGTTGGGCTAAGAAATAAGTGGTGCAAATAGAATCCTTGTTGAACAGAAACAGACAGAGCTGCTGAAACAAGGCAGTACAATAACAACCTAAGAACAATTCTTCTTGCATTGAGCAATATCTCGAGAGTCTAAAATACTAAGGTACTTCAACAAATGCTATATTATTACTAATCATTAAAGTGGTCAATAGGTTATGCCCCCACTAGGAGCTGAACCCCGGTTAAATATACACACTGACCACAAAAGAGGTTCCTTCTAGCCATTAGGCTAATCCAGGATTGACAAAAGTACTTTTATTCTTTGTGCCTTTTGCCAAATGTTTATCAAACAGAGGAATCCAATTGGATTGCATTCACACCGTAACTGTTATGCTGCAGTTTCTGCACTACAGCTGCAATGTTAGCTGTGGTCATCTGGTATTACATGGAATTTAACAGCCTGCAGTGACTTCAGATCATTTACTGCCCTGATTACACTCATGCTTTGACTTCTACCATCTTGGCAAGTACGTTATTTGTGAAGCTGGAACAGCCACGTGTTGCAGGTGGGAAGTCTATTTTGATATATAAATCAGGACCCATTGGCATATATATTGCACCAATTTCAATGTTGGCGCATATATTGGATAAGTACTTGCTGCTCATGTTCTGCCCATTTATTGAGCGAATTAACCTGGAAGGAGATATGAACCAGCAGTCCTGAAAAGGACCTTGAGGCCATTCAACCATTAGCCTGAAAATATGTTTAATTTTAAAACATTTTCAGGGGTCATTCATTTTCTTTCTGGCCCACAGAAATACTTCACACTGGGCATGAGCTCTCCCCACCCCCATTAAGGAAACACCCTCCTCCTCCTCATGGGACTCAGCTGATCACACCTCATTGTCAGGAAAAGAAGCAGCCAAACAGATTCACGTAAATGAGGCCCAGACCTTTTTGATTTGTCCTCAGGGTGTGGCCATCACTACCAAGACCAGCATTTAGTGTCTCTCCCTAATTTTGAAGCATAATTGGATCAGCATATGTTCTGCCCATTATAATCAATCCATTTATTGAGGGAAGTAACCAGCAACCTTGAAAGGGACCACTGCTACCACTGTTGCGGATGGTGGAAGGAGTGAAAATGTAAGGTGGTGGATGTGGTGCTTTATAGGTGGTGGACAGGCTTTGTGGAGTCAGGAGGCAGGTTACTCGCTGCAGAATTCACAGCCTGCTCTTACAGCCACAGAATTTACATGGTTGTTTCAGTTCAGTTACTCATCAGTGGTAACCCCCAGGATGTTGGTCGTGGGTATTCAGCCTGGTAATGCCATTGAATGCTATGGGGAGATGGTTAGATTCTCTCTTGTTGGAGATGGTACTCAAGGTGTGAATGTTACTTGCCACTTATCAGCCTTCACACTGCTTAGACTTCTTGGGGCAATGCAGCAAGCGCAACTGTAAGCTACCTGCCAATGGCACGTTTTGTGTCAAATTTTATTTTCAGTCCCAGTGTGAGCCCAGCTGAATCTGATGTCAGCAGCTGGTACCAGAGCAAGGTGGTATAGGACCCCTTGGTAGCCTCATTCTGCTTCATTCCAGGATCAGTTCGAATCCTGCCACCTAATGTACTAACCAGAAGATTGACAAAGTTCAAGCTTCCTTGCACTAATGTGAAACATAGGCCGGGATTCTCCGTTCTCGTGTCTAAGTGCTCGGGACTGGTCCCCACTGGCTCGAGGAGCAGCCCCAAAGTGCTATTCTATGGCACCTTGAAATAAATTTGTTGGAAATCGGGTTTTGTGACACAGTGGTTAGCATAGCTGCCTCACAGCGCCAGGGACCCTGGTTCAATTCCGGCCTCTATCCGTGTGGAGTTTGTATGTTCTCTCCATGTCTGCTTGGGTTTCCTCCGGGTGCTCCGGTTTCCTCCCACAGTCCAAAGATGTGCAGGTTAGGTGGATTGGTCATGCTAAATTGCTCTTTATTGTCCAAAAGGTTAGATGGGATTACTTTCACTTTAATATGAGAAAATGTTATTTCTTACATACTGAATTACTATTTAAAGGGTTTAGAGATGCAGATAAGAACACTTTCACTTTGTTATGAGGAATGCGTATTTATGAGATAATGAATGACTGTGAGCGGCACGGTAGCACAGTGGTTAGCACTGTTGCTTTACAGCTCCAGGGTCCCAGGTTCAATTCCCGCCTTGGGTCACTGTCTGTGTGGAGTCTGCACGCTCTCCCTGTGTCTGCCTGGGTTTCCTCCGGGTGCTCAGGTTTCCTCCCACAAGCCCCAAAAGACGTGCTGTGAGGTGAATTGGACATTCTGAATTCTTCCGCTGCCTCCCAAACAGGCGCCGGAATGTGGTGACTAGGAGATTTTCACAGTAACTTCATTGCAGTGTTAATGTAAGCCTACTTGTGACAAAAATAATGATTATTATTATTAAATACCCGTGGAGGTTGGAAATCTGAAATAAAAACACAAAATACTGGAAAAACTCAGCAGGGATGGCAAGCATCTGTGGAGAGAGAAACAGAGGGCAAGATCTCCCGGCTGGTCATGCCGACAGGGTGTGCTGGTCCTGCAGGTGGCGCACCCTCTGCCGCGGGTTTCCCGGTGGAGTAGGGTGGGCTCAATGGGAAATCCCATTGACTGCCGTGAGACCAGAAGATCCCTCCGCCAGCCAATGGCAGGCCGCTCTCACCACCGAGAAACAAATAACTTCATTGCAGTGTTAATGTGAGGCTACTTGTGATGCTAATAAAGTTTATTATTATTATTACATGCCTCGGGGAGGCCAGAGAATCTAACCCAGAGTTAGCGTTTCAAGTCCATATGATTCCTCTGACATGTATTGGGAGTAATGTAGCACATATGTAACACATGGAACTCAGCTTTTGCAAAAACTGAATAAGTAATTTAAATTCACTGATCAACCTGCAGTATTGATGAAATTGTAGTCACTGATACAGATTAGTACCAGATGGGAAATATTTGACTTTTACTTTCATTTACTTGGAGTTATCAGATTAACATGTGCTCCTGTTTATGAAATCAGTAAATGACTTCCTTACATACTATAAAACAGGGTTATTTTGATTCATAAATCAAGAACGGCACTGTCTAATTCCACTGAGCAATTTAACATTTTGTATTGCTTCTTTGAAAACCATACTTGGCTGAATGTTTCAAAAGTAAAAGGCACAGTGAATTGGATATTTTTTAGAAAGGTAGATGATGCACAGATTCCCCTTACCTGTGAATGCTATATCCTGAGGGGCAAGAAGCGTTAAAAGTTCTTTCCCTTCTAGATAGGAGGTCAGGCCAGCTTGTTTGAAGAGGTCTCCAATCTTGGTGACACCAGGCTTTTTAGTCAACTCTAGAAGCGTCTTGGCTGTAAAATAATCAAGATAAATGAATCTTTTGGAACAATGTGTAGCAGAAAGCCAACAAGATTTTTTTTGGAGTTATATGTTTAGAAAATGGAAAGGGGGGGTGGCATGGTGGCACAGTGGTTAGCACTGCTGCCTCACACCGCTAAGGATCCAGGTTTGATCCGTGTGGAGTTTGCACATTCTCCCAGTGTCTGCATGGTATTGCCCCACAACCCAAAAGATGTGCAGGGTAGGTAGATTGGCCACACTAAATTGCCCCTGAATTGAAAACATTTTTTTAAAAAGGAAAGAGTTTCTAAATCAAATGCATTATTTTCACAAGCTCCATTTGTCGACATGCTGCAGTTTATCAATTACTATAAAAACGCACAGATACAATTTTGCACATACTTATTGTTTGTGCACCTACTGAATGACTTCTTTTCATCAGGATTGAATTTGTTTCAAATACCAAGATCAAAAATGATGCTTGACCTCTGATTGTGAAGCAGTGATAGAACTGAAGTTAATAACAAAATACTGAATGATGTTGGAATCAAAATAAAATAAATGATTAGGCAGTCACATTGACTTTGCTGGATATTGCAAGCAATTTTAATTTGCGTCAGAAAATAGCCAGGTCAAATGGAAAGCTAATAATGAGTGGACAAGTAAGCATCTCAAAACAATCCGGAGTTCACAGGTCAGAAAATAAATCAGAGTAATGCGGGAAATTGTCAAAAGGTAAATGAATATAACAGAGGCTGTGAGCATCATACAAAAGACATAGCACTAAAATTATATGCCAAACTCTCATACACCTCTTTTCTTGTCTCCTCTACTGTTGCAAAATTATTGGACTGCTAAACCAACATCGAGAGATGGTTGAGCAGAAACATCCTCCAATTAATATTGAGATGTTCGAAACCATTGTTTTCAGTCCCTTCTCAAAACTCTATTCCCTTGGCTAGCGACTCCATTCCTATCCCTGGCAACTATCTGAGATTAAGCCAGTCTATCCCAACCTTGGTGTCACATCGGACTTTGAAACTCCCTCCCTACTCCTCTCCCCATTCTCTACCTCACTTTCCTCCTTTAAGACACTTCTTAAAACCTAACTTTTAGTCCCAGCTCACAGCTATCCAACTATCTCCTTATATGGCTCAGTCCAAACATTGTTTTCTGATGTTCCTGTGAAGTGCTTTGGGACTTTTCAGTTTCACTGGGCTGGTTTTAGGTGGCGCCATTGTCCCTGTTTGCCTATGCCAGCAGTGGCAGTGCCAAGGTGCCAGCCTGGCAATGTCAAGGTGCCCGGGTGACAGAGGAGAGTTAGGGGTGCCATCCTGCCCTGTCCCAGATGGCATGACGCCTGGCCCACATTTGTGTGACCAGTACTAATTGACGCTCACATGACCTTTGACCGGGTAGCCGATTAGATCACGGGAGACCGTTAGCTCAGTTGGTTGGACAGCTGGTTTGTGATGTAAAGCGATGCCAACAGAGTGGGTTCAATTCCTGTACCGATGACCAGAGGCTACTCTCCCCTTTTGAGAGGGAGTTGACTGGTGGTGATTTCATTAGAGGGTCACCACAGCTCAGGTGAGGGGCAAGTTTAAGATGACGGGGCCTTCATGAATACCCTCAGCCGGTATGGGAATTGATTCCATGCTGTTGGCGTTGCTCCGCATCATAAACCAACTGTCCACCCAACTGAGCTAACTGACCCTCAATCAGCAGAAACCTCCCTACACCAGCCATATAAATACTGCTGCCATAAGATACGGATGGAGGCTGGGAATTCTTTGGAATTCACCTCCTGACACACCAAAGCCTGCCCACCGCCTAGAAATAAGCAAAAAAAGACCTGTTCCAGGTATAAACAAATCATTTCAGGGGATTAGATTGTGTTTTGACCTCTGGGGAAAGGAATTTTACTGGGGCAGAGGTGATAAAATGTTGTCTTTCCATCAGGTTTGCACAGTTCCTACGTTAAGTCAGTTGATGAAAATTGTTGCTTTCTGCTTTTGCACTTCCACCACCGCCCTCCCCACCCCCAACTCGCTGACAATTACGGCAAAAATCAAATTAGAACTGTCTCCCCTTAACCCAAGAGTAGGAGGGTGGGGTTCCTGGTCTTGCAGGGCAACTCACCAACTTGTGCACCCAGGTGGCAGGAAGAACGTTGTGCTAGGGAAGGGTGCACGGCACTTTGTGCAAAGAAAGATGGGTGTGGCACCCTGACACTAAGAGGCCATAGAAGCCAGTCACTGTGAGTCACCCGAGGCCAGAGGGAGGGCAGAAGATGGCCAGGAAGATTCTCCCACAGGGAAAGGCTATGATGGATCATCTGTTCCAGGGTTAGCTAACAGTTGGACAATATTTACAGTTTTGACACTAACTTGACAAGGTAACGACACCACAGGGACTTGAGTATTGATGACTTGCGGGAGGCACGGTGGCACAGTGGTTACCACTGCTGCCTCACAGCCCCAGGGACCGGGTTCAATTCCGGCCTCGGGTGACTGTCTGTGTGGAGTTTGCACTTCCTCCCCGTGTCTGCGTAGGTTTCCGCCGGGTGCTCCGGTTTCCCCCATACAGTCTAAAGATGTGCATGTTAGGTGGATTGGCCATGCTAAATTGTCCCTTTGTGCCCAAAAGATTCGGTGGGGTTACTGGGTTATGGGGATAGGGTGGAGGTGTGGGCCTAATTAGGGTTCTCTTTTCAAGGGCCAGTGCAGACTCGATGGGCCAAATGGCCACCTTCTGCACTGTAGGGATTCTTTAACCTATGACTTATACTTCTCAAATAGATCATTTTGAAGGCCTTTTTAATTAGAACAGTACAGCACAGAACAGGCCCTTCGGCCCTCGATGTTGTGCCGAGCAATGATCACCCTGCTCAAACCCACGTATCCACCCTATACCCGTAACCCAACAACCCCCCCTTACCCTTACTTTTTAGGACACTACGGGCAATTTAGCATGGCCAATCCGCCTAACCCGCACATCTTTGGACTGTGGGAAGAAACCGGAGCACCCGGAGGAAACCCACGCACACACGGGGAGGACGTGCAGACTCCGCACAGAGTCTCTTTATTTATCTGCCCAGAGTTGCCGGACTTGCATCAAGCCCGCCTCCTCCCCTCAGTACTTCCTGGGTGGCCCATCCCGACTCCTAACACATCGCCCCACACACATCCTCCACCTCCGCCCACCCCAAACTGAAAATTGTAAGATTGGGCACACAGTTTTTAGATGTTGGGTTCGCTGAGCCGGGAATTCTCTGGTCGTTCCTCACCCGACCCAGCAGCGAAAACCTGAGCCCGAGTGCGATAGTATAGAAATTCCTGATGTGCCCTCTTAGCGACATAAAGTTACTGCAAAAGCAATTAAAATGTTAGTGCCAAAAATGTATCCTATCAGGATCGAACATAAAGGGCGGAATTCTCTGCTCCCCACGTGACGTGGGAGAATCGTGGGAGGGCCTCCCGACATTTTTCACGTCCCCCTGGCACCCCCAGCGATTCCCCCCCCCCCCCCCCCCAGCTCGGAAAAATCGCCACTCGCCATTTTTCACGGTGAACGCCAATTCTCCGCGCCCGATAGGCCGAGTGGCTGGCCCTTCACGCCTGTTTCAACACGCCAGCAACCATACCTGGTCGCTGCATTCGTGAAACGGGCGCCAGATGCCCGTTTGGGGCATCTAGGGGCCCGATTGGCACGGGAGCATCACGACTGTGCTCGGGAGGGGACAGGCCCGCAATCGGTGCCCACTGATCGTTGGGCCAGCGTCCAAAACGAAAGCACTGTTTCCCCTCAGCCGCCCGGCAAGATCAAGCCGCCACATCTTGCCTGGTGGCTGAGGAGAAAGACGGCCACCGCGCATGCGTGGTTTGCGCTGTCTGCGCGATGAAGCCATCCGCGCATGCGCGGGTGACCTCACAAATGCGCGACGAGGGCGGGTGGGGGTGAATTAGGTGTGGGGAGCGGGCCCCAAGGCCGTCGTGAACCTCGGCCGATTTCACGTCGCCCATCCCGATTTTTATCGGGAGCGGAGAATACCGCCCAAAGTATAGTATGTGGTGATATGCATCACTGTAAATGCACAAGGGGTTAATGTAAATACATGTAGACTAGCTAGACACTAGAGGAAGCACCAGAGACATGACATACCGACATTCAACCAATAGGCCAGTAAGATAGGACACGACCAATGGGCATTCAAGATACACACAGAGGTGACACTACCACAGGGGGGCATTACACCAACCCATATATAAGGACACAGCACACATGATCTTCCTCTTTTCAGTGGAGACACTTAGTGAGTACACAGGGTTGCTTGAACCACATCATACCCACCACGTGGATTGTAGCAGACTGGTTAGATAGTCTGAGTAGCTATAGCAGGATTAACAGGAGAGTCAAATCCAAGTAGGAGAATCATTAACAGGTTAATAAATGTGTTAAAGCTATCTCCAAGTCTGAACCATCCTTTGTCAGAGTTCACATCAAGGAAGCAGCTTACGCTATGTCAAGAGCATAACAAAACATGGTACTCTCCTTTTATAAATTCTTAGTTGGGGCTCATTTAAATCATTATCCAATTTTGGTCCTTTAGGTGGGGTAGAAGCACTCGAAGAAGTTCAAATGAGGGTCACCGGAATGATAAATAGTTTAAAGGCCCTTAACTGAAATACTGGGCTCAGGAAGATTAGACTTTCAGAAGTTCATATGGAAGTCACAGCAGTGAAACAATCCGTTTTTAAAATATCATTATTTCATGGGTTGTGAGCAACTCTAGGAAGACCAGCATTTATTGTCCATGCTCCAGTGTCCTTGAAAAGGCGGCGGTGAATGGTTTTCCTGAACCGAAATTGCATTGAACTGGATTGAAGTAAAATTGTTTTAATAGTAAGAAGAACAGAAATGATATTCATTCATACAAATTTTACACTCAAATGTTGGTGAATTGCCATAATCCGCAAAGGTTTCAGTTAGATCAGTAACTGTACATATGTTTGTTACGTTGAGGTCATCTTTATCCTTACGGCAATTTCCTGCGATATTGAATCTTAATGAGGCAAAACAATGGTATCACAAGAGTGCTGCTTACCAGAATCAGGGATCAGTAGCTCATCAATTGTATGAATGACCCCGTTCGTTGTGAGTAGGTCCTTGTTGGTAATGATTTTCTTGCCGTTGATTGTGTGACTGTTACCGTCACAGCCGACCTCCAATGATGAGCCCTCCAAGGTCTCCATGGGTGCGCCTGAGATGATGGCTTCTGCACATTGTATTTTTTTCAAAATATGGTAATTCAGAAGAGCTGCGGAAACATTGCAGAGGCAGAATTTTCACTCATTTATTGCTGTTAATTTATTTTTCTAATTCATTGATGGGATGTGCAAGCATCGCTGGCTGGACCAGCATTTGTTGCTCATCCTTAATTCTCCTTGAACCATTTCAGAGGGCATTTAGGAGTCAGCCACACTGTTGTGGACCTGGAGTCACATGCAGGCCAGACCAGGTAAGGACTGCAGATTTCCTTCTCTAAAGGGCATTAATGAATGAGATGGGTTTTAATGACAATCGACCGTGCTGCAGTCTGGGCAGCACGGCAGCACAGTGCTTAGCACAGTTGCTTCACAGCTCCAGGGTCCCAGGCTCGATTCCCAGCTTGGCTCACTGTCTGCGCAGAGTCTGCACGCTCTCCCCGTGTCTGGGTGGGTTTCCTCCGGGTGCTCTGGTTTCCTCCCAAAGCCCCAACCTGTGCGGGTTTAGGTGGATTGGCCGTGCTAAATTGCCCTTAGTGTCCAGAAAATGGTTAAATGGGAGTTACTGTTTACGGGGATGGGGTAGAGACGTGGGCGTGAGTAGGGTGCTCTTTGTAAGGGCTGGTGCCAACTCGATGGGCCAAATGGCCTCCTTCTGCACTGGAAATTGAAAAACGAAAAACAAAAATTGTTTCATGGTCATCATTAGATTTTTAATTCCAGATTTTTATTGAATTCAAATTTCACCATCTGCCATGGTGAGATTCGAACCTGGGTCCCCAAAACATTACGCTGGGTCTCTGGTACAAATATTCCTTTTTTAATTACTGTATGATTTCTATAACATAAACATTACAATTCAGTAAAATAAGTATACAGTTGAAACTAAGATATTAATTGCAGCGCTCTTGCTTCTGAATCAGAAAGCTGTTGATACAAGATCTACTCCAGGACCTGAATATATTTGAGGCTATCATTTCAATTCAATTTTGAGGGACTGCTGCATTACTGATTGCAATGGTCCCTCCAGGTAAAAATACTAATTAAGAGTGCGATTGAACACACAAAAAGCAGAGTCCCGTTTTGGCACGCACAGCGAGGTGTTTCCCAACGCCTGTAGCACTGAGAAAGACACCGCTATCTAACGGGACTCTGATGTTTTTTTGACCTCGGTTGGGAATACCCCTCTGAGGCCACAATTATCACACTTCCTGCACTGATGAGCTCAGCGAGATGTAACGATTTTTCTTGAACCGCTGCAGTGATTATGGTGTAGGTTCACCCACTGGAGGGAGTTCCAGAATTTTAATCCAAGGACAGTGAAGGAATGGTGATATATTTCCAAGTCAGGATAGTGAGTGACTTGGAGGGGAACCTCCAGGTTGGGGGGGGGGGGGGGGGGGGGGGTTTCCCATGTATCTGCTATCCCTGTCCTTCTAGATGGTAGTAGTCATGGGTTTGTAAGGTGCTGCCTGAGGAGCCTTGGTGAGTTCCTGCAGTGCATCTTATTTTATAAATTTAGAGTACACAATTAATTTTTTCCAATTAAGGGGCAATTTATCGAGGCCAATCCACCTACCCTGCACATCTTTTGGGTTGTGGGGCGAAATATTCGGAAGAATGTGCAAACTCCACACGGACTGTGACCCAGAGCTGCGATCAAACCTGGGACCTCGGTGCCGCGAGGCTCCGTGATTGTTTGTGGAAGGAGTGCCAATCAAAGTGCTGCTTTGTCATGGATGGTGTCAAGCTTCTTGATAGTTGTTGGAGCTGCACTCATCTAGGCAAATGGGGAGTATCCCATAACACTCCTGACGCGTGCCTTGTAGGTGGTGGACAGGCTTTGGGGAGTCAGGAGGTGAGTTAATTGCCACAGGATTCTTCGCCTCTGACCTGCTCTTGTCGGCACAGTATTTATGTGGCTAGTCCAGTTCAGTTTCTGGTCAATGGTAACCCTCAGGATGTTGATAGTGGGGGATTCAGTGACGGTAATGCCATTGAATGTCATGGGAAGATGGTTTGATTCTCTCTATTGGAGATGGTCATTGCCTGACACTTGTGTGGCGTGAATGTTACTTGCCACTTTTGAGCCCAAGGCTGGATATTGTCCAGGTCTTGCAGCATTCAGACATCGACTGCTTTAGTCCGAGGAGCCGTGAATGGTGCAGAATATTTTGCAATCATCAGCGAACAGCCACACATTGGACTTTAAAAAGAACAAAGGACAATACAGCACCGGAACAGGCCCTTAGGCCTTCCAAGCCTGGGCCGACCGTGGTACCTGCCTAAACTAAAACCGTCTGCACTGACAGAGTCTGTATCCTTCCATTCCTACCCTATTCATATATTTGTTTAAATGTCCCTTAAATGCCACTATTGTACCTGCTCCCGCCACCTCCCCAGGCTGCGCACTCCATATATTTATCACGCTCTGTGTAAAAAACTTGCCTCGCACATCTGTTCTAAACGTTTTCCTGTGCACTTTAAACCTATGTCCCCTAGTACTTGACTCTCCTAACCTAGGAAAGAGCATCTGACTATCCACTCTGCCCATGCCAGTCAATCTTGTAGGCCTCTATCAGGTCGCCTCTCAACCTCCGTTGTTCCAGTGAGAACAGACCAAGTTTATCTAACCTCTCCTCATAGCTAATGCCTTCCATGCCAAGCAACATGCTAGTAAACTGCTTTTGTACCCTCTCCAAAGCACTCACATCCTTCTGGTAGTGTGACAACCAGAATTGTACACAATATTCCAAATAAGGCCTAACTAAGGTCCTGTACAGCTGCAATATGACTTGCCAATTTTTATATTCAATGCCCAGCCAATAAAGGCCTTCTTGACCATCTTATCCACATGCCACTTTCAGTGATCGATGGACATGCGCGCCCAGATCTCTGCCTGTCAGTACTCGCTAGAGTTCTACCATTTCCTGTCTAATTCTTACATGCATTGGACCTTCCAAAGTGCATTACCTCACACTTGTCCGGATTAAACCCCATCTGTTATTTCTCCGCCCAAGACTCCAGCCAGTTTATATCCTGCTGTATCCGCTGACAATCCTCTTCACTGTCTTCAACTCCACCTTTTTGTGTTGTCTGCAAACTTACTAATTATGTTGGAAGGAGGGTCATTGGTTAAGCAGCTGAAGATGGTAGGGTCTAGGACACTACCCTGAGGAACTCCTGCAGCGATGTCCCATGACTGAGATGGCTGACCTCCAACCACCACACCTATCTTCCTTTATGCTAGATATGAGTTCAACCAGCGGAGAGATTTCCCCCTGATTCCAGTTTTGCTAGGGCTCCTTGATGCCATACATGATCAAATGCTGCCTTGATGTCAAAGGCAGTCACTCTCACCTCATCTCACCTCTGGAGTTCAGATCTATTGTCCATATTTGAACCAAGGCTGCAATGAGCTTGGGAGCTGAGTAACCCTGATGGAACCCAAACTGATTGTCAATGAGCAGGTTATTGCTAAATGCCGCTTGATAGCACTTTTGATGACCCCTTCCATCGCTTTACTGATGGCTGGGAGCAGACTGATAGGGCAGTAATTGGCTAGGTTGGATGTGTCTTGCTTTTTGTGTGCAGGACATACCTGGACAAGCTTCCACATTGCTGGGTACTGCCAGTGTTGTATAGTAAAAATCACCATAGTCCCAGATGACCACAGACTGCTTTCCCATTTGAGGGGGAGAGTTGACTGGTGGTCATTTAACCCGAGGATCACCACACCTCAGGCGAGGCGCAAGGTTTAAAAGGCGAGCCTTCCTGAATAACCTCAGCTGATATGGGAATTGAACCCACGCTGCTGGCTACATCACAAACCAGCTGTCTTGCCAAATGAGCTGAACCGGCCCCCGGCCAGTGTTGTAGCTGAACTGGGACAGCTTGGCTAGATGTGTGGCAGGTTCTGGGGCACAAGTCATCAGTACTACTGTCAGAATATTGTCAGGGCCCATAGCCTTTGCAGTATCCAGTGCCTTCAGCCATTTCTTGATATCATGTGGGGTGAATCGAATTGGCTGAAGACTGGATTCCGTGATGCTGGGGACCTCTGTAGGAGACCGAGATGGATCATCCACTCGGCACTATGTTAAACTTATATGAATTTTTTAAGAGTACTATGAAGAGTACGTGTTTCCGTCTGCTTAAAAGTTGAAAGAGGCGCTGGAGAAGGTAAGAAATATTTACTAGAATGCTGGCAATGTAACTGAGAGACTATACTTGTCAGGAGCAATTGAACATGCTCTGGCTCTTTTTTCAAGAAAGGAGAAGTTCATGAGCTAATCTGATATGGGGTGGTATGGTAGTTAGCACTGTTGCTTCGCAGCTCCAGGGTCCTGGGATGGATTCCCGCGTGGATCACTGTCTGTGCGGAGTCTGCACGTTCTCCCTGTATCTGCGTGGGTTTCCTCCGGGTGCTCCGGTTTCCTCCCACAAGTCCCGAAAGACGTGCTTGTTAAGTAATTTGGACATCCTGAATTCTTCCTCTGTGTACCCGGACAGGCACCGGAGTGTGGCAACTATGGGCTTTTCACAGTAACTTCGTTGCAGTGATAATGTAAGCCTACTTGTGACAATAAAGATTATTAAATTAAATTAAAAATCGGGCACCACGGTGGCACAGTGGTTAGCATTGTTGCCTACGGCGCTGAGGACCCGGGTTCGAATCCCAGCCCTGGGTCACTGTCCGTGTGGAGTTTGCACATTCTCCCCGTGTCTGCGTGGGTTTTGCCCCCACAACCCAAAAGATGTGCAGGATAGGTGGATTAGCCACACTAAATTGCCCCTTAATTGGAAAAAATAATTGGGTACGCTAAATTTATAAAAAAAAAGAAAAAAATTAAATTAAAGATTGCTGAGATTATCAATGGCTTTGATAGAGTACATGCAGCGACGATGTTTCCACTTTCATGGATACTGGAACTACATAGGATTCCATCGGATATAGGGCGGGATGTACTGACCAACCCGCATGTGTTTTTCACAGGGGAGGCATCCCGCCCCCGGGGTTTTCTGGTCCCGCCGTTCTCAATGGGATTTCCAATAAATCCAGTAAAAAAAGAGACTTTTTACGCTTAGAGGATTGGTTAGAATGAGCAATTTGCTACCACAAGGAGTGGTTGAAGTCAGCACTTCGATGTATTTGACAGGAAAATAGATAAATACAGGTGGGAGAAAAGAACAAAGGATTATGCTGATGGGGTGGATAAAGAAAGTTGGGAGGAGCTTGTGTGGAGCATAAACACTAGCACGGACCTGCTAGGCTGAATGGCCTTTTTTTTGTCCAATAAATATGTGAGACTATTATGAAAGCAGAATATCAGAAACCTTGCATTAACAGCTGTATCATATTGTTAAGTTCTACCTTACATTTCAAAGCCTCTGGATCTCCTAAGATTCTGTTCAAAGTGGCAGGTGGTATCTTCTTGAATGCTTCATCAGTGGGAGCAAAGAGCGTGTACTCTCCATCTTGGCTCAGCATTTCCTCGAGACCAGCAGCAGCCACTGCAGCCTGCAACACATAGTGCATGAGTACAGGGAAGAAATTCACGTCTGAAATCTCAATATTTGCCAAAATAAGTTATGACAGTTTCAAAATCTAATAACTGTTATCTTCTTGATGTATTTCTTCTGAATTACTGGACACCTTATAATTGATTTAATAAACACATTTTGATGCTGTGACGTATTGGCCACTGGAACATGTGTTAGGAAATTGCAAAAGCATATCCCGCGATTTTACTGCCTAAGGATTTGCCAATAAATTGATCTGACAGTCGGGGCTTCCTAACAGCAGAACACATTTCTGAAATCAAACTTAGCATATGTAATAATTGATGGAAAAAAATGCATTAGAATGATAACAGTTGTATGAACTTGCAATCTTCATGCCAATTTCTTCCAAACCTTTGCGATGGCACTTCACATCTTACAATAATTTCTTTTGGTTCATTGATTATATGGATTCTTTTTTGGGAAACAATAGATGGGAATTGAGTTTGCTTTTTGCATCAACTGGCACAGGATCCTAACCTGTCCATGGACGGGGTGAACGTTAAGAATGTCATCAAAACACAGTGGTGCCGCTTGTGTCAACTTAAATACAGCTCCAATTCCAAAGTGGATTTTGACATTGGAAATCTCTGGTTAATCAGGATAGTACCGAAGCAAATAGACTTGAAAGCAGAAAGAATTTCTGATATCACAAATTCAGACAAATTCAGTAGAAAGAATTCCATTTAAATCCCAAAATGAATCTGGGTATTTATTTTACAACAATTCCCTAGGATGAATGCTAATCTACATCCAATTGCAATGCTTTGAATCTGATAGAGAATGTATTCAACATCCTGGGGGTTGACCAGAAACTGAACTGGACTAATCACATAGATACTGTGGCTACAGGAGCAGGTCAGATGCTGGGAATCCTGCAGCGTGTAACTCACCTCCTGACTCCCCAAAGTCTGTCTACAATCTACAAGGCACAGGTCAGGAGTGTGATTTAATATTTTTCCCATGCCTGGGTGAGTATAACTCCAGCAACACTCAAGGAGCTTGACGCCATCAGGACAAAACAGCCTGCTTGATTGGCACCTCATCCACAATATCCACTCCCTCCACCACCTCCACACAGCAGCAGCCATGTGTACCATCTACAAGATGCACTGCAGGAATTCAGCAAGGTTCCTTCGGCAGCACCTTTCAAACCCACAACCAATGCCATCTGTAAGGACAAGGACAACAGATACCTGGGAACCCCATCATGTGGAAGTTGGCCTCTAAGCCACTCACCATACTGACTTGGAAATATATTGCCTTTCCTTCACTGTTACTGGGTCAAAATCCTGGAATCCCCTCCCTAACAGCACTGTGGGTGGACCTACACCTCATGGATTGCTGCAGTTCAAGAAGGCAGCTCACCACCACTTCCTCAAGGGCAACTAGGGATGGACAATAAATTTTGGCCTAGCCCACATCCTTTGAATTAATAAAACAAAGTGAAAATATTTTGTGCGCTCTGCTCATAGTCCTTGGCTCATTATCTATTGCTTCACCCTGGACTGTTTACAGTCAATGGTGGTTTGCCACAGCCTTCCACTCGAAAGGGCAGGGTCAGGGTGCAGCTGCTCAAGTCTCCCTCAGCCAGACTGGGAATTGAACCCACACTGGCATTTTTCTAAACCGCTCCTGAGCCATCTAGCCAGCTGAGATGAGCAGACCCAAATTAGACAAAGTATTAGCGCACAATAAAACTGTAAAAGAAAATAGAGAAAATATTCCTTTAGAATCATTTCAATTATACTAGTATGAGATGGAAATCAATGCATTAAATTTCAAATACAAAGAATTTCTGTAAATTTGGAAACCTAGACTGCCTTTTAAGCTATTTCTAACATAAATGGCTTTCAATATCAACAATCGTGGTGACATTAATGGGTTTATTCCCTGCTCAATTCACCGTGTTTCTGGGGATTAGTAAGGCAATTCCTTTGTGCCTCACCTGACCTCATCAAATTTATAGAATCCAGTCTGCATGACTTTGAGTTGTCTCAGGATCAGGCATGCTCCCAGCAGACACATTTATCTGGAACTGAGGGTGGGAAAACCAACAACTGTTTCCGGTAAAAGTGACCGGCAGTATTGGAAGTAGCTTCCAACAGTTGTCCTAAAAATAATGAGATGTCCTGTAGTCTGAGACAATCAGTGGGTTCCTGAAAAAAAGAAAGGCTGCATTACTTTTTTGGGCCTTTTCAGGTCGCTGCCTGTTGACTTCAGGCATACTGATGTGGGGACGCCAAGCACTAGGGCTCTTTGGGCACCTTTGTATTTCAATCTGCAAAACTTTAGGGAAATGGTGGTGGGAAATCCCTATTCTACCTCATTTGCCTGCCATAACCTTCATTTACAGCGAGAAGTAGACAGTGAATTCTTGGAATTCTCAGGTCAAGATAAAGTGTTCTGAAGGTTATTGTCTTGTGGCATTGCCTCTCTTCCCTACGCTGATTGCCTGTAATAATTTTTCCCTGGGTGAAAAACACAGGAACATTGTATTGGCTCCATAATTAATGACACTTTTTCTTTGATGGATAAAGGAAGCATAAAAAATGGCTGTGGAGCTGAACACACAGATTAGGAAGTATTAGATATAGAATCTTAGAAACTACAATATCAGTAAATAAACACTTTGTGCAGCATCCATAAAATGCTATTTTAACTCAAGTGTCAATCTTTTTATACGTACTCTAAGCTGTTGAAAGTTATCATCAACATCAAGAGTGTCCTGAATGGTATTTGTAAAAGCTGTGATGACTTTGTCAATGACATGCACAACACCATTGGTTGCAAGATGGTCAGCCATCATGATTCGAGCGCAGTTGACGGTCACAATCTGTATGGATATAAACAGGCAATATTTGAACTGGTTTTTGAAAACATTTAGAATGGTGAAGAAAAAGAAAAAGAACAAAAAGGTACAATATGTTGGCAGAATAGTAACAAAGAATACATTTTTCTTACGCCATTGGAATAGTGATGTATGTATATATTTAAATCTTGGTACATTGAGGGCAATGTCGCACCATGCCGCAGTTCATCTGCGAGAATGCGTCTGTCAACCATGTGGTAATGTAGGGCATTGAGCAATTCAATGTTGACGTTGCTTACGAGAGCATCAATAATTTCCTGCATTTAAGGAAAAAGGCAATTAGATCAAACTGCAAAACACAGAACAGTGCAGAAGTAGGCCATTTGGCCCATTAGAATTGTGACCATAATCAAGTCTGCATTGAACCTCTGGAAGAGCACCTTACCTGGGCCCACTCCCCCACCCCATCCCTGTAATCCAGTACCCCATCGAATCTTTTTCGGACACTAAGGGCAATTTAGCATGGCCAATCCACCTAATCTGCACATCTTTGGACTGTGGGAGGAAATAGGAACACCCCGATGAAACCCACGCAGAAATAGTGAGAAAGTGCAAACTCCACACGGGCAGTTACCCAAGG
Organism: Scyliorhinus canicula; assembly: GCF_902713615.1. Taxonomy (NCBI): domain Eukaryota; kingdom Metazoa; phylum Chordata; class Chondrichthyes; order Carcharhiniformes; family Scyliorhinidae; genus Scyliorhinus; species Scyliorhinus canicula. The sequence continues at coordinate 197,520,017 of NC_052149.1, forward strand.
CTGGAATCGAATCTCGGTACTTGACGCTGTGAGGCAGCAGTGCTAACCCTGTGCCACCATCCCACCCATCATTCAATCTATCAAAGGATTATTTTCTTCCCCAGATAAACAATTTAAGGCCATGAACCAGGTTGCGCCAGATCCTGCGGGCCGGGGGCATCACGTTCCATTCGATGCCCTGTGCCAAACCCGTTAAAGGCTCTTCCACTATTCTCTGGGAACAGTGGGATGTGCGATAGGTGCAACAGGGCGATAGAATTGTGGCCATAATCTGTAGACTGGTACTTTAGTGTAGTGCTGAGGGAGGATTGGCTTTTGATCTGAGATGACATCTTCCAAGTCAGATGTTAAATCAAGGTCCTATCTGCCCTCTCAAGTGAAAGTAGAATAGATTATCCACTCATTTTACAGCCATACCAGTCTGAAAACGCCCGATCTCATCTGATCTCGGAAGCTAAGCAGACTCAGGCCTGGTTAGAACTTGGCTATGAGTGGCACAATGGTTAGCACTGTTGCTTCACAGCACCAGGGACCCGAGTTCAATTCCTGGCTTGGGTCCCTGTCGTGTGTGGAGTCTGCACATTCTCCCAGTGTCTGCATGGGGTTTCTCCGGGTGCTCTGGTTTCCTACCACAAGTCCCAAAAGACGTGCTTGTTAGGTGAATTGGACATTCTGAATTCTCCCTCAGTACCCCAACAGGTGCCGGAGTGTGGCGACAAGGGGATTTTCACAGTAACTTCACTGCAGTGTTAATGTAAACCTACTTGTGACAATAATAAAGATTATTATTATTTCACTGCTGTTTGTGGGACTTTGCTGTGCACAAATTGACTACTGCATTTCCAACATTGCAACAGGCACTACTCTTCAAGAGTACTTCATTGGTCGCAATGTGTATTGGGACATCCTGAGGTTGTGAAAGCTATTGTATAGATCCATATTTTTATTCAACCTATTCTGCGTGTGAAAAAGGTGGGCTCTTAATTTTACGAACTCGTCTATAAATGACATACAGGTGATCAAACTGACAATGCGACCATGTCAATCAGGGTTTCATACACTTCAAAGCGAAGTGAAAAGTAAAGTTGACATTGATTACTTGAGGCAGAGCAGCCCAGGCTTCATTACTGGGAGCAAAAATTGTGAAGGTTCCAGGTCCTTCGATCTCGGGTCTGAGTTTGGCACGGTCAGAATACAGCTGAGTGGTGCTGGATCCAACATTTCCCAGGGTGTTGTAGATGTTGTCAATTGGTAAAGCTGTAAAAGTGGAGAAAGGACAAAAGTAACATTTCAATACATCTAATGTCAGAATGTGCTAAAACGTACAATAGTGTGATCAGTTGTGTGAACAAAGTGATGGTAAGAGAGTTGTGAAGATGCAATGGAAATTAAGTTTGTTATAGTTTGTCTGAATATCAAATGTATCAGATGTCAAAGGACAGAATTGTGTGTGCTTTTCTCTGGCATGACCCACAATCTGACATGCATGGCCCTTGTGTGTTGTCTCCTTGTTTCCCATTGAATTCCTACAGTGCAAAAGGAGGCCATTCAGCCCAACGAGCTTGCACTGGCCCTCTGAAATAACACCCTACCCAGGCCCACACCTATCCCCATAACCCCACCTAACCTTTGGACACTAAGAGACAATTTTGCATGGGAAACCCACCTAACGTGCACATAGTTGGACTGTGGGAGGAAACCGGAGCACCCCGAAGAAACCCATGCAGACATGGGGAGAACGTGCAAACTCTACATAGACAGTTACCCAAGGGCGAAATCGAACCCAGGTCCTTGGTGCTGTGAGACAGCAGTGCTAACCATTGTACCACCGTGCCACTCTTTGAAATTTAAAGGTCTGTAGTGTTCGGAGGGTAGCCGATGTTCCATCATTGAGTATATTCAAGTTTGAGACAGATTTTTGGTTTCTCAGGAAATCAAAGGATATGAGGAGTGGGCAAAAAAGTAGAATCGAGACTGAAGATCAGTCATGATCATACTGAATGGCAGAGCAGACCTGAGGGACCAGGTGGTCTTTTCAGGCTCATATTTCTTACATTATATATTCTTACATTCAGAGGCAAATACAGATTGGCAAGTATTGGTCTAAAAATTCCTCTGCCCTCCCTGTGAGGATGGAGCGACATTCCCCTCCAACTCGATCAACAAAAGACAAAGGCAAAGAGCACGAGAGAAATATAAGATGCATTCTGATTCCATCGGGAGCAGAGAGCAGCTGGACCTGTGGGAGTCAGCCTGTACCCAAGAGGAGCAAGCCGGACGTGCGAGGGACATTCTGTGCCGTGAGGAGCAGAGGGACCTGTGAGGGTCAGCCTGTGCCCCGGAGGAGCAGCGAGACATACATAGATTATTACATAGAGTTTACAGTGCAGAAGGAGGCCATTCGGCCCATCGAGTCTGCACCGGCCCTTGGAAAGAGCACCCCACTTAAGCCCGCAGCTCCACCCCATACCAGAAAACCAGCAGCCCCTCCCAACCCCTTTGGTCACTAAGGGCAATTTAGCATGGCCAATCCATCTAACCTGCACGCCTTTGGATTAAGGGAGAAAACCGGAGCACCCGAAGGAAACCCATGCAGACACGGGGAGAACATGCAAAGTCCGCACAGGCAGTCACCCAAGCCGGGAACCGAACCTGGGACCCTGGAACTGTGAAGTGACAGTGCTAACCACTGTGCTTCCCTGCCGCCTACAACCTGTGAGGGACATCCTATACCCAGGAGGAGCAAGCTGGACCTGCGAGGGACGGCCTGTAACCGGGAGGAGCCATGGGACCTGTGGTGAATGTATTACGGCAACCATTCACCACTGTATTGCATTGTACTATGTTGTTACCCTTGTGGACTCCACCTAGGGACCATTGTATCACATTACATCGCATTGGATCATGTTGGTGCCGTTGTGGGCTGCGCCCCTGGCTCCGCCCCCTCGGGGAAGGTATATAGATCTGCTTCCCTGCAGGCGGCTCCCAGTGCAGAGCAGTCGCAGGTAGGCACAGTTCTAGCTGTTTAAAGCCACTGTTCACTTCAACTCTCCATCTCGTGTGAATTGATGGTCACATCAATTTAATCAGCTACAACATCGTGATGGAGGCAGCCCTCAAACCTGATCGACTGGAACTCGACTCACAGACCGCTGAAGCCAAAGGGATTTTTTCGTACTGGCTCCGCTGTTTTGAGGCCTACCTCGCCACCTCCTCCTCGCCCTCCGTCACCGAAGAACAGAAACTGAGCCTCCTCCACGCTCGGGTGAGCCACAGAATCTCCGCGCAGATCGAGGAAGCGACCACGTACGCAGATGCGGTCACGATCCTGAAAAGGCAATACGTGAGGCCGGTGAACGAAGTGTTCGTGTGGCATCTCCTCACCACTCGCCGCCAACGCCCCGGGGAAATCGCTGGAGAAGTACCTACGTGACCTGAAAGTACTCGCGCGAAGCTGCAACTACAAGGCCGTCACGGCCTCACAACACATGGAACTCGCCGTCCGGGACGCCTATGTGGTTGGAGTCCGGTCCAACTACATCAGACAGCGCCTGCCCGAGAAGGGCGCCCTCGACCTAGAAGAGACGGTAAAACTATCCACCTCCCTAGAAGTAGCGATCCAGAGCCACAATGCTTACCCCTCCGACCATGCGACCCCCTCGTGGACACCCAACCAGAAGGTGCCCCAGGCCTGTGCCACACGGCTGCCTGCCCAACCCGGGGGGCTGCCCTGCTATTTCTGCGGCCAGCACCCCAGGCAACATTGCCCAGCTTGGAACACGACCTGTAGCGACTGCGGCCAGAAAGGACACTTTGCCAAAATTTGCCTGGCCAGGTCCAAGACCTCTAAATCACAGGCCAGACTTTCAGACTCACAGGGCTGCAGACCCCGCAGCGTGGCTGTGTTCCTGCCGGCTCCGACCCCTCCGGACACGTCATCTGCCTCATGTTGTCCGTGCGAGCAGCCATCTTTGACTCTACCCAACACGTGCGACTCACGAGGGCCACCATCTCCCACACGGCCCGCCATGTGCGACTCATGGGGGCCGCCATCTTCAACGCCACCCGACACGTGCGACTGACGGGGGCAACCATCTTGGGACCACCCCACCACCTCATACGACGCCGGCTGCCCGCAACTTGGCGCGGTCACTCTCGACCAGTCACGCCCCAAGGACCTCAGGAACTCGATGATGACCGTCCGGGTCAATGGGCACAAAACGCCCTGCCTGTTTGACTCTGGGAGCACGTAGAGCTTCATACATCCAAACACGGTAAAGCGCTGTTCTCTCAGAAATTCCCCCGATTTCCAAACAATCTCCCTCGCTTCCGGATCACATTCAGTGCAGATCTGGGGGTATTGTGTCGCGAACCTCGCGATACAGGGCGCCGGGTACACCAATTTTAAACTCTATGTCCTCCCCGATCTCTGCGCTCCTCTCCTGTTGGGACTGGACTTCCAGTGCAACCTCAGGAGCCTGACCCTGAAGTTCGGGGGGCCCCTACTCCCTCTCACCGTATGTAGCCTCGCAATCCTAAAGGTCGACCCTCCCCCGCTTTTCACAAACCTCACCGCCGACTGTAAACCCCTGGAGAGCACAGCTAGTGGTCATCAGGACTGGGGAGAAGAACTGGATGGTTGTAGACCACAGCCAAACCATAAACCGGTACACGCATCACGATGCACACTCCCCTTCCCCGGATAGCGGATATGGTGAATCAGATTGCACACCACCGGGTGTTCTCCACGGTAGATCTGAAGTCACCTCCTAATCCGCCCAGAGGATCGCCACTACACAGCCTTTGAGGCAGACGGCCGCCTCTTCCAGTTCCTCAGGGTCCCCTTCGGCATCACAAACGGGATCTCGGTCTTCCAAAGAACGATGGACCGAATGGTGGACATGTACGAGCTGCGGGCCACATTCCCGTACTTGGACAATGTCACCATCTGCGGCCATGATCAGCAGGATCACGACGCCAACCTTCAGAAGTTTCTCCAAACCGCCCAAGCCCTCGACCTCACTTATAACAAGGAGAACTGCGTTTTCTGCACAACCCGACTGGCCAGCCTCGGGCATGTCGTCGATAACGGAGTCCTAGGGTCTGACCCTGACCGCAGGCGCTCCCTCCTGCAACTCCCCCTTCCCCACTGCCTCAAGGCCCTGAAAAGGTGCCTCGGGTTCTTTTCATATTATGCCTAGTGGATCCCCAACTGTGTGGACAAATCCCGCCCACTGATCAAAGCTGCCATCTTCCCTCTGGCGGCTGAGGCCCACCAGGTCTTCAGCCGCATCAAGGCAGAAATTGCCACAGCCGCGATGCGCACGGTGGACGAGTCCATCCCCTTCCAGGTGGAAAGCGACGCGTCACCCTCGCCGCTACCCTTAACCAGGCACCAGGTAGCCTTTTTTTCCCATACCCTCAACGCCTCCGAGATAACGACACTCCCCAGTCGAAAAAGAAGCTCAAACCATTGTGGAAGCTGTGTGGCATTGGAGGCACTACCTCGCTGGTAGGAGGTTCACCCTCGTCACCGACCAACGGTCGCTAGTCTTCATGTTCGACAATACACAGCGAGGCAAGATCAAGAATGATAAAATCTTGAGGTGGAGGATCAAACACTCCACCTATAATTACGATATCGTGTATCGTCCTGGGAAGCTCAATGAGCCCCCAGATGCCCTGTCCTGTGGCACATGCACCAGCACGCCTGTACTGTACTCCTCGGAAAACATGTGCATAGGCATAAGTCCGACCCCCTGGTCGAGAGGGTCCAGCTCCTTCACGCCAACCCACAGTATGCCTACATGGCGCACCATGACGATCCCAGTTCATGTTGTAAGTGGATGGTAAGATCCCAGAATGGAACACTGGCTCAAAAAAGCGGTAACGTTTTTTAAATACAACATGGGAGGAATAGAATCACAGGACCGTAAATTAGTTTTAACAACAAAAAAAACATTTTATCAAACATGAAATGTTAGATTATTATACAATACACCTTTACTCCCCACCCCCTCCCCCCTTCCTCAGCTTACCAAATGGGGGCTGGTTTAGCACAGGGCTATAGAGCTGGCTTTTAAAGCAGACCAAGTCAGGCCAGCAGCACGGTTCAATTCCCGTACTAGCCTCCCCGAACAGGCGCCGGAATGTGGCGACTAGGGGCTTTTCACAGTAATGAAGCCTACTTGTGACAATAAGCGATTTTCATTTCATTTTCATGCACACAGATTTAAAGATCAACATGGATTACAAAGTATATCTTAAACTACAATGACCTCAATAACACAAAATCCCTTTAAGCATAGGATGACTGGGGTGATTCCCCACTTTGAGTTCCAATTGATCCCCTAGGCCAGGTGACCCTTAATCTGCTGTATGGTCTTTACAGGGACAATCAACATTGGATGAATTACTTGATAACAAAGGTAGGAAAAACAAGGAGTTAATCAATTGGATGAAAATTAAAATTAAACCTATGGGCGGAATTTACCGTCTGTACACGGCAGCGAGAAATTCCGGTCCCACGCCGATGGACGGGTTTCTGGGAAATCTCGTTGATGACGTCGGGGTCAGTAGATCCCACTGGGGGAGCCACCTCTGCCACTGAAAAACACCCGGCAGGGTGGTCGGTAAATATCGCCCTATAGTTCTGCTATAAAATTTCACTTAAGTTTCAAGGAAATCTTGTGCTCAATGGGAGGAGCTACCATTGGCAGGAGAGGTAACCCCTGGGAAGACACCCTTCGACCCTTCAAAATGACCCACCCCTTCCCTTTGCCCTGTTAGGATCCCCCTGCCTGGCTTGTTTGTCCAGGCGTCTGACAATGATCCTCGGGCTTCCTGCAGCTGCTAGTGGCCATCGCTTCCAGTATTTGAGAGCTGCCTGCTTCTGGCCAGCAGCTCTCAGAGGCCGGACATCCAGCCTGCAATGAAATGTCTGGTGGGAAATTGACCTGGTAGAGTTGGGAACCCTGCTGCAGCCAGCAGGCTGCATAATTGTAACATAATCCCGCCGATCGGCTCCTAGAAATTGCCATGGTGGGTCTCACCACCAGCTCTTCAGCTGATGGAAGCGTTGGTGCGAGCATGAAATTCCACTCAAAATGTTTCAGTTTTGGGGCTCAGCATTCTAAAAGAGCACTCGCTTAGTCTGTATCAAACTCTGGTCATCTAAAATCAATCATTAAATCATGAATTCCGTGATATAATAATGGTATATCAATTATTGCTAATATCTTACCAATGGGGCAGCCTTTTTCTCCTTGCACCCTCGAGTATCCCGGGCAGCATTCATATCGTATAACACTGTAAAACAAGTTAAATAGCATCCAATTATGGACAGATGATATTTTTTCCAGCTAAAATAAAAGCTTTCATGCGCTACGGTGTGCCTGAACAAGGTTTGATCAGGACTAAAGTTTAGGTACGAATTAGAATTGCTACAGTAGAAACAAATGTCTTCCACTACTGCTGTAAGGAGGGATCATTTTGTTAACAGAGTATCTTAGTTATCAACTACTTACGATGGGTATCTCTGAGTTGTATGGAGTACAATAAAATATTTCAATGTGCAATGGAATCACAGGCTAAGACGCAATGTGTTAGTGATCCTTTATGAAATCAGGTCCATTCAAGTTTGAGGCAGCCACTAGTTGAAAACAATGGAAGCACAATCTGTGCCTTAGGCCTCGGTCTAGTTTAGCTCAGTTGCTTGTACTCTCAACTCGACATTAAAGTGCCACATAACAGGCTTTTCAGCAAAGATAAAGCCCATGGCATAAAAGGGAGTGGGACCATTGACTGAGTGACAGTAAATTAGAGGAGTGATGACAGACTGGAGGAGGAATACAGTGGAGTTCAAAATTTGCAGATAACTCAAAACTGGGGAATATTGTGAACCGTGAGCAGGCTCGTGATAGACTTCAATGGGACATCTAAAATCAACGGGCATGTGACAGATGAAATTTTTAATGGAGAGAGGGGTGAAATGATGCATTTTGGTGGGAAGAATTAGGAAAGGTAACACAAAGCAAAGGAAACAATTCCAAAGGGGCTACAGGACAAAGGGATTTGGGGTTTTAGGCGCAAAAATTGTTGAAGGTCTGAGGGCAGGTTGAAAAAGTGGTTAAAAAGGCACAGGTGACCCTGGGCTTTATAAAAGCAAGGGAGTTATGGTGAACATTGGTTCAGCCTCTTCTAGAGTATTGTATCCATTCCTGGGCAGCACTTTGCGAAGGCTTTAGAGAGGTGCTGCAAAGATTTACAAGAATAGTTCCTGGGATAAGGGACTTGAGTAAAGTGGATACATTGGACATGCACGGTTGTACTCTATAGAAAAGAGAAGATTGATAGATGTGTTCAAAGTCATGAGAGGACTGGATAGGGGAGTTAGTGAGGAACTATTCTCATTTGACGATTCGTTGACAATATCTGTGAGCACTGGACACGCTGTGTACACACAATGACAAATGTCACTCCGATAGTGCTTTACACATTGGCAGCACTGGCAGTGTAGTACACTAGCTGTACAATGTGATAAATTACTTCTTAACCAGCAGTATTTTAGACTGTCAGTACTCATGCTGTCACTCCCTTTCTCTGGCAGCATTTCCTAGTGACTATACTTGACACTGATAATGTATCGATACTCTCACTGGCAATACTTACTCCTTGACCATTATGTACCTTTGCATGACAAGTACAACTGCTTAATTTATGCCTTTGGAATATAGCTGTTGGAAACCTAATTTAATACTTCCCGTACATTTACAAGACAAAAGCAATTCTGAATTCTCCATCAAGCATGAAGTAAGGTTGATGCAGTTTGCATAAATCTTTCACTAACGTTTCAAATAAATAAAAAATAGAGCATAGGAGGATGTGATAAACAGGAAACAAGTTGTTTATAATCAATTGTGCTAATGTGCATTAATATCTCAAACAACTAGAAATACGTTCCGAGGGCTTACATGGTAGGCAATGCAAAAAGATGGGATTATCAAGTGACCACACTGAAGTTGGAAAGTCACATCTATCATGTAATAAATTTGGTACACAGGGCATGCATTTTACTGAAGACCTATTACAAGTTACAGTACCTGTTGCTTTTGTAGGTTGCACTGTGTTAGGACTTTCAGAGTATATCACCTTAAGATTGCACAGTCTGGCCACCAGGTTCGCACAAATTAATGAATGTGCATTTTGAAATGTTTTTCTTCATCCCTATCTCTTCACAGTAAATCGAATTTCAATTTTTCTAACTAAGGCTTTATACGGAGTAAAATGCACAGCAATTAGATATTTAACAATAACAATTAAAATTGATCCAATAAATTAGCTTTTATGATTTTTAATGTCTTAACCTAATTTTTACTTAGAACATAGAACAGTACAGCACAGAACAGGCCCTTCGGCCCTCGATGTTGTGCCGAGCAATGATCACCCTACTCAAACCCATGTATCCACCCTATACCCGTAACCCAACAACCCCCCCTTAACCTTACTTTTTAGGACACTACGGGCAATTTAGCATGGCCAATCCACCTAACCCGCACATCTTTGGACTGTGGGAGGAAACCGGAGCACCCGGAGGAAACCCACGCACACACGGGGAGGACGTGCAGACTCCACACAGACAGTGACCCAGCCGGGAATCGAACCTGGGAACCTGGAGCTGTGAAGCATTTATGCTAACCACCATGCTACCATGCTGCCCCATGGGCTTGGACCTGATGGATAGTTTTGTCCAGAACTGGGACTTTGTGAACATTTGGATTAGTTTAAATTTCAACTGGTGTTTTGTTTTCGCACAGTGTGTCTGACAATTGCCTAAAATAACATCAGCGGTAAAATTGAAGGCTTTAGTGCTGGATCCAAATTGGAGGTGGGGAATGTTTCGACCCCCTTGGGAGCTAAGGTGCTGGATTCCCCGATTCTGAGGCTATGTCTCCACGCCGACAAATTCGGCGTAAAACGGCCACCTATCCTCCATTTGGCTGGGGGCTAGCAGCCGAGCAGCGTAGCGTGAAATGGAGCAGCCACAGCCGCTGTGCTTTATACTGCTGACCCGCTTTGTTCGGAGGCCTCCACTCCGAATGGTGAGATGCTGCGCATTTGGGAAATGCAACCAATGAGACACGGGTGCAGATGACTGGACCCATTACATAGAGCGGGTGCAATTTTTTTTTAGTCAAACGGAATGGTTGGAGATGAACATCAGACCGTTATCCTGCTGGCAGCGTTCGAGGGACCCACCTATGTGCTCATCTAGAGCCAAACACAACGGGACAGACCAAACTCCAAGCCATTCGCATTGAGGACCTGAGCAGTGGAACAACATTCATGAAACTCGACATGAGTCACATGTACCTGCAGCTGGTCTTCATTCCGGACTCTCGGAAGTTCATGACAGTAAATATCCACAGAGGGCTGTACGAATACACCCGACTACCTTTCAGGATTTTATCGGCCTGTGCTATTTTCCAACGCATGATGGAAAACATCCTTCGGGGTCTACCCAGTGTGTCCGTATACTCATCACCGGAGTCTTGGAAAATGGACACTTGAAGAATCTGGCCAAAGTCTTCTAGCATTTTGAACATGCCAGCGTCCGCCTCCACAGGGAAAAGTATGTTTTCGATGCCCCAAAGTCACCTATTTAGGGTACCAGGTAGACATGAGGGGGCTTTAACCAGTGGAAGACAGGGACGGGATTCTCCGGTCGCTGACACCAAAATTCGCGTTCGGCCAGAGAATCAACGTTTCCGACAAAATCAGGGCAGACGCCGCTTTCACGATGATCCGCCCCCTCCAAAACGGCGTACTCTAGGACGTTCCAGAGGCCCTCCGCCCGATGCTCCACCCCCGACCAGCCGAATTCCCGATGGCGTTGGTCGCGTGTGCTTCGGTCGCGTGTGCGTTCTTTGTCGGGAACTTGGCGTGGAGGGTGCGGACTCGGTCCAGCGCCTCCACAATCGGGGGAGGGCCGATCCGTGGGCAGGGGGGACTTTGGCAGGGGCTGGTAGCACTGTTGGGTGTTGGTCTGGGGGTCGCGAGCCGGTCAAAGGGGGGCACTATTTTGCCGCCGTGTGCTTGTGCGGCCACGGACCCGGCAATTTTACGGGCCGTATCGGCAGCTAGAGCCGGGTGCTCTACACTGCCTGCCTACAAGCCCCCACCAAACAGAGGATCAGTGGCCGTTTTGCACCGAATTTTTAGTCGTAAAGTGCCACTGTTCCCATCCCGGCATCAGGACATAGCCTTAGGCTGAGGGCCATCCGGAAGGCTCCCATCCCTAAAGGCCTGACCGAACTCCACTCCTTTTTTTAAGACTTATCGACTACTACGGGAAATTCATCCTCAACTTGTCCAAACTGCTTAGTCCACGCTACCAATTGTTAAAAAAAGGACACCAATTAGAATGGAACCCACCCCCACATCGGAAGGCAATGGAGGCAAAAAGGCATTTGTCATCAGAGAAGTTGTTGACGCACTTCAACCCAGAGAAACCACTACTCCTGGCTTGCAACATTTACCCCTCAGGTGTAGGAGCCATTCTCGCACACCAGTTGCCTGATGGGTCAGGGCAACCGATAGTTTTCGCATCTCGCACACGGGCCAACGCCAAGCGGAACTATGCCCAAATTGAGGGCTTGGCTATTGTATTTGATGTGAGGAAGTTCCACCAGTATGTCCAAGGCCAAGTATTTACGGTCTGTACTGACCACAAACCTTTACTTGGGCTATTCAAGGAGGATCAAGTAATTTCCCCCGATCACATCTACCAGGGTCCACTGATGGGCATTATGCCTATCAGCATATGAGTACACGCTGGAACACTGCCCAGGCACGTGAATCCCACACGCTGGAACACCCCCAGGCACACGGATCTCACATGCTGAAACACCACCCAGGCTCGCGAATTCCACAGGCCGACACAGCGAACCATCTATCCCTCTCCACAAGACTGCCAGCTCCCGCCTAGGCCACAGAAATAGTAGCGACTCTCCTCTTATGGATTCCTTGCTGGTCATGGTGCTCGCATGAAAGAATGGACCGAGGAAGACCCACAACTTCTCGGGGCCGACACATGGTCCAGTATGGGGGCCAACACAGAGCTTTGCCCAACGATCTGCGAGTATATACGTCAAAGCTCCTGGAGCGGAGCATGGAGGATGGCATCTGATTGTGGGGGACACGGGTGGTCGTCCCGGAATGCAGTCCGGCGGTCTTGTTCCAGGACCTCCACAATGGACAACCGGGAGTATCCAAGATGAAGATGCTATATCTGGGAGTGACTCGGACATCGAGACGATGGCCCAGCGCTGTGGCCCATGCCAGGAGAATCAGAAGGCCCCACCAGCTGCACCAAGAAACCATTGGGAATGGCTGGGAAAATCGTGGTCCTGCGTCTTCGTCTGGTCATTTCAGGGGGAGACTTTCCTCGTGATGATAGATGCCCACTTGCAAAGTGAAAACCGTAACCATGAAGATGCCAGTAGATAGAACGAGGGGTACTCTATCCTTGTTCTGGGAGGGAGTGGAGGGTGCAAGGATAGTGGTGCGGGAGATGGACCGCACACTGTTGAGGGCCCTGTCCACAACTGTAGGTGGGAAATCACGGTCGAGGAAGGAGGAACACATTTACGAAGCACCATTTTGGAAAGTGGCATCATCGGAATAGTCATCTGTGACACTAGCACCATTGCCGGCCACACCGCCCCCGCCTCTACACTCTGCCCGAAAACGTTACACGCCTCCCGGACCCACCCTGCCAATGCCAGACTGCCGTCCACTCCCCAAATGAACAAGAGGGCCTCAGCCTGAATACATGGACCTTTCTCTGGTCTTGAGGGGGAGAGGGGGGCGGGTGGGAAGAGAGGTGTTATAACCACCCCTGGGGCCAAGGCACATGCTCCATTCGATTTCCCACTTACACAGTTGAGTATGAACTCCCCCTGTAATTGGGGTGTGGTTTCCTCTTAACAATGGGACACTACTCTGTTTAAAAACCCTGACCTGGGTGCAAGTCTGGGAGGTGGACCTTCGGGGACAGGAGTCGTAGTTTTTGTGATTCTGTGTATTCCGTAATAAACTAGTTGTACCGTGTGTTCCTGTTGTCAATCCCATTTGGCTTCTTTAGGGGAGAGCGCTGCAAACATTCTCCTCCCGCTGGGGCCCCTCATGGCCTTTATTGCCACTTCCCAGGGCTTTCTGTCACTTTGCACATGGATGTGGGGATTAGTTGAGAAAGGTGTGAGGCAAAGTTTCCAGGATCTCAGTCCTGCTACTGCCATTTAAGTACAGAGTCTGTGAACATAAGAGGTGGCCAATGATCATACAATTGAGAAATAGGCCACTCCCCTCCCCCCCTAATAAAACCCTTCTTTTTGTAAAGAATATGGAGAAGGCTGATTCACATACACTGATTACTTGATTATGTTTTTGTTATCTACAGGAATGTGCACCCTGAGCCATTCCCTTCAATCTTGATGCATATTCATTGTTTTCACAAACTACTGCAATCTTTCAATTTGCTCTGGAAATGTGTTCCAAGTAATCCTTCAAAAGGAGGGATTACCTCTCCCTTTGTGCTGATCTAATAAAGATTGACTTTATTGGAATGTTTCTGTTTAGTGAATAATTGCAGTTGGAAACATTATTTAGTTGAGTTATTCATATCATTTGAACATTTCCTATTCTCCACTCTAGCCAGACACATAAATAAATGCATTTGGACAAAGCGGTGTTAAAGTTCTATTTCATTTCTGACAGGCCACTCATGCTTAGTAAAACGAAACAGGGATGTATTCATTTATTATGATTAATTTAGTGGCACAGTTTCCAGGGCCGGGATTCTCCCCTACCCGGCGGGGCGGGGGGGTCCCGGCAGGATGGAGTGGTGTGAACCATTCCGGCGTCGGGCCGCCCCAAAGGTGTGGAATTCTCCGCACCTTTAGGGGCCAAGCCCTCACATTGAGAGGCTAGGCCCGCGCTGGAGTGGTTCCCACTCCGCCGGCTGGCGTGAACGGCCTTTGGCGCCACGCCAGCCTGGGCCGAAAGGACTTCGCTGGCCGGCGTAAGTCCGCACATGCGCCGGAGCGCCAGCGGCTGCTGACGTCATCCCGGCGCAGGGGAGTGGGTCTCTTCCGCCTCCGCCATGGTGAAGACCATGGCGAAGGCGGAAGAAAAAGAGTGCCCCCACGGCACAGGCCCGCCTGCCGATCGGTGGGCCCCGATCGCGGGATAGGCCACCGTGGGGACACACCCCGGGGTCAGATCGCCCCGCGCCCCCCCCCCCCCCAAGCCCCCGGAACCCGCCGGCGCCGCCAATCCCGCCGGTCAGGTAGGTGGTTTAATCCACGCCGGCGGGAGAGGCCTGTCAGCGGCGGGACTTCGGCCCATCGCGGACCAGAGAATCACCACGGGGGGCCCGCCGACCGGCGCGGCGCGATTCCCGCCCCCGCCAAATCTCAGGGGGAGGAGAATCCGGGATACGGCGGGGGCGGGATTAATGCCCCCGGGGTCAGAGAATCCCACCCCTGATCTCTAGAATTGGACAGGGATTCTGCAGTGTACTTTAATCTAAGTTCACACTGCAGCAGACCCAGGGGCAGCCTAGTTCATGTACATGAAATGGAGGGCACAATTTAACGGGGAACGAAAGTCTAATTTTGGGCATGAATAGCGGGAGCATGCAGCGCCGATAATGACCCAGCTATCAAACAGGACTTAGGGCCTCTGCAGGGAATACCCGCCGAGGCTGCACTTACCTCACTTTCTCAGCTCAGCTCGTCCCTTCAAGAAGAGATCGGAGCGCCCCGATCGTTTGACCCCCCTACCGCAACCTCTAGACCTCCCCAATGCCCTAACTTACTGATTAAGGAGTCTTCGAGCAGCCCACCTTAGAAGGTCACCACCAGGCCCGATCCCAGGCACAGGCAGCATGGGTACCTTGGCACTGCCAGCTTGGCACCCTGGAAGTAGCCCTGCCTGCCTGGTAGTGCTCTCTGGGCACCCTGGAAATGCCAGGGTGCCATTTTGGCACTGTAAACGTGCTAGGGTGGCACTATCAATGTGCCAGGCTGACAGTGCCAAGGTGCCAGTCCACCATCGGAGGTGCCAGTGTACAACCTAGCCCAGAGCCCGACCACCCAGCGACCTCCGGTAATCTGTCAGAGTCCACCAACGGCCTTTACACCTGGTCCATGTTTGTGGAAACCAGTGCTAAACGGCGCCACTACGAGGTTTCCCAGCCGCTGGCGTTCAATCCCAGGCCTTGGGATATTCCGGCACAGACATATTTGGCTGGCATGATGGCACAATAGTTTGCACTGCTGCTTCACAGCTCCAGGGACCCGGGTTCAATTCCGGCCTTGGGTGACTGTGTGGAGTTTACACTTTCTCCCCGTGTCTGCGTGGGTTTCCTCCGGGTGCTCTGGTTTCCTCCCACAGATGTGCAGGTTAGGTGGACTGGCCATTAGAAAATTACCCCTTAGTGTCCAAAGGTTAGGTGTGGTTACAGGGATAGGGCGGGGGAGTGGGCCTAGATAGGATGGCTCTTTTAGAGCGTCAGTGCAGACTCGATGGGTCGAATGGTCTCCTTCTGCACTGCAGGGATTTTAAGGGAAACAAACTGCTCACCTAAATATGCAAATCTGGATCCCGCCTTGTGAGGACGACATGCAGATCCCGACATATGCAAGATCTCCCAAGGTGTCCTGAGCATTGTAAGTCTTGCAAGAGACTTCTCGCCAGGTTTAACGGCTTCTTTGCGTCACCAACCCAGATACGACAAGGCCATTCGATCCTGCCCAATGTCCCAGAAAACCAAGTTGGGCCAAATAGTCCTCGTGGTACCTCAGACCTGCATTCAAGAGCACCTGACTTCACTCTAACCCACAACCGCACTTCACTCCTCCTCCCCCAGTGTCAAATTCTGCTTTCTAAAACTCCTGTGAAGCACCTTGGAACACTGTTATCACATTAAAGATAAATTGTTATTGAAGCACTCACTCCGTGGTCCATTAGAAGGTATTGATTCAGGAACAGCGTCAGAAACCAAGTAGAATCAAATTCTTCACTACTTTTCCTCCCCTCTCCCCCATGTTTGCCAGATGTCCAGCTCATTACAGCACTAAATCTCTGGGCTTCATCCTTTCCTGGATTTAGTGCAGTGTAATTTGTGGAAATCCTTTTCACATGTGGTAGATGAAATGAATAATATAAATGCTTTTTTAGGGAGTGCCCCAGAGTGGCAGGGGGCAGACAGAATCGAACAATATTCTGAAGAAGTTGCTTCGGAGGGAGCATATGAGGAGCATAAACATTGCAGAGAGTTGGACCCAATAGCCTTTTCCTGTGCCTTGTTTTCTGTGCAAGGCAGGAAAAAAATAGCTTTTCTTTCCCAACCTCAGGACCTTCCAAAGAGCTTTACTGCTTTAAGATCTTTTCAAAGTAAAGTCACGTTTGTACAATAGCAGATGCGGCAACCAATCTGTGCACAGCCAGGTCCTGCAGACAATATGGACGTGACCAAATAATCTGTCTTTGTGGTAATCTTGGAGGTGTAAATATTAGGCAGGGCACCAAGGAGAATTCCCCTGTTCTTCTTGAAACAGTACTGTGCGGCATTGTACATCCAACTGAGAGGGTAGACAGAGCCTTGGTTTAACAGCTTGCGTGAGGGACAGCACTCCGGCAGTCCCAGTATCAGGTTTGATTCCGTGCCCAAATCCCTGGGGTGGGACTTGAACCCACATGTCTTCTGACTGTGGGGTAAGAACCCCTGCTGACAAATCTATAATTCTGTGTAATGTAGTTACAACAGACACGAGAAATACATTTCATGAGGTTCATCCAATAACATTTTCAAAATTCGTAAGCGGTAGCAATGCAGGATTCAGCAAGCAGTTGAAGCAGGCGAGCTCAGAGAATTATCTTTATGGAGATAGAAGTAAATAAAAGCGATTTAACTAACAGAAGGCTAGATACTATTCCATGGGGTTTGGTTCACTGGCACCATCAGCATTGTGGCAGGATGGAGCAATATAATGGGCTGGGCTCCATCTGAACCAGAGTGGGATTAATCAGAGTGGAAAGGATAATTAAACTGAATGCAGAACTTTAAACTAATAAAGTGGTAGTGTGGGGGTCTGTTGAAAATAACATAAGATGCAAGACGATAAAAGTGAAGAATGAGTGTAGCATAAATGGTCAGGGAAAAAATACAACTATAAAACATAAGTAGAATGGAACAATAATTAACTTTTGGAAGATAATTTGAATCTGATATTAAATATATTTGAACCTAAGTGGTTTTATTCCGTTGACTAAGCATACAAGTCACAGACTAACAGAGAATCAATATCACCCCATTTTCCTTCGGGTGGAGATGTAGCTTCGTTGATCCTTTCAATCCTGATTCTCCGTGAATTGTAAAGGAAAGAACGTCTTTCTAGGCCTCTCGTCATGCATGCAGCCCTCGATGACAAGAGTTATTGCAAACAAGATACTGAGAAATGCTACATTTCCGAGAAAACAGATGATCCATCTGTTTACTATTCAACGTGTAGCAAGTTATCTTAGCCCCATTGTCCACTTCCTTGCTCAAGACTATCTTGCCCATCTCCTTTCATACTGTGGCAGTAAAATAAATCAACAGGCATGAGTCATACATTCTGCAAACAACATCCTTTACCCTTGCGGAAAATAAACAACAGTCATTCAAGATGTTTAATGATAGCATGAATGTTCATAAGAACAAAACCTAAATCTTGATTCTATGTATATCAAGATCAGTTACTTTGTACTCCATAGCAATGTATATTTCATCTAAAATAAAGCAGGGGAAATAGAGACAATGGGTGTGATTCTGGCGGGATTCTCGGTGGCTGCAGCACTGAGAAACATCCAGCTACTCAACGGCACGTTGGCGGCTTTCTTTGCCTCGGGGCGGGGGGAGCGGGGGAGAGAGTTTCTCCATGCTGAGGCCACACTTAAAGAGATGTCCTGCTGATCTCACCAGCAGGAATGGTTACTCTCAGATCAGGGCACAATTTTGTCTGGCAGCCCTGGTCCCCCACCCACCCGCCCCCTTCACTCCCCCTGGCTTTTTGCCCTCACCTCCCCAACCTTCCCAAGACCCTGGGAACCACCTCTTACCCCACTTTCATGGGAAAGGCCCCCCTGGGGACGGCACCTGGCAGTGCCATCCTGGAACCTGGGCACTGCCAGCCTGGCACCCTGGAAGTGGCACCCAGGCACCCTGGCACCTAATGGGATGAAACAAGGATTAAGCAGCTGCAGCTAGTTCATAGCCCGTCACGTGTCCCCGTCACCCTGTTTTGCTTTTAAAAAAGTCAAAGGGCAGTTGTTGACTAGTTTTCAATATTGTCCTGGCACCTTGTATTTAGTTTGGTCACACACACTGATGCTCTCGGACTGGTGTCCTCAGTGTGGCTTACCGGAGGCATTCCTTTGTTGTACCCAAATGGGCACAGTAAGAAGTCTTACAACACCAGGTTAAAGTCCAACAGGTTTGTTTCAAACACGAGCTTTCGGAGCACTGCTCCTTCGTCAGGTGAAGGGAACTGAGGAAGGAGCAGTGCTCCGAAAGCTCGTGTTTGAAACAAACATGTTGGACTTTAACCTGGTGTTGTAAGACTTCTTACTGTGCTCACCCCAGTCCAACGCCGGCATCTCCACATCATGCGTACCCAATGGGTACAGAGCCTGCTGTGGAGGAGCCTCTGTTTCCACTGGGGGCCTGTGTAGTAGGCTACATGGTTGGAGTGATGTGGTATTTCCTGGTGCTAGTTCCAATACCTGTAGTAGGTGAAGCCGGTTTCCAACATAGTGAGCAATGTCTGAGGCTACCACCTAACTGTTTGGCTGTGGAGCATGTCTTTGTACCACCTCCAACTTGACATGGCCGTGGGGTGGTCTGGCTCCTGACCATTTAACCAGGTGTTAGAGGGTCACGTGTATAGCACCTTTTTCCTCACCACTCATATTAGTTTCGATATTGAGCCTTGGCAGTAGGAATTGTCATCCTGGTGCATTTGGAAAAAGTAATTGTACTGATGAGTGCAGACCCTGTCCATAGAACCACAGAATTCCTACAGTGCCGAAGGAGGCCATTCAGCCCATCAAATCTGCACCAACCCTCCAAAAGAACTCATGGGGAAGCTCCATTAAGGACTCAGGGCAACGCCTCATGATGATGTTCTGTAGTTGTCTGCACGTGGTGTCCACTTGTTAGGCAACTTTGAGTTCCTAGATTCTACGAGAGGACAGCACCTCTATGGTCATGCTGTCAATGTCTTCCTCATGATCTGCCTGGCCTGTAGTGGGTAGAAAGGCTCTGAAAAGAGCAGCAGCCAAGTACAGCTCCTTCCCACGTTTGTAGATGACACTGAGGTTGTAGAGTTAGCATCGTGCGCTGCAGTCATGCAGATGAAATGAAAAAAATGAAAATCGCTTATTGTCACGAGTAGGCTTCAATGAAGTTACTGTGAAAAGCCCCTAGTCGCCACATTCCGGCGCCTGTCCAGGGAGGCTGGTACGGGAATCAAACCGTGCTGCTGGCCTGCTTGGTCTGCTTTAAAAGCCAGCTATTTAGCCCAGTGAGCTAACCAGCCCCAGATACAGTGTGCAGAGGCTTTTCTTTTAAGAATAGTTACAGGTGGCTGATGATCAGTTTCAATGCTTGCAGGGTGACTGCATAATAACGTCATGAAGTTTCTGACAGGCCAAGAAGTTCCTTTTCGATCTGAGCATAACCAGTCTCAGTGTCAATGGGGGGCCTTGATGCAAAGGCTATTGTTCTGCCATTCTGGATGCAGGCTGCACTAAGTCCGAGCTGCAAGGAGCTTGCTGATATGAGTACGGATGCTCGAACATCAAGTATTGTGGGGCTGAGAGAGCCTGTTTGAGTCTGTTGAGTACTGCTGTGTGGTTCTTGCCAGTACCATTTGACATTCTGGTGGAGGAACTGGCATAGAGGCCCAGTGACGTCACTGTAACAGTGAATGAACTTGGAAATAATTCATCACATCAGGGAAGTGCCGTAAAGCATATTTGTCCACAGGGATGGTTGTCTGTCTAATAATCATTGTCTTGTCTGGATCCTACTTAGAACATAGAACATAGAACATTACAGCACAGTACAGGCCCTTCAGCCCTCGATGTTTGGGCAGCACGGTAGCATGGTGGTTAGCATAAATGCTTCACAGCTCCAGGGTCCCAGGTTCAATTCCCGGCTGGGTCACTGTCTGTGTGGAGTCTGCACGTCCTCCCCGTGTGTGCGTGGGTTTCCTCCGGGTGCTCCGGTTTCCTCCCACAGTCCAAAGATGTGCGGGTTAGGTGGATTGGCCATGCTAAATTGCCTGTAGTGTCCTAATAGTAAGGTTAAGGGGGGGAGTTGTTGGGTTACGGGTATAGGGTCGATACGTGGGTTTGAGTAGGGTGATCATTGCTCGGCACAACATCGAGGGCCGAAGGGCCTGTTCTGTGCTGTACTGTTCTATGTTCTATGTTGCGCCGACTGGCTATGATAAATTGGCCATGATAAATTGCCCTTAGTGTCCAAAATTGCCCTTAGTGTCGGGTGGGGTTACTGGGTTATGGGGATAGGGTGGAGATGTTAACCTTGGGTAGGGTGCTCTTTCTAGGAGCTGGTGCAGACTCGATGGGCCGAATGGCCTCCTTCTGCACTGTAAATTATATGACCTGTGAAACCGCCCTAAAGCCCATCTACACTATTCCCTTATCATCCATATGTTTATCCAATAAACAGCTTCACACCATCGACTGTGAGTAAATGGCACATGTAGGGAACCTGGTTGAACCGGCATCTGCATATAGAGGGTTCAGCTTTAGCAGTATGGTCCTGCTTTTTTTAAGAATGAGTCAAAGACATGCACATGTTCTTGCAAACTACGACCCCAAACCAGGATATCATCGACAAATGATTTTGCAGGAATGCTCTGCAAACGGTTGCTCCGTACATCGCTGGAAGGCTTCGCTGTCAGTGGAGATCCGATAGGGCATACGAAGAAAATCGTATCTGCATACCAGAGACATGAATGTGTTAAGTTGCGAAGAATCCTCATCTCAGGAAAATAGCCAGATCCTGCAATTTGCACCCAGGATGCTGAAACTTTAGCATTGGGCATGTCAGCTATTATCTGTTCAGCCATCCTCATAGGGTGATGAGATCTGAGCAGTAGCTTGTTTAAGTGAGATAGGCTGATGTGAATCCTGACGATGCCATGCTTCCTTAGCACAGCCAGCATTGCTGAAACCCATTTGTTCCCTCATCTATAGGAGTTAGGACATCTAGTGTCATCATCCGACGCAGCTCATTGACAACGTTTTGCTTCATAGCTAATGGTACTCTTTTCAGAGCACAAACTGTTGGTGGTGCTGAATCTTCTAGTCTGGTGTGGTATATGACAGGTAACTTATCGCAGTTGAAGCGGCCTTTGTACGCTCTCATTTCCGAGAGCTGGTGTGGCAGAGCATGTGCATCTGGACCAAAGTGGATGAGCACCAGTGCGATGCTGTCCCAAAAAACCGAACAGTTGGCTTATGTTCTGGTCGACTATGTGAAACTTGAACCTCACCTGTGTGCAATGGAGAGTAACCAAACATTCCGTACAGCTGATTTGTTCGTCACAGGCCACGCGATCCATCTAGGTATTGGGGTCTGGTGTTGCATATAGGTCTAGTTCCCATAGCATTTACCTGGGCAATATATTGCAATTTGCTCCCATGTCAATCTTTACCTTCAGTCTTGCGTTGCTGCGAACACTATTTGGGGTGGTGAAAATTTCACATTTATCTGTGACAATGTTGACACTCTCACAGTCGAGTGTTGTTAGTTACTCTGGCTGAGCTCCAGTTCATTTACCTTGCCCAAACTCCAAACCTTTGAGGAATGATTGGCTGCAATATGACTGGTGGCACCGGAAGGTTGCTGTGGTTTAGATCTGCAGCATTTGGTTCCATTTGCCACATTTATTGCAGGGTTTACTAAATGTGTAACATGCTGCCAGGTTCTGAGGGTGATGGCCATTACAGATGGGACAGGGCACACTCTACTGTCAAAACTTCTGTTTCCCATCTTAACTCTTTGCTTTTTTTTTTCAGACTATTTGTTTAGCGTGCAGGTGCTGATGGCTATTTGCAATGTTAAATCTTTCTCTTGAAGTAGCTGCTTGCTCTCCGAGGACCTCACAGACTACACAATCCCTGATTAACTCATTGGTAAGGGTGCCAAACGCACATTTATTGCTAAAATATTTTTAGTTTGCAGTATAGGACTGCACCGATTTGTCAGATATTTGGGTTGTCGAGTTAAACGCACATCAGTTGATATTATGTTCTTCATGGGCAACCAAACATTCTCAAACCTTTTTAGCAGTATCCTGGGTGTGGTGATGTGCATCACTGTAAATACACAAGGGGTTAATGTAAATTCATGTAGACTAGCTAGACCAGGGGTGGGCAAACTTTTCCGTGCAAGGGCCACATTCAGAAATTCACAATTCACAAAGGGCCGCATAGTATATTAAGTAAAATAATTACTTCACCCGGTTATGATTCTGGGCGCCTCATATAGAACATAGAACAGCACAGAACAGGCCCTTCGGCCCTCGACGTTGTGCCGAGCAATGATCACCCTACTCAAGTCAACGTATCCACCCTATACCAGTAAGTAACCCAACAGCCCCCCCCGCATTAACCTTAAAAAAAAATTAAAAAAAAAAAAAAAATTTTAAAAATTTTTTTTTTTTTTTTTTTTTTTTTAATGACTTGGTGGGCCGCAGAAATACCTTTGGCGGGCCGCATGCGGCCCGCGGGCCGTAGTTTGCCCACCCCTGAGCTAGACACTAGAGGGAGCACCAGAGACATGACACACAGACACTCATCCAATAGAACAGTTAGATAGGAAACGACCAATGGGCATTCACGATACACACACAGAGGTGCCGCAACCACAGGAGGGCATTACGCCAACCCATATATAAAGGACACCACTCACATGATCTGCCTCTTTCCAGTGGAGACAGTCAGTGAGTACAGACACAGGGTTGATTCAATATCATTCCCACCACGTGGATTGTAGCAGACTGGTTAGTCAGTCTGAGTAGCTACAGAAGGGTTAACAGTAGTGTCGAACCCGAGTAATATAAGTGTATATAGTTTAATAAACGTGTTGAAGTTATCTCCACGTCTGAACCTTCCTTTGTCAAGTGCACCACAAGGAAGCCGCTTATGCCACACTTAGAGCATAACAAGACACTGGGGTCTTCTTTCTCCTCCTCCATTTGGAAGACAAAAGATTCAAACATTTCAATAGCCTTAGGCCTTCTAAATTTAGCAAGCTTGCGTCATTTTAGATTTGCCTAATAATCCGACACCATGGTCGTCTAATAATCCGGCATCGTGGTTAAACATGGCCCAGTTGTCTGGAATGTTTTCGTCAAGCAAGAGCAGCTTGAAGCGCGAAGTACTTATGCCATTCTGCCAACTCCTGACACCATGTAGAAGACTGGGTTCCAATGACTGGCAAACAAGGACAACAATACTTTCTTCAGTACTCTCAGTAGCTCTTACTCGCTTCCACTCTTTCCCCGCTTGGGGATAACCCCCGCGCTTCCGACACATGACCCTTTAGGTAGCCACATCATCATATGGCCACTCAGTCTACGATGGGCAAAGGACATGGAATAATATTAATCCAAAATTTTAGCTACCCTAATATAATCTGGCAAGAAGAAGAGGTAGTCAGAGAGGGAACAGAGGTTTTACAGTATTTGCAGGACTCCTTTCTTACACAGTATGCAAAAGGTTCAAGAAGATGGACCTAATAATGCGAGATGAGCTGGAACAGGTAAGAGAAGTAAATAGAGGGGAGCATCTAGGCAATTGTGATCACATTCCATTTTTAATAATATTCGGAATGTGTTGCCAAGTTGTCGGTCGTTTTCGATGCAGCAAGTTTACAATTGTCTGCACTTAAGCCAGACTTCTATATTAAAGCCAGAAATTCACAATATGCTGTAGCTGTACCTTAGAATGCTGAGTCAATCACAAAGTCCATGATGTTTCACACTTGGCCTCTTTACTTCATACAACTCCTTCATAAACAATGGGGTCAAATTTGATGTGATTGATAATGCAAAACTATTGGTAGCAGACAGACAGCCCAATATTTTACCATTGCAAATTTACGTTGTCTATTTTTATTGAATTTGAAAAATGTGCCTGGATAGGAGTTCAGAAGGTTCACTTCAATATAGGGAGGCAGCCTACGCTAATTTCTGTCATCGCTGCCTAAACCGAAACGTCCTGCTAAATTTAGTAGTAGCCTGTGCATATATCCATAAATTGGGCCTTCCAACCTCAAAATCGATGGAGGCAACATTGCTGATTTTTTTAACCCTCCCCTCACTCTCTTCAGTGTTCCCATCTGGATCTCTCAGGCTTGTATACAGAAATGTTAACTTAAGAGAACGCCATTATTTGATCAACAAAGATATCAGAAACAAATATTAGTCCTAATGGCAGCTTTTTGATCTCCACAATTTATTTATATTCCTAGAAGCTAACAGGATAAACCTTGTCACCTTCCTAACTAACTGTTCAGTCTTTTGATATACCACAACAGGAGGGAATCGCATATCGTCAGCTACAGGAAAGCAAACAGGAGTTCTCAGTGTTCCAAGAACCGTACACAAATGACCACAAGCGCCAGGAAATAAAAATATTTGCTAAATGATAAATGTTCTGGCTCAATGAACATGCAGCTGTGGTTGCTATCATTGGTGTTTCCAAACTGGTCGCTGTCTCCCATGCAAGATTTATGACGTCTGTCTTCTTAGCCACTTCAGTTTTCTGTAATGAGGTTCATTCCTGTGGGCTGCACAGAATTTCCATTTCTAGCTAACATTTCCTCTATCTTAGTTTTCACTAATGTATTTTGTTTCTTGATCCAATATTCTGTGAGAATATATGCTCTTACTGGTAATTTTACAGGTAATTATTACTGGTTCTTCTGATAACTTCTTTGTTTTGACAAGTAGCTTACCCTTGTCATTATTATGTGATAGGTCATTAACATATTCGGTCAAGTTATTGATAACATACTAATAGCGAGATATTACTGAAGTATCGGTGTCAGAAATCTGCTGGACATGATCATTATTGATCAGGTGGACCCACATTGAAAGTGCTTTGGCACGGGAGTCATTGACTTCCAAACAAGACATGAAACCAGCTGGCTGCAAAAGAGCTTACGGCACTGTTCGAAGAATAGCAGAGGGGGTTTCCGGATGTCGAGTCCAATATTTATCTTTCAACCGACATGAAGTACTTCATTCGCTGTAAAGTACATTGAGATGTTGAGATGATGTTAAACACTCATCATGTCCAACTTGGTATCGCGAAGAGGCCGCTGAATCTCGCGAAAGGCCTCTTGCACAATTCACGATGCTTGAGATGTCCACAAGATTGAACGGGGCATCGCGATCTGGATCTCGCCAGTGTTGCGAGATCTAGGTCGGTATATTTAAATGATTTAAATGAGCCATTTAGCTCATTTAAATATGCATGCGCCAGACTCTCTGGGCTCCCGGTAACTAAGCGTCACCCCAGTGAAGCCTTGACTGGGTGCCATTTAGTACTGGTTCACACAAACGTGGACCAGGCATAATGGCACCTGGGTGTCTCCCAGGCCATTGGAGACCTCATAGTGGTTGGGAACAGGGCATGGTAGCACCCTGGCTCTCCCTCTGGCACCTGGGCACCTTGGCACAGCTTTTAAACACTCCCTCACAACTCACTCCCAGTCAACACACTATTATGGCAGCACACGGACCTACGCCATGCTTCGGGGATGCCAAACTGGCCAGGCTGCTGGATGCCCTGGAGGAGAGACATCCTGTTCGCCGAGGAGGTCAGAGGACCAGCAGGGCCGCCAATGGCACCTGGAAGACAGTGGCAGAGGCCGGTAGTTCGGGCAGTGTGACCAGGAGGACTGCTGTTTAGTGCAAGAAATAAACCAACAACCTCCACTGACTCGCAAGGTTAAGTGAACACCTGCCCCCTGGCATCAGTTCCACCTGCCATCCCCCTGACTTACGCCACCTCCCCCCCAAACAGGTCAGCAGCAGGCACCCCACACCCTCCCCACATCCGACAATGGCGCTTGTCCCTGGCACTCACCAGCATGACTCCTCCATGTCTAGATGCAGTGCCCACACATGCCACCCGCCGAAGACCCCGGAAGCATCAAGTGCGCGATCACAATGCCTCCACTCTGTCCTCGGAGGAGAAGTTAGCTCAGAATAGGCGTGAAAGGGCCCAATCAGTGGAGTTCCAGATATCAGAGTCCTCACCCGTTATGAGGAACAGGCCCTGGAGATCATGGGGTTGTCCAAGGCGAGAGCAGTCACTGAGAGCGAGGTTGGCCTGCACCGCAGAGGTTAGGATCCACTGCCAGATAACCCGTTTTAAATTAGTTGTTCATTTCAGACAAAATGATCCTTCCCTCTCACTGACCACATGTCCGTTTTCACGCAGCATCTCCACCTGATGGGGATAAGCCACCCATCTCCCCACCCCACCCCCCCTCATGCCCTGTCACCCAGGGGAACATAACCGCAGAGGAGAGCTACAAGGAGACCACCATCAAGACATCACAGCTGTTATCCCCACCTTCCCCCAGTGCAGAGACACACCCCGCTAGTGGACAGGCCTCTGGGGCTCAATCGGTTGAGTATCATACAGATGCACATTAGATAGAGGCAGGAACATCCAAGGGAACCGGCAGTCTGAAGTCTGCTGGGTCGAGGACTCAGCTGAGAGCCTTTGAACCTTGGATAACGAGAGATATTGTAGGCCTCGTCAAAAAGAGAAAGGAGGCATTTGTCAGGGCGAGAAGGCTGGGAACAGACAAAGCCTGTGTGGAATATAAGGGAATATAAGGGCAGCACGGTAGCATTGTGGATAGCACAATTGCTTCACAGCTCCAGGGTCCCAGGTTCAATTCCGGCTTGGATCACTGTCCGTGCGGAGTCTGCACATCCTCCCCGTGTGTGCGTGGGTTTCCTCCGGGTGCTCCGGTTTCCTCCCACAGTCCAAAATGTGCAGGTTAGGTGGATTGGCCATGGTAAATTGCCATTAGTGTCCAAAATTGTCCTTAGTATTGGGTGGGGTTACTGGGTTATGGGGATAGGGTGGAGGTGTTGACCTTGGGTAGGGTTCTCTTTCCAAGAGCCGGTGCAGACTCGATGGGCGGAATGGCCTCCTTCTTCACTGTAAATTCTATAAGGAAAGTAGGAAGGAACATAAGCAAGGAGTCAGAAGGGCTAAAAGGGGTCACAAAAAGTAATTGGCAAATAGGGTTAAGGAAAATCCCAAGGCTTTTTACACGTATATAAAAAGCAAGAGGGTAGCCAGGGAAAGGGTTGGTCCACTAAAGGATAGGCAAGGGAATCTATGTGTGGAGCCAGAGGAAATGGGTGAGGTACTAAATGAATACTGTGCATCAGTATTCACCAAAGAGAAGGAATTGGTGGATACTGAGTCTGGAGAAGGGTGTGTAGATAGCCTGGGTCACATTGAAATCCAAAAAGACGAGGTGTTGGGCGTCTTGAAAAATATTAAAGTAGATAAGTCCCCAGGGCCTGATGGGATTTACCACAGAATGCTGAAGGAGGCAAGAGAGGAAATTGCTGAGGCCTTGACAGAAATCTTTGGATCCTCACTGTCTTCAGCTGATGTCCCGGAGGACTGGAGAATAGCCAATGTTGTTCCTTTGTTTAAGAAGGGTAGCAAGGATAATCCAGGGAACTACAGGCCAGTGAGCCTTGCGTCAGTGGTAGGGAAATTACTGGAGCAAATTCTTTGAGACAGGATCTACTCCCATTTGGAAGCAAATGGACGTATTAGCAAGAGGCAGCATGGTTTTGTGAAGGGGAGGTTGTGTCTCACTAACTTGATAAGAGTTTTTTGAAGAGGTCACAAAGATGATTGATGCAGGTACGGCAGTGGATGTTGTCTATATGGACTTCAGTAAGGCGTTTGACAAGGTCCCTCATGGTAGACTGATACAAAAAGGTGAAGTCACACGGGATCACGGGTGAGCTGGCAAGATGGATACAGAACTGGCGAGGTTATAGAAGGCAGAGAGTAGCAATGGAAGGGTGCTTTTCTAATTGCAGGGCTGTGACTAGTGGTGTTCCATAGGGATCAGTGCTGGGACCTTTGCTGTTCGTAGTATATATAAATGATTTGGAGGAAAATGTAACTGGTCTGATTAGTAAGTTTGCAGACGACACAAAGGTTGGTGGAATTGCGGATAGTGATGAGGACTATCAGAGGATACAGCAGGATTTAGATTGTTTGGAGACTTGGGCAGAGAGATGGCAGATGGAGTTTAATCCGGACAAATGTGAGGTAATGCATTTTGAACGTCTAATACAGGTAGGGAATAGACAGTGAATGGTAGAACCCTCAAGAGTATTGAAAGTCAGAGAGATCTAGGTGTACAGGTCCACAGGTCACTGAAAGGGGCAACACAGGTGGAGAAGGTAGTCAAGAAGGCATACGGCATGCTTGCCTTCATTGGCCGGGGCATTGAGTATAAGAATTGGCAAGTCATGTTGCAGCTATATAGAACCTTAGTTAGGCCACACTTGAAGTGTACTGTTCAATTCTGGTCACCACACTACCAGAAGGATGTGGAGGGTTTAGAGAGTGTGCAGAAGAGATTTACCAGGATGTTGCCTGGTATGGAGTGAATTAGCTATGAGGAGCGGTTGAATAAACTCGGTTTGTTCTCACTGGAACGACGGAGGTTGAGGGGTGACCTGATAGAGGTCTACAAAATTAGGAGGGTCATAGACAGAGTGGATCGTCAGAGGCTTTTTCCCAGCGTAGAGGGGTCAATTACTAGGGTGCATAGGTTTAAGGTGCGAAGGACAAGGTTTAGAGGAGATGTACGAGGCAACTTTCTTTACACAGAGGGTAGTGGGTGCCTGGAACTCGCTGCCGGAGGTAATGGTGGAAGCAGGGACGATAGTGACATTTAAGGGGCATCTTGACAAATACATGAATAGGATGGGAATAGAGGGATACGGACCCAGGAAGTGTAGAAGATTTTAGTTTAGATGGGCAGCATGGTCGGCCCAGTCACTGAGGGACATGTTCCAGATGCAGGTGGACATTGCCAAAGCATGCCACAGAATGGCCCAGTTACTGAGGACCATCGCTTAGGACGTTAATACCATGGTGGTGACAATGGAGAGCCGCCAGGACTGGCAGAGCCAGATGGCTCAGAGGCTTCTGGAGCTCACTCCAGTTGCCCCTCTGTCCCATGGAGATCTTCAGGACCCTACGGGCAATTGGAGGAGGGAGCAATAGAGGCTGACCCTGTGCCTGCTACAAGAGAGATGACAGCCGTCTCAACCTCATCCGAAACCCCCTCTCCTCCTGATACCAGGGGTCTCAAGGTCAGCAGGCAGAACAGGGTGGGATGGTGATGACAGTGGTACCGGTAAGTCGGCCTGGGCCCTCTGGCTCTAGGCCGTCCAGAGGACATATGCCAATGGCAACAAAGGCCACAGGGTGCAAAATGCCTCCTCCTCTGATGTGCATACTCAAAGCACACCTAGACGTAGCAGTAGAGCACAAAAAAATCCAGAAGATCAAGGATCATTGAGTGGGCATTGGGGGCATGCAGAGGAGGGCACGGGCACTATTAGTAGCTAGGGGCAATTGAATTTTCAATTGTTCACCATTAAACATATGACACCTGATAAAATGTGAAGCCTCTGTCATGTTACTCTCCAAAGTGGGCCTGACAGCACCCCCATACACTGCTGTCTTCCACTACCCCCTCCGTCTGCCCCCCGGCCACTGTGGTCCAAGATCATGAGCTCCCAATGCAGACTCCATTCAGAGAATGGGTGTGAGAGTGCTGTCAGCAGAAAGACAGGAGTCAGACTTTGGAATAAATGAGGTGCACCAGAGCTAACCTTGCAACGGCTATTATCACTCGTCTGTCTTGTATATTTAACAGCTGGCAATGCTGACGTAGAGGTGATGTTACACAGAACCTGGGAGAGTGGAACAGGGTAGTAGGGCAGGTGGGGTAGGGGAGGTTGGGAAATGGGTGGAAAGTATTGGGGTGGGCGTGGTCAATAGGAAGAGCCGATCTATGTGGTGGGGGGGGAGAGAAGGAGGTGAGCTGATGGATTGAAGCTTCGTCCTATGAGAAGCGGACAAGGATAAAGTCCTCCCTGGCTCTCTGGCCATGCCGGATCCTCGCCGCCACCTGTCTTTCAATCTCAGGCTGCTCCAATGGGTCCTGCATGGGCTTGTCCTCCAGCCCTTCCTGGTCTGGCCTCTCCTCATAGGAGGCCACATGTTGTTTCTCCCCCAGCATGTCGCCCACTGCTGTGCCAGGTTGTGGGTGGCACAGCAGACCACCACGAAGCGGTAGACCCTCGGGGAGTATACTGCAGAGCACCACCAGAGTGGTCCAAGCATTGGACCCGCATTTTTAACAGCTCCATGGACGACTCAATGGCAGCACAAGTGGCAACATGGCTTATATTGACACTGCAGTGAACTTACCGTGAAAATCCCCTAGTCGCCACACTCCGGCGCCTGTTCGGGTACACAGAGGGAGAATTCAGAATGTCCAATTCACCTACTAGCATGTCTTTCAGGAATTATGGGAGGAAACCAGAGCACCCAAAGGAAACTCATGCAGACACAGGGAGAACATGCAAACTCTGCACGGACAGTGACCCAAGCCAGGAATCGAACCCGGGTCCCTTGTGCTGTGAAGCAACAGTGCTAACCATGCCACCCCAAGTTGAACATTCAGGGTGTGGAACCTCTGTTTATGAAGGGCACTCCCTGATGCCCCAGTGCGCGCATGGCGACATGTATGCCATCAGTTACTGCTTGTACCTGGGGAATCCCGGCGATGGTGGAGAATCCTGCAGCCCGGGCACCTTGCTGGGCTTGGCCCAGCTCAAAGTTTATGTAGTTTGTTACGGGGCATATGGGACATCCCTGACTGCACGGATGCACTTGTGGGTTGTAGCTTGGGAAATGCCACGCAAGTCCCCACTTGGCCCTGGAATGACCTGGTCACATAAAGGTTCAAGGCTGCAATGACCTTCACGGACTCCAGGAGTGGGTGTCCTCCTCCTCCACAGGGTGCCAAGAGTGTGGGGACATGGCATAGGTGCCACATTAACTCCTTATTGAGATGCCTCATGCTGTCTGTCATCTCCCCGTACGACCACCGACATAGAACATAGAACAGTACAGCACAGAACAGGCCCTTCAGCCCTCAATGTTGTGCTGAGCCATGATCGCCCACGTATCCACCCTATACCCATAACCCAACAACCCCCCCCCCTTAACCTTACTTTTTTTATTAGGACACTACGGGCAATTTAGCATGGCCAATCCACCTAACCCGCACGTCTTTGGACTGTGGGAGGAAACCAGAGTACCTGGAGGAAACCCACGCACACAGGGGGAGGACGTGCAGACTCCACACAGACAGTGACCCAGCCGGGAATCGAACCTGGGGCCCTGGAGCTGTGAAGCATTTATGCTAACCACCATGCTACCCTGCTGCCCTATAGACATCTATAGACATTGGGCTGTTGCCGCCGTTCCTCTCTAACTCTCTCCTCAGTCTGAGTGCCAGCCGAGTCTGCAGGGTGTGTGGAGGCTCCTGCATATGGGGTGGTGCCTCCAGCCTACTTCAACGCTGCTGCTTCTACAATGTCTGGCAGCCTGGGCTGCTGCCACATCCGCAAGGGCTGCCCAGCAGGGTCAACAACCGCCCATTTTAGTATCTATAAAGAATTGGAGAAGGAGAGAGATGGACAATCAGTTCAGGCTTCCACTACGGGATCCTAAAATCCCTAGGCCTCCCCCACCCGTACGTGCCCTGCCTTCTCTCAGAGTCCATTCCATCAAACCAGTCGTGCCGGAAAACCTCACTCTGCACAATCATCCTTGGCCACAGCAGGAGTTCCGAGACCCCAGACCCCAGCCAGGAACATTAGGGAGACCGTGATGAGTTGCTCTCCCCGACCCACACACTCACCTTTTGGTCGCGCAGATGTTCCCAGTGCTGAAGCCTCTCTCCTGAGTGTCTGATTGTTGGCCCCTGCCTCTGACATTGATGTCTCCAGGCTTCAGGCAGACTGTTCGGGCCTCAGTTTGATTGGAATGCTGGACAATAACACTTGTCTGAGACAAATGTGTACCCATCAGACTGGGAGCTATGAAGTTCTCACATAACAAATACGGCATTATGTGAGGATAGGGTCTATTTAAAAAGCGGCAAAAATACCCAACTTTATTCTCATTTGGACCATTCATTATGAGCTACAATTTACAATGTACACTTTGTATATAACACAAATATCACGCATTCAGGAAAACAAAAGGGCGGCAACGTGGCTCAGTGATTAGCCCTGCTGCCTCACGGTGCTGAGGACCCAGGTTCGACCCCGGCCCTGGGTCACTGTCCATGTGGTGTTTGCACATTCTACCCATGTCTGTGTGGGTCTCACCCCCACAACCCAAAAGGATGTGCAGGGGAGGTGGATTGGCCGCACTAAATTGGAAAAGAATAATTGGGTACTCATTTATTTTTTTTAAATTCAGGAATACCTCTCCGACACCGTAGCCTCGATTTAATGGTCTCATCGAGCCCGACCTGGTGTTGCAATGGGGCTGTTTAATCTCGTGAGAGGCAATTAGCGACACTCAAGACGTCTCGTGTGATTCAACCGAACCTCGCGTGACGTCACGATCTGGATCTCACCCGCGCTGTGCGAGATCCACATCAGTACATATAAATATGCCTGTGCCATGTTCTTTGGGTTCCCGGGAACTAACAGCACCCCCAGCGAGGCCTCCACTGGGCATAATTTAGTACTGGTCCACACAAACATGGAGCAGCTGTAATGGCACCTGGGTAGTTTTCCCATGCCTTTGGCGACCCCTGGGTGGTTGAGGACAGGACAGGGTGGTATCCTGGGTCTCCCTCTGGCATCAAGGCACATGGCACTGTCAGGCTGGCACCTTGGCTCTGACACCCAGGCACAGCAAGTGTGCCCAGGTGGCACTGCCAGGCTAGTAGGGGCACTGTCAGGGTGGCAGTGCTAGGGTTCCCAAGGAGGCACTGTCAAGCGTCAGGGCTTGAGGGGGGCCATGCCCTTAGAAGGGATGTTGAGGGAGATATGTAGGGCTGAAGGGCGGGTATGAAGGGGCCTCATAAACATTGAGGGCATGCAGGTGGGGTCCTGAAAGAGAAGAAAGGTCCAAAAATGTGGGTGGGGAGACCTGAAGATGCAGGAGCCCACAGCGACCCCACAGCAGCGTGTTCTTCCTTGTGGGGGGAGGGGGTAATAGCCATGTGTGGGGGGATGGTGGAAATACCCATGTGTGTGTGTGTGTGTGTGTGGGGGGGGGGGGGGGGGGGGGGGGGGGCTGTGGGGACCCTCAAGCACACTTAGAGACAGGTTGCCCTTTCAAAGTGGTGGCCTGATATCTGAAGAGTCAGTCTGGTGGGCGAGTTCAGCTCTCCAGTATTGAAAACATTTTCAACTGTGGGCTGGACTGGGGAGAAACTCCTCAAGACCCCAAAAAATAACTCGGGTGCAATCTAACCAGAAAAAACAATCCATCCTGGGTGGGATTAGCGGGGTCATTGCTGGTGGCTGCAGCACTAACGAATGGAATTCTGCTTGTTTTTAGTGCTTGGCAGGGAATGCCCCGTTATTCCCTGCCCTGAGGATCTCCAGTGAGCAGAGTTCCTCAGTGCAAGATGAGACCGGACACCGTTTTTTAAATGATGTCCTAATCTCTTGATTCACTGACTCGACCCCCAGACCCCCCCCCCCCCCCCAAAGTCCCAACTCGGCTATAAGGAAGTCTCGGGCAACCCCCCCCCCCCCCCCGCCCCACCTCACAGGGGCAGTGCACCTCTGGCCTGATCCCCAGTACGAGCAAAAATGCCAGCCTGACATTTTGCCATTGCCTGCCTGGCATCCTGGCAGTATCCCTGCCAGGCTGCCATGTGGGTGGCATTACCAGGGTGCCATGCTGGGAATGCCAAGGTGCCCATGTGGCATCAACAATGCCAAGGTGCCACCCTGCCCAGAGGCCAATCACCTGGGGGCCTCTGATCACCTGGGAGACCCCCCATGTACCGTTCCATCTGTTCCCAGTTTGTGGGAACCAGTAGTGAATGGCGCCTGGCTGGGGTCTCCTCGGTGAGGCTGATAGATGCCGGGTGGCCGTTCGATCTGGCGGTAGCACGGCTAAGT
Organism: Scyliorhinus canicula; assembly: GCF_902713615.1. NCBI lineage: Eukaryota > Metazoa > Chordata > Chondrichthyes > Carcharhiniformes > Scyliorhinidae > Scyliorhinus > Scyliorhinus canicula. The sequence goes on from NC_052149.1 coordinate 197,554,402, forward strand.
TGGTTCTGCAAGACCCAGATCGCGACGCCCCATGAAATCTGGTTAGATCTTGGCGAGACGTAACAGCCATCAGGAATCCCCCCTCCCAGGATCGACTGGCGGCGTCTTGTCCGGTTCCGGCAGGACACGGCCAGTAGGTCGCGCCCTAACTGTGGACGAATACCAGTGTGAATCGCACCCAAAAAGCCAGTGTGGGCTGGAGTCTCCGGTCCCCCTGCATCCTGTTTCTCAGGGGTGCACCATTCGCTGGCAGCGGTATTTTCTCTTCACTCCACTTGTCAATGGGATTTCCAATTGAAGACACTCCATGCCACCACGAAACCCATTGGCGGGGGTATGCTGCCAGCTAGAAAAGTGAATCCTGATGACCAGAGAATTCGGGCCATTGTTTATCTGCCCCTTTGATATTCAATTCTAGGGTCTGCAATGGAACTGAATGCTGGTGTACAGCACCCTTCTCTATTGTGACAGATTAAATTCTACCCAGTGTGTACAACATGGATCAGAAATCTTTACTTTGTCATATTTCAAAAACGTCATCAAAAACATGACATAAGCAACCATTAACTGTACAACAAAGAGAATAAAAGGGGGAAATGCTCGTAGCATTTATCATGTGATTAATGTGAATTATGCTATGGTTGGTAATTACACAGCAACATATTTCCAACCACTACCACTTACACTGACTCGAGGAATCAATCTGTAAACAGGTCTGTAGCCATCCCATTAGTCTAAGCACTGATGAATGGTTTTGCAGGATGTACAAATAGAACAATTGAGAACCTTAAACTTTGCTTTGGAAATTGATCCAACATGTTACCATTAAACATGGCGAAAATAAAGGCTTGCTTTTCATGGCCTCAGGATGTCCCAACGGTCCTTACAGACAATGAACTACTTCTTAAAATCTGGTGAAATGTTGGGAATGCAATAGCCAATTTGCACACAACAAGGTCCCACAGGTGGCAATGAGATTAAGTCACGAAAATCTGTTTATAGAAGTTGGCTGAGGGTTAAATATTGGCCATGAGGAAGAACTCTGCTGTTCTTCATGTAACAAAACTACAGGAGCTGGTTTGGTTTGCGTACACTTAGTTGTTTTATAAGAGTAAAATAAGATATTAACCATGACTGCAGATTCTGCCCTTTTACTGGAATTTCCTCATGTTTCAAAATTCACAGAAACAATCGATAATAGGCAGATATCGTCAACTCTGGTTTCTGCCTAATTGGAAGCTCTCTACTCCCAATGATAAAGCAGTAGTTTAAAGTCATTCCCATACTGTTGGTTCCGTGGTTAACCATAGTGGACACTATGATTACTGTATACATAAATGTTAAGTCCAATCTTATGAAACCAAGCCTCACACTAAATGATGGTAGCAGACAGCCTTTCCTAATTTTCAGAGGCAAACAGATTATGCACCTTTTCGGGCAGAAATATCGACTGTTAACTCCAATCTTATGAAACCAAGCCTCACACTAAATGATGGTAGCAGACAGCCTTTCCTAATTTTCAGAGGCAAACAGATTATGCACCTTTTCGGGCAGAAATATCGACTGAGACAGTCTGTATAGCAACAAGAATCATCAACCTGCTTGCAGTGTTCACAGAAACGTCACTGTTCAGTAGACACAAGTAGGCTGTTCAGATAATACATTCATACATACATAGAACATACAGTGCAGAAGGAGGCTATTCGGCCCATATTACTATTCTTGAGTTATACTATTGTACAAGTGGACGTAAGGAAATGGGAGCTAACTCATATAAAAGAGAGAGTGACTGATGCTACTAATCCGGGAAATACCTGTGGCAAATCTGAATTTGTGCAGTGGGCGTTGGCTGAGACCCAATGTTCTACCACCTATTAATTCTAACAGACTTAGGCTCCCACATGAAGAATGGCCATTTTTAAGTTACTGTGCAAAGATGCTGGCACATAATTATCCAGAACAATTATCCAGTCTGAAACATTACTTCAAAAGAGGAGGAAATTTAAGCATTAAGAAAAACAAAGGAGCATCAGTGAAGGATATTTGAAAAGATGTAAGAGCTGAAGAGATTATGAATTTAGAGACATTGAGAAAGAGGGAGATAAAGCGATTTTAATTATTGTTCCCACCAATATAGTACCCAAGCTATTTTGCGGTTCAGAGCTGCTGGCAAACTGCACCTTCTCAACGGACAACTCACTGAAGCATCTCTGCTGGTGGCCAGCATAATGTTGGGTGTTTCATACATTACATTTGGCTACAGGTAGGTCCTGAGGGAAAGTGCTGGAACAGGTTGAGGGGCTGTGGGGTGGGGGGCAAAATGAAGAGCCTAATCTGGCAATGACCTTTGGTATTTTTTGTGGAGTCAGGAGAAACATTCCTTCAAGGACCTCTGATGGATGGACAATGTGCAGCACAACCTCCACTCATTTGTCCTTTAAACTGCAGACAGAGACCTAACTATATCATAGGACGTCAATATGCATAGTAATTCTGTTCTCCAAGCCAATCGCCTGAAACAGATGGTGTTTCAGAACCCATGGAAAATGCAGAAGGAGGCCATTCGGCCCTTCGAGTCTACACTGAACCTTCGAAAGACCATTCTATCCACTCCCCCACCACATTCCTGTACCTCCACCCAACCTTTGGACACTTAGGGACAATTTAGCATGGTTGGTGCAGACAAGTGGCATTGGGGTCCTTCAAGCCAAAGTATTTTATAATGATTCCCACATATTTCAGGCAGAAGCACAAAAGGCCCGTTTCAAGATCCACCTGAACATTGCATCATGCAGGTCTTGGCTGTTTTCTCAATAGCTAGTAATCCTATTTTTAAACTTAAAATGCTTTGCCACCAATTGAAAATTCTTCAAGGTGATTTGGTGCCAAAGTGTTAACCTTATTAACAAAGTCCAAATTTAGCGCCGTCAATGACTAGTTTAAATGTGGAATCATGAAAGGCATTCTCTGCTACTCGTTTTAGAAAAAAAAACTCCCTGGTAATCATTTAAAAATGTATTTAAATAATGGGAAAACAATGAACCAAATGAAAAATCCAATGTATGTGTCTCAGAGCCACAGTACAGTCGTACACACTGATTCGACTGGTGTTTCCTTGTGGTTTTTGAAATTTGCAATAGTCGGAGTTCTTGATATTTCTGAAGTACTGATTCATATCAGAAACTCACTTGTTTAATTTTGCTGATTTCTGTGATGTGATAGCTTTGATTTATCATTCAAATTTTACAGGCTTTCACTTCTTTATGGATGTGTAACTTTAGGGAAGAGTAATAGAGATGTAAATCCCAGTCATGGTGTAGATTGTGACAGCTGAAATAAAGAAAAGATTGGATGATAGAGCCATTATCTAACCACTCGAGAGCACAAAGTGATTGTTTGAAAGCGAATCCTCTCACCTTTCTTGAATTTTTTAAATAAAATTTATAATAGATCTATGTGTACTTCTAATTGCCTGTATAAAATAATTTATACAAGTGTCTATCAATAAAGACTACATGATAAAATATGGATATGATTTGTAATCCCAGCGAGATTCTCCTGATGATTTGTGACCAATATGTTTTGATGGTTCCACGAGTGGATGAAATCTTGTCAGCTGTCTCCTCATCATGTACTCTGCTTATACTATATTAGGTCATTGTGTGGATATATCATCACCAGAAAACATTTTTTTTGCTTTATAGCATTTGTTTTCAATTATGATACTGCCACATGTGTACAAAGTTTATCTCAAAAGGTTTTCTGCAAGGAATTAGAAACAAACTGATTTATAAGTCTCCATGTTAAGGTGAAGTTGTAAAACTTGCTGAAGAACCAGAAATATCTGTCCTACCATCGTGCAAATAATTTGGAGCAAACCCACACAGTTTCCTTTACATCGCCTGGATCACGTTGATCCCATTTAAGCTTAAATATTCCACGAAATCAGATCTGTGTCACGGTTTCCCTTCCCCAGTGGCCTGCTGATGTGAGTGGCACCATGTGCTTGTGCAGTGGTTGGAGCCAGGCTTAACTCAAAAACTTTTAGCTCCCGCAACAAAAGAAGATTTGTCAAAAATTTCACACTGCCGGTCATTTACCACAGCTTGCTAAACTTGTCCCAAACACACTGTCCTTTCAGGTGCAAAGTTACTTCTTTCAAATGCTTTTACAGCCGATAATCATTTCCTCCACATACATTCCATTCTTCCACTTATTGCATTTTTACGGCCAATGTGCTAACTATATCCAGACAGCACAGAATTGGATTTACCTGTCTGAGGAAATCGGACCTCACCATACAAAACGCAAAGTCCACTGCCAAACCATCATTTGCAATCTACCTATACTAATACAGTTCTGACTTTGTCAATGTAAAATTGAAAAGCCAGATTAAGTATAATATTATTTATTTTAATTTTTGCAGGTAAATTATCAGCGTATATTCTTTCATCAGTACATTAGTACAATTTCAGCCAAACACGTAAATGAATAACTTTTAAATATTTTGTTTATGTGAAAAATTAGGTTATTCACAGAGAAAATACTTTTGACACAAAAATCAAAGTTATCCAAACTTTATTCAGGCCTAATCCACCACCCGCTGGTGATTAAAACTCAAAAATCTACAATTTTGCTCAAGATTTTTAATTTATGCCACTATTTAGGATTGAATTTAAATGGCGTGATACTCACGTTGGTTTGCCACAGATTTTCCGATGGTACCACTGTTTGCAGTTGGTGAAGTACTTCTTGTTGGATCCCGTTATTTGCTGCATAGCACATACATTGGGGCTGAGGGGGAACACACACACACACATTTTTCTTTTTAAAGCAAAGAACGGTGACCAAGGGCTTTCCAGGAAGCAGCAAGAGCATAATCCATCTGCTGTCCAGCTCTTCAAAGGAACCATTGTTTCAAATCAAGACTAAATTAAAAACTGTTATACCAAATTCAGTTTTAACTTATTTTACCATAGAGCAACACAACACTGCCAACACTGTTTTCGTAGTTATATAGGTTTTTTTTAATTCTTAATGAACAGGAACATGCTTAGACTTCTGTCTTTATAATATACTTTAATTTGAATGTAAAAATTCAGCCTTTTTGATCCTGGGACCAAAATGTTTCTTTTAAATCAGATTCATTAGTTTTTTCACATGCACTTTATATTTATAGAGTGCAGCACTTTTGGTCACATTTGCATTACATTGAATGAAAGGTAAGATGTGCAGTAATTTCAGACAGAACTTTTGTTAAACTTTCTTTAAAAGTTGCTTACCCATGCTGTCTGCCTCTGATCCTGCTGTGCTGTAATACTTGTTTGTAGGGTAAAAAAGCGCTGGTGCAAACTAAAACCAAAGGAAAAACAAATAGAACAAAATACTTCATGCTGACTGAAGACTTCAGCCTCTTTCGTCCGCAGAAATCCAAGCAGTCTCCTGAGGTAAAAAGCTGCCTTTAACTGAGCTGCAATTTATAGGGCCCTGAGCTGAAGGGGCGGAGAGGAACAGCTAACATGCAAAATCCTAACTGATGTAACTAGTGGGCAGGTCAGGACCCCACAGACTGGGGGAGTAACACAGAGCTTTGTCATTGAAACATTAAAGAAACATCTCTCTCTCTCACCCCGTTTGCTTTGTTGTGGTAGAATGGTGCATAACTTTTATGCTTTTACGGTTAAAACAAATGAAACAGAAGTTTTAAAGATTATATAGTGTTACACATGGAAATGAAGAAATAATATAGGCGTTTGAAGTTTTAAAAGAGGCACAAAGGTTACGGGAGTATCGGAATAAGAGTAGATCTTTCAGCACCTTGAATATGTTCTGCTATTCGGTACATTGGACAAAGCAAGCATGTAGCTAAGAGCAAATATTATATCAATATTTATTATAGGTACGTTTGAACAAACTCAAGATTTATGTTAGGGTCCTCTGTTGGCTCAGCAGGTTTAGGTGGTGAACAATTGAGCAGTAAAAACTAGGAAGAGCAGATTTGATCTTTGATTTTTTTTTGCTGAATTAGCTCATCTCATTTGGAGAGGATAGAAGGCATGACAATTGGCATTGCTGTCCGAGATCAGGGAGAGGATAATCAACTAGAGTTCCTGCATTGGATCATTATAAGTACCTTAATGGAAGTAGACATGTTTATAGACATTAGGCTGAATTATTAACTGAGAAAAGCAGGGGAGATTGAGTCGAGTGAGCAGTTAACATGCCAGGAATCTGTCCCCTGATCCAAACTTGCCTCTGACCTTTTTAATTTCCGGCTTCAACTGCGGACAGAAGATGGCCAGCCCAATCCAAGGAGGGAGGCAGGAACTCTAAACACAAAAAAGATGTTGCAAATCTCATTATCATTCCACTTTTGAACTTTAACTACTGTCAGCCAGTCGAGCATCGGGAAACCTGGCAGATTTCACAAGACAAATAGCAGATTCAGGAGTTAAGTGTTATCACGCCTCCTGCTTGGATCCAGGTCCCTTCCTGAGGAGTCTCCAAGATCAATGCTTCCTCTAAGACCTCCAAATTCCCCACACCGCTAGGCCCTTGTCTCCCTCTCTGCACCACTCGCTTCACTATCAACTGGTTCCACCCTTCATTGCTGGTTTGCCGTTTACCTTAGATGACTTTTGCCAAATCTACAATAGGTTTATTTGCAGTACTTTAAATCACTTTAGAACTTACTGGATTTTCTGTACAAAACCATCCCTCTCAGAATTGGCAGCCCCACAATTTGAACCCCCCCCCCCATACCCTGATCACCAAACCCCCACCACCATTGAAACATCCCACTCTGGTTGATGCCCCTCCTACTGGAACCCCCAGCCCACTGAACTCCTACTTTCTAGACATGAAGATACCTGCTCTCTGACCATGATCAGTGACTGGCTCACTGCCCAACTGAAGACCCAGCTATCAGTCAGGCTGGGCCTTCAGGTGAGGAACCAATCATTAACATTAAGCACACACTATTGAATTAAAACTTCACAGCCTGAAATGCAGTCCCATGCCAATTGTAATGTTTATTGTTTAATAATTGAAATATTTCTAAATTACAGGTTCTGTCCCCCTGATGTTCAGACCAAGGCTCTTCCTGTGAGTCAGGTCAGTAAAAGTTCTGCCATTGTGCCAATGGCCAAATCGTGTTGGAGCATGGCATTTCATGGTATGTGCTTTGCACAGACTTTATTCCCTACTCTGTCGTTTAAAGCATTTTTCTTGGAAGTGCATGTTTACAACTACTGTGAGGCCATTAGGGTTTGTGAATGATAGAATCAAGAGTGTCCATCTGTAACCAATGAGATTGAAATATTGAGAAAGAAACAGAGAAATGATGAAATAGTGTGAATTTGAGTCAAATACAGATAAATAAATAGAGAGGGGAAGAAAGATTGGATAAGTAGCAATAAAAGAAACAGAAATAACTGAAAGAATAAAAATTTTAAAATGTAAGATTCGATTTTATTATTTTCAAATAACTCATTATTTCCTTTCACAGCTAGAGAACTTAATTGGCATTGCATTAGCAATCATCGCTTCACTGAAATTACGCTTCCACTCTTAATTACTCTAACTTTCTTCAATGAGTTTAATGACTAATTAATGTGCAAATCCAGCATGTTCTTAAAAGTAATAGGAAGACTAAGGGCAAGATGCTGTTTATGCAAAGCAAATGGTGGTGTGGTTTTAATTGACCAGCAAGTTTTGGAGATTTGCACGGTTGGCATACATTTTAATACCCTGAATTTGCTGGATGGTTTGTGCACTAATGAAGACATACGTATTTAAATTGCTATTATTTTTCAAGCAAGATTCAACCCATTGAATTGGTTATGATGCCTCGAAAGCTGCTTTAACAGGCCCAGGCAGTGCTCAGTCTGGTTCCTGGAGCTGTTGCTGATGCTCTCCTCTCCCAACTGTCCCTCCAACCAGATAAGCAATGCTGCCACTTATGACAAGCAAAGAGGGCTTGGTGAAGATAATTAAAGGTAAAAATTAGAAAAAAAAACTTAATATGGTAGTTTCTCAATGCTGTGGAAATCCCATAATCTCTACAGCACAATCATCCCTATATTCCTTTGTAAGAAGTGTTACAACACAAGATTAAAGACCAACAGGTTTGTTTCAAAAACACTAACTTTTGGAGCACTGCTCCTTCCTCAGGTGAATGAAGAGGTGGGTTCCAGAAACATATATATATATATAGTGACAAAGTCAAAGATGCAATACGATACGTTGAATGCGAGTCTTTGCAGGTATTTAAGTCTACAGGTCCAGACGGAACAACTGGAGAGAGGGATAACCACAGGTTAAAGAGGTATGAATTATCTCAAGCCAGGACAGTTGGTAGGATTTTGCAAGCCCAGCCCAGATGGTGGGGCTGAATGTAATGCAACGTGAATCCAAGGTCCCGGTTGAGGCCATACTCATGTGTGCAGAACTTGGCAATAAGTTTCTGCTCGGCGATTCTGTGTTGTCACGCATCCTGAAGCCGCCTTGGAGATCGCTTACCCGAAGATGCCCTTGACTGCTGAAGTGTTTCCCGGCATGCTACACCAGCATCCCCCATGATGACGGCATTGCTGCAACAGCCTCAGTACTCAACACGACAACTGGCCAATCTCCAGACGCGATTCTGCAACTCATTCGGTTCATTCTTGATCACAATGTCTTCGCCTTCGAAAAGTTTTTCATCCAGACACACAGGGCAGCCATGGCGACCAAATTCGCACCTCAATATGCCAACATCTTCATGCACAAGTTTGAACAAGACCTCCTCACTGCACAGGACCTTCAACCAATGTTGTACACCAGATGCATCGATGATATTTTTTTCCTTTGGACCCACAGTGAAGAATCACTGAAACGACTACACGATGACATCAATAAGTTCCAGCCCACCATCAGACCCACCATGGACTACTCTCCAGAATCGTTTGCAATTTTGGACACACTCATCTCCATCAAGGGCGGTCACCTCAGCACTTTGATTTACGCAAGCCCACGGATAACCTCACAATGCTCCAGTTCTCCAGCTTCCACACTAAACACATCAAAGAAGCCATCCCCTATGGACAAGCCCTCTGTATACTCAAGATCTGCTCAGACGAGGAGGAGCGTAACAGACATCTACAGACGCTGAAAGATGCCCTCGTACGAACGGGATATGGCGCTCGACTAATCGATCGAAAGTTCCAACGTGCCACAGCAGAAACCCGCACCAACCTCCTCAGAAGACAAACACGGGACACAACCGACAGAGTACCCTTCATTGTCCAGTACTTCCCCGGAGCGGAGAAACTACAACGTCTTCTTCGCAGCCTTCAACACATCATCGATGAAGATGAACACATCTTGCCAAGGTCATCCTCACACCCCCACAATGTGCCTTCAAACAACAGCGCAACCTCAAACAAACCATTGTTTGCAGCAAACTATCCAGCCTTCAGAGCAGCGACCATAACACCACACAACCCTGCCATGGCAATCTCTGCAAGACGTCCCAGATCATCGACATGGGTACCACTATTACACATGAGAACACCACCCACCAGGTACGTGGTACAGACTTAGGCAACTCGGCCAACGTTGTCTACCTCATACGCTGCAGGAAAGGATGCCCCGAAGCGTGGTACATTGGCAAGACCATGCAGATGCTGCGACAACGGATGAACGGACATCACGAGACAATCGCCAAGCAGGAATGTTCCCTTCCAGTCGGTGAACACTTCAGCAGTCAAGGGCATTCAGCCTCTGATCTTCAGTTAAGTGTTCTCCAAGGCGGCCTTCAGGACGCGTGACTTCGCAGAATCGTCGAGCAGAAACATACAGCCAGGTTCCACGCACATGAGTACGGCCTCAACCGGGACCTTAAATTCATGTCGCATTACATTCAGCCCCCATCATCTGGGCTGGGCTTGTGAAACCCTCCCAACTGTCATGGCTTAAGACAACTCACACCTCTTTAACCTGTGGTTATCCCTCTCTCCAGTTGCTCCATCTGGACCTGTAAAGACTTAATTACCTGCAAAGACTCGAATTCATGGTGTCGTATTGCATCTTTGACTTTGTCTATATATATATGTTTCTGGAACCCACCTCTTCATTCACCTGAGGAAGGAGCAGTGCTCTGAAAGCTAGTAATTCAAAAGAAACCTGTTGGACTTTAACCTGGTGTTCTAACACTTCTTACTGTGCTCACCCCAGTCCAACGCCGGCATCTCCACATCATATATTCCTTTGGGTTCAAATAAAGTCCTTTAAATTCTTGTAGGAACTCCGGTCAGTCAGTTTCTGAAGACAATCCTATAAGGTTTTAGAAAGAAATGTGACATTGGGCAGTTTTCCATCCAACCCACTTAAAATAGCATTTCAATGATATCAGAGAACCACAATTTGTAAGGCACTGTTTCTTTCTGCTGTTTTCAGGCTGAAGTCCAATTGACCGTCAGCCAGTTCCCAGTCGGAACAGGACAGTAAATCAACTTTTGTGCTCAAAGAATCACAGAACGGTCAGAGCACAGAAGGAGACCATTTAGCCTGTCACGTCTGAGCCAGCTCTCTGCAAGGGCACCTCAGCTAGTCCCACTCCCCTGCCCTTTCCCTGTAATTTTCCTAGGTCTCTCCTTATTCTTCCTATCAAAATGTACCACTTCACATCTAAGTGTGATGACTCATGTCCTTTGGGAAAAGCCTACATTTTCTTTTTGTGTTTGGCTTTAAGACCAAAGTGAAACTGTGGGTCTTCTGAAAGATGAGTAACTGGTTTCCTGGTTATGTATCATTGCAATCCTAAAAAAAAAGACCTTGTGACCTGAGGTGGCCATTGGGATGAAAGTTGAAGCCAAAAGTAAATAGAAAGCTAATTTCAGTGGCGTCTGGTTCTGGTCAGTCTTGTAGCAGACAGTTCGGAACTCAGAATTCATGTCAGGAAAGTCAGCTGAGCTTTCTACGAATAGATTAATTTTCTGTTTTGCAGCAAGAAGAAAATGCAACTCCAGGTACTTTGGTGAGGCATTGAGCAAGCTGAACGTTTCTATCAGAGAACTGGACTGTGAAGCGGATGTGTTGGTTGGTTGGTGAAGCGGGAATTCGGATAGCTGTGCCATCAAGATTGTTATGGCCCAAGTAGGACAGAATTAGCAGTTGTGTACCTCATTGGTGTTAACCATGTCGAGGGTCTTGAGATGGAATACAACTGTTGGTGTTTCCGAATCAAGGGTTAAAATGATTCAATGGAAACTGAGAGACTGCACACAACAAAGGTTAAATTCAAAAACCTGTCACATTGATGCAGGAATGAATATGAGTAACTAGGTGAGGTGTAGCTTTATTGTATCAGCAGTGCAGAGTGAAATTGACCTTTCCATTTGAAATATCCTGGGCGGGATTCTCCCATCCCGCGGCAGAGTATCCATGCCATCATAAACGCTGTCGTGTTTTACGATGGCATGAACAGGCCACTGTCAGGAGTAATTCTGGCCCCGACATGGGGCCAGCACGGTGCTGGAGTGGTTCATGAAACTCCAGCTGCCGATTCTGGCATGAACTGTGCGCCGCAGGATCCGCGCATGCGCAGTGGCACCGGCACCAACGCGCGCATGCGCGGTGGCCTCCTTCAACGCGCCAACCCCGACGCAACATGGCGCAGGGCTACAGGGGCCGGCATGTAGGAAAAGAGGCCGAGGGACAGAGAGGTCGGCCTGCCAATTGGTGGGCCCCGATTGTGGGCCAGGCCGCCTCGGAGGCCCTCCCCCCACCCCACAGGCTGCCACACAACACTGGCATGCAGAGTCCCGCTGGCTGTGAGCAGGTGTGGACGGCGCCGGCGGGACGCAGCGTCTTAACTACGGCTGCTCAGCCCATCCCGAGAATCGGCGGGCTGGCCACGTACAGCGGCCCGCGACCAGCGGCGTGCCAACTACTCCAACGCCAATGGCACCGATTGTCTGCTCTGCGGAGAATCGCGTGCCGGCGTGGTCCGGTCGTGGAGATTCTCCGGCACGGCCCTGGGCTGAGAGAATCCCGCCCTCTTTGCCTGTTAAGTAATGTTTGAGTTACGGTGGTTTGTTCTAGTAAAGGTTTAAAAAGTGAAATCTTGTATATGGTGTTCTTTGTGATGCTGTTTTCTGGATTGATATCGTAGTGTTCACAAAGACCACAGAAGCTAAGTTCATTAACAAAACTAACATTTATTTACACTACTTAAATTAAGTTTGGCCCGGGCAGCACGGTGGCCTAGTGGTTAGCACAACCGCCTCACGGCGCTGAGGTCCCAGGTTCGATCCCGGCTCTGGGTCACTGTCCGTGTGGAGTTTGCACGTTCTCCCCGTGTCTGCGTGGGTTTCGCCCCCACAACCCAAAAATGTGCAGAGTAGGTCGATTGGCCACGCTAAATTGCCCCTTAATTGGAAAAAATAATTGGGTAATCTAAATTTATAAAAAAAAAATTAAGTTTGGCCACTTGCTCCGATAGTAAACAATAATGGTAGTAATCTACATTCTACTAACACTAGTCTCTACACTCTAACTCTAACTGTACTCTATCCTCTCTAGATCTCTCCTATGCACTCTACTCTAGCCTTCATTCTGTCTCCCAAAAGTCCTAAAGTCAGTACTTTATAAAATACCGCATCTAGCCCCATCTAGTGGTTAATTGTAACATGACATTAACTCTTTATATACTGAACATTTTTATAATGTCACCTTGTTCATCAGTTTTCTTTCCACTGGCTTTATAAGAATTCTCTTTTTTCAAAAGAAGTCATCAGTGCCAATGCTGGGACCACAGGTAGTCTCACGAGTTGAAGTGTCGAAACCAGGATGGAGATAAGTTCACGGGGTGGCGTCGCAGGGATGGGAAGGGGAGGCCTGAGGGAGTGCATGGAGAGGGAGGGATCGGAATAGGTGTCTTGATGGAGAAGCAAAGGTGGGAGGGAGGACCCAGGGCTCAGACTTTGTCGCGGTAGTAGGAGGCAGTGATGGAATACCCTACACCTTTGCCACCACCTCCCAAATTTCATGCCAGATGGAAGCAGCTCTTCCGCATTCGACACTTTAAGGGCCTCAACTGCCCGAGGACCGCCCCCCCCCCACCACCCCAATAAAAGTGAAGACCAAACGTGGCAGGCAGCTGGGTAGCCCGTCCACCGCCGGCAAACCAACGGCAAGGTCCCGTAAAACTCTCCTCAATATGAAGTAATAGACCAGTTTAATCAGGGGACGTTAGCAGCAGGTTAATAAATTTAAGTCGTATAACACTTCTGTGGTAATGAAACAGTATTGTGAGCAATTCCATGTTATTTCTGCTGGATTATTTGAATGACCGATGCATCAAAATGATTTTGTTTCAAGTTGTGTTCCCAAAGTTTAAGATATCATCTGAGCAATGTTGTTTTTGGCCGATCTCCCACAGCATACAGCATGATCAAAGAATCCTACAAGTGATAACAAATTCTCAGCGTGAATTTCTGCGCAAAGTATAGAGTTTCAGGCAATTCCACTCTGTAGGAGGCAGCTTCAAAGGCAGGAGAATAAAAACATGAAGCCTTGATGCTGGCTGCTGCCTGTTGTATTGGCATTGAAGGGGGATTTTTTTTACAATATAATGGGGACTACACTTCCTATGTTGGCATGTGGCACTCAGCCAATAATGCACGGAAGCCATGCAAACTCCAAGTTGAACCCTTGATTTTGCTGAGTCAGCTGATCTCACTGAGAACAGCCGTGAACATGATGCCATGGACCTAAGTGTCCCCAGCTAAGCAGCGAAAATCAGGCAGACATTCAACTCCTTCAAAAGTATCATATATTTGTTAAGTTGTACGCGTGCGAATGTCAAGTAAGGATGGGATCAGATGTTTCTCACAGAAAAACAATGTGTCAATAGCTAACATGGTAGATTGCAAAATGAAGACACTGATGTTATTTTCTGCCAGCACCAGCATGAGCTTTTCTTGACCACCTCAGCAGGAAAGTTGGTTAACCAGTCCCTTGTTAATGGCGATGTGGGATGATGGACAATGTTTTGTGTTGAAAGACAGCTGAGCTTCTCAGTGGTTTCTCATTGTCGGTCTTTTTTGAACTGATCTAAGATGGCAGCTTACACAGATTGCTGCATGGCAGAGATGACCTGAGTACGGCAAGGCAGATAGGACTTGTAGTACTGTTGCAGTTCAAATCCAAACATCCCCCTTCTGCTGCCGAACAAAAGACAAATTTGCATGAACCTTTTCTCAGTCTGAACATTGTATTGTTCTGTTTACAGAAGTACTCTGGTCGCATTTTCTTTTTAACTCATTTTTATGGGAGGTGGGCATCGCTGGCTAGGCCAGCATTTGTTGGCCATCCCAAGTTGCCCTTGAGAAGTGGTGGTGAGCTGCCTTCTTGTCCTGCTGCAGTCCATGTGTTGTAGGTACATCCACTGTGCTTTTAAGGAAGGAGTTCTGACCCAGAGACAGTGAAGGATGGCAATATATTTCCACCTTACAGACCAGTATCACCATTCCTGGGTATGTCCTGTCTCAGCGGCAGGACAGACCCAGCAGAGATGGCAGCATAGTGGTATACAGTCAGGAGGGAATTGCCCTGGGAGTCCTCCACATCGACTCTGGACCCCATGAATCTCATGGCTTCAGTTTAAACATAGGCAAGGAATCCTCCTGCTGATAACCACGTCCCGACCACCATCAGCTGATGAATCAGTACTCCTCCATGTTGAACACCACTTGGAGGAAGCACTAAAGGTGGCAAGGGCACAGAATATGCTCTGGGTGGGGGACTTGTCTATTGCCAAAATTGGCTTGGTACTACCACCACAGACCGAGCTAGCCAGGTCCTAAAGGACATAGCTGCTAGACTGGGACTGTAGCAGGTGGTGAGGGAACCAACAAGAGGGAAAAACGTACTTGACCTCATCCTGACCAACCTGCCTGCTGCAGATGCATCTGTCCATGGAAGTATTGGCAGAAGTGACCACTGCACAGTCCTTGTGGATACAAAGTCCTGTCTTCATATTGAGAATACCCGCCAACGTGTTGTGTGGCACTACCACTATACTAAATGGGATAGACTTCGAACAGATCTAGCAACCGAAGTCTGGGCATCCATGAAGCACTGTGGGCCATCAGCAACAGCACAATTGTATTCAACCTCATGGCCCGGCATATCCCCCACTCTACCGTTACCAGAAAGCCAGGGGATCAACCCTGGTTCAATGAAGAGTGCAGGAGAGCATGCCAGGAGCAACATCAGGCAGACCGAAAAATCAGGTATCAACCTGGTGAAGCTACAACACAGGACTACTTGTGTGCCAAACAGCATAAACAGCAAGTAATAGACAGAGCTAAGCGATTCCACAACAAACGCATCAGACGTAAGCTCGGTAGTCCTGCTACATGCATCTGTGAATGGTGGAGGACAATTAAACAACACATTGGAGGAGGAGGCTCCACAAATATCTCCATCTTCAAGGACAGAGGAGCCCAACACATATGTGCAAAAGACAAGGCTGAGACATTTGCAACAATCTTCAGCCAGAGGAGCCGAGTGGATGATCTATCTTGGTCTCCTCCAGAGGTCCCCAGCATCACAGATGTCAGTCTTCAGCCAACATGATTCACTCCACATGATATCAAGAAATGGCGGAAGGCAGTGGATACTGTAAAGGATATAGGGCCTGGCAATATCCCAGCAACAGTACTGAAGACTTATGCTCCGAACTTGCCACACCCCTAGCCAAGCTATTCCAGTACAGCTACAACACTGGCATCGACCTGGCAATGTGGAAAATTTCCCAGGTGTGTCCTGTACATAAGGAACCCAGCAAATCAAATCAGTTTACTATCCAACATCAGCAAAATAACGGAAGGAGTCATCAACAGTGCTATCAAGCGGCACTTACTCAGCAATAAACTGCTCACGGACACTCAGTTTGTGTTCCGCCAGGTCACCCAACTCCTGACCTCATATCAGCCTTGGTTCAAACATGGACAAAAGAGCTGAATGCAGAAGTGAGGTGAGAGTAACTGCTGTTGACATCAAGGCAGCATTTGACTGCATCAAGGAGCTCGAGCTAAACTGGAGTCAATGGGAATCAGGGGGAAAACTCTCCGCTGGTTGTAGTCATACCTGGCTCAAAGGAAGATGGTTGTGGTGGTTGGAGGTCAATCACCTCAGCTACCAACCACTTCTTCAGGACATTACTGGAGTTCCTCAGGGTAGTGTCCTACGCCCAACCACCTTCAGCTGCTTCATCAATGACCTTCCTTCTATTGTAAGGTCAGAAGTGGGGATGTTTGTGGATGACTGCATAATGTTCAGCACCATTCGTGACTCCTCAGATAATAAAGCAGTCTCAAGTCCCAATTCAGCAAGACCTGGGCAATATCCAGGCTTGGGCTGACAAGTGGCAAGTTACATTCCCGCCACACAAGTGCCAAGCAATGACAATCTCCTGCAAGAGAGGATCTAACCACCGCCCCCTGACATTCAATGGCATTACCATTGCTGAATCCACCTCATTCAAAATCCTGGGGATTACCATTAATCAGAAACTGAACTGGACTAGCCATATTAGTACTGTGGTTACCAGGTGTTGGCAATAATGTTGGTGTTTTTCAGTCCCACCCAGCAGCGTCGCCAATACTGTGGGTATTTCTATTTATCTTAGTGAACCACAAGCCTTCCCTTATATCGATCAAATTACCACACAACCAGTTAGTTAGTTCAAAAGATGGTTTACTTACACACTCAAGAGTTATCTCGACATGCAAACACAATATCTACTACGAGTTAAACTACACCTAGTAGCTACAATAACCTATGCTTAACTTCAGGGTGACCGGAACTGTGCAAATGGATAAGGCCTTTATCTGGATATCACTTGGCTGGTTCGAAGAAAGTGGTTCTGTGTCTGCTGGGCTCATCCGTCAGGTAGCGATCATTGGTCTTGAACTTCGCTGGTTGTTCCTGCTGCAATTGGCTGACACAGGCCGGATCCAGAAAGGGCTGCTACAGGCTGGGTCCAAAAGAGTCAGAACACATGTCTGAGCTCTCTTTTATCCCTCTGGGATTTTGCGATCTTTTGGGTAGTTCTTAACCTTGGACCTAATAGTTCGACAGGGCTCTGATCACTGTCTTCGATTTCGGTCAATAAAGGAACGGGTGCCTTGGTAGCTGAGCGGGTCCTTAGCAGTCATTGACCTTGGCAGTTGTGCTTTCTGAATGAGGGGAGTGGCACCGATCAGTCTGTGGGTGTACCGGTTGCTTGATTGGAGTTCTATTGTCCTGGGAAAATGGGCCATTAAAATGCAAACGGACGGGGGTTTCGATCCGGTCTTGTTACCTATGTTTTAGATATGCAACGGCTCTGTATCTGTCTGAGTCTAGGGTTGGCCATAATTCCCATGGTCCTTTGCAGGTGGCTACACAGGTCAGGTCAAAGGCTAGGAATCCTATGGTGAGTAACTCACCACCTGACCCCCTCCCCCCAAATGCTGTTCACCATCTACAAGGCACAAGTTAGGAGTGTAACGGAATATGCTCCATTTGGTGAATGAGTGCAGCTCCAACTACACTGAAGAAGCTCGTCACCATCCAGGCCGCTTGATTGGTCCCCTTCCACAAATACTCAAACTCTCCACCACCACCAGCAGTGTGTACTATCTATAGTAACTCACTAAGGTTCCTCAGCCAACACTTTCCAAACTCACGACCACTACCATTTAGAAGGACAAGAGCAACAAATACCTGGGGACTCCACCATCTGGAGGTTCTCCTCCTAGTCACTCATCACCCTGACTTGGAAATATATCACTGTTCCTTCACTGTCACTGGGGAAACATCCTGCTAGTCCCTCCTTAACAGCACAATGGGTGTACCTACACCTCAAGGATTGCAGCGGTTCAAGAAGGCAACTCACCACCACTTTCTGAAGGGCAACTAGGGATAGGCAATAAATGCTGACCTAATCAGCGATGCCCAAATCCCATAACCGAATAAATAACTTGCTGATTTATGTTTTCCTTCAGAGAATCCCGCCTCAAGTTTTGTGTTTAAAGAAAGCAGAACTTCTTCTCAGTGCTTTCTGATTATCAGTCTTTTATTCAGTTGATCTAATATGGCAGTTTGGAGAGGTTACCCCATGGCAGAGATCACCTGACTATGGCAAGCTAGGTAGAATTTGAATTGCCTTTCAAAACCCAAATAGACAGGAGTCTGGGAAGCTGCCTGGTTTTATTGGCTAAAGAACCAGCAACCACAGGAATCTCAAGACCCTGGTTGGTGGCAGATGAAGGCCTTTTTGGTGGAAGCATGCAGAGTTCTGGGAATCTTATCTATAATTTCTACCTCCAGTCATTGGTTTTGTGTTGGCCTTAGTTCATTAAGAACATAAAACAGAATTTTACAGTAGATTTCAAATGTTTCTATCCCTTTCAAGGCAGCTCCTTTCTTTCTACCACTGCAATGGCTGGCTTGATACATGATCACCTCGTGTCTCTGGTCAAAAGGACCAGTAATCCAAATCATAGAATTCACAGTGCAGGAGGCCATTCAGCCCCTCAAGTCTGCTCTTGGAAAGAGCACCCTACACAAGCCCACACCTCCACCCTATCCCCATAACCCAGTAACCCCACCCAACACTAAGGGCAATTTTGACACTAGGAGCAATTTAGCATGGCCAATCCACCTAATCTGCACGTCTTTGGACTGTGGGAGGAAACAGGAGCACCCAGAGTAAACCCACGTACACACGGGGAGAACCTGCAAACTTCACACAGACAGTGACCCAAGCCGGGAATCGAACCTGGGACCCTGATGCTGTGAAGCAATTATGCTAACCACTATGCTACCCTGCTGCCCTCTCTGTCAGTGGAACCATCTCTGCATTATTAATGAGTGCTGACACAGGAAGTGTTCTGGCTGTGTTAGGTCAGTAGGCAGAAACCAGACACCAACCCTCCTCTGGCAAAAAAAATCTGCTCTGGAGCAAAATCCAGCCCTTACTGTCCAGCTGGTGAGTGAAAAATAGTCACAGTCATTGAGTCACTTACAACACTGAAGGAGGCCATTTTGCCCATCGAGTCTACGCCAGCTCTCCAAGGAGCAACTCCATCCGTACTATTCCCCTGCTCAATCCCGGGGCCCTGCCAGTTTATTTCCTTCAAATACCCATCCAATTTCCTTTTGAAATCATTGATTGTTACCACCTTCATCACCCACGCAAGTTCCATGTCATTATCACTTCTTCCTCTCACTTCCCCTGCATCTCATTGATAAAATCTTAAATTAGTCTACTCTAGTTCCTGTACTATCAGCTAATGGGAACAGTTGGTTCTTTGTCTACCTTATTCAAACCTGTCATAACATTGTCCCCCTCTATTAAATCTCCCCTCAATCTCCTTTGCTCCAAAATGAGCAACTCCAGCTTCTCCAACCTAACCTTGGGCCTAAAACCCCCATCCCTGGAACCATTGGGTAAATTTGTTATGCACCATTTCAGGGTCTCTCACATCCTCCCTAAATTGTAGTGTCCAGAACTGATGCATTACTCTACTAATTGGGGCCTAACCAGGGCTTGATAAAAGGTTCACCATAATGTCCATGCTTTTACACTCAATGCCTCTATTCATGAAGCCCTTCACCATATATACCTACCCAACCCCTCCCTCATTATGTCCTGCCACCTTCAAAGACTGACGGATGCATTACCAGAGGGATGTCAGGTCCTGTGGAAGTTTATCCCATCATGAATCAGGAAAGAGAGAAAACCGAAAGATAAGTCATCATCATTCAGTTACACACAAACACTTATTTCACCATCTCCAAGCATAAGGAATAGATGCAGGAATAGACCATACAGCTGGACCCAGGATTTAACAGGATCATAGCTGATTTTCTCAACTCTCAAATCCTTTATCCCACATGATCCTCATAATCACTCTATTTCCTTAGTCATTCATTCACTACTTAAAATCTTCCCCTTTGGCCAAGCTTTTGGTCATCTGACCTAATATCTCCTCATGTGTCCCACTGTCATACTTTGTTTTATAATGCTCCTATCAAGTGCCTTAGGAGGTTTCATTACATTAAAGGCTTTATATAAATATACATTATTAGCATTATATCAGCCTTAAATATACATAACAACTGGGTTTCTGCAGCCTTCCGGCATATAGAATTCCATAGATTCGCAACCCGCTCCAAGCAAAAATATCTCTCCTCTTTTTATTTCTAAATTGCCAAGTCCTTGGGCGGGATTCTCCAATAATGGGACTATGTACCCTCACCAGCGTCAGAACGCGGGCCTTTCTCCAATTTGCAGGGGGCTAGCAGAGCCCCGGAGTGCTTCCCGCAGCTCTGGCTGCGGATACGGGCCCTGCACTTCCGGTCGGGAGTCCGTACATGTGCACGCGGGAGAATCGCGGGAGCGGGTTGCACCGGACTTCAGCATCAACGCTCATTCTCAGCCCCCGCGCCAATTGCGATTTCAGGACGGAGGTTCGGAGAATCCCGCCCCTTATCTTTAGAATGTAACCTGTCTGAAATATATATGTTGCAATTTGATCACCTCCCATTCTTCTAAACTCCCTTGAGTGCAGGCTCAATCGATTCAATCTCTCGTGGTTTTTCAAACCTGCTCCATCATTCAACAAGATAATGTCTGACTTTCTGACTTCACTTCACTGTAAAACTCTGGCCATGTTCTGTATGTTCTCAGCACCTATTTATCAAACCCCTCAATGATTTTACATGTTTCAATGTGATCTCCTCTTGTTCCTCTAAATTCTCAGGAATTACAGGCCCAGTATGCTCAATTTCTCTTCCACATGTCAACACTCCCTCCCCACATCACCTGCCACCTCACCCCCACCCACACCACCCCATCCCCCCCTCCCTGGCCTGCAGTCTTATAATGCGTCTTGCCTAGTGTCTTGAGGATCAGCTGGTGATGGGGCGGGTCCATCTGGTGCTCCCTCCCCCAGCCAGTGCCACAGCCGGAGCCCTGCCCTTTGAACTGAGCACTGATGATGAGAGCTGCCCAGATGGCAGCCCTCCGCCCGAGACTCAGGACACCCCGGAGCTCAAGTCTGAGCATGACAGAGATTTCCCGTCTTAGCTGTCTCCAACTCACCCTACACCATCCCAGAGAAACTCAGCTGGATGGGCACTTTAGTGAAGAGGCTCCTGCGACACCCTCTGGTGCACACCACAAAGCTGATCCAGTACATCAGGTGAAGGTAGGAATACCGGAGGGGGCAGACGGTCGGACGGCAGGCCAATCCCAGGGATGAGCTGCTGTCCAAATGGATTTCGGGCTTTTGGAATGGATAGTCCCATTGATTGTGGAGATGCAGTTGGAAAACCAGGGACTACTTGAAGGGTTGTCGGTGAGCATCCAACACCTGCAAGTGCAGGAGTCCAACCGTGTGCAGGGGCAGGAGGTGGTGCCAACCATGTGTGCCACCCAGGTCAACACCAAGCACGTTGAGAGGATCGCCCGCATCTTGGCGGCCTGTTGCCTCCTCCTTAACATTGCACAGCAGATGGGCTGCGTGCTGGAGGATGAACAGCAGTCCTCGTCAACCACAAGGTTGTGGGTGAGGGTGAGGGTGGGCAGAACATGGGGCCCAGGCAGGCACAGGAGGCAGCAAAATGTGTGCGCCAGAGCTAATTAAAATGAAATGAAATGAAAATCGCTTATTGTCACGAGTAGGCTTCAAATCAAGTTACTGTGAAAAGCCACATTCCGGCGCCTGTCCGGGGAGGCTGGTACAGGAATTGAACCGTGCTGCTGGCCTGCCTTGGTCTGCTTTAAAAGCCAGCGATTTAACCCAGTGTGCTAAACAGCCCCTAAAGGGGGCAATGCGCACAGGATGCATCTGACTCATTCCAAGTTCACCAACTAGGGGGGGAGGGGCGAGGGAAAATTTTGCCAGGGAGACGGACACTGCATTCTACCCCCTCCTCCTGCATCATACATACTTGCTGCACTACCGAGTGGGGGCCCTGGGTTGGAAGTAACACCGAGTCTGCTCCATGGAATGGAAAATGATGACAACCTGCAATGCGATGAGCTCTGGTGCTCCGGATCGTTTGACAATGTCTGACTCCTGCCCATGGTAGCATTTCACACCGTCCACCTGGGTGATCCCTGCATGCGAGCTGACCATGCCATCACACGGTGCCATTGGATCCCTGGGGTGACAGTGGTGGGGACGGTTGAGAGGGGGAATGAATCCAGGCCACCCACAACGTACGCTCATCCCCCCACCCCCGTCCTCCCCACACCCCCTCTATGGCCAACCCAGACCTGCCCACTGCTCACACCCATCTGCAAAGCACCGAGGCAGGTTTTAACAGTGCAAAGAGTTGTTTAACATGACAATATATGTACAGATTTGTGCCCTAGCACCTGTAACTAAACTGTGGCCTGCACCAATGCCAACTTAACTGGTGTCTAACTTTGTGGACCTATGGACCCTAATGCTATGACTTGGTGGATCCCTAGATGGTGCATCAGGAGTAGAGGCGGCTTGCTGTGATTCCCGCCCTGTGACTTGGGCGGCCTGTTGGTGGCCGTCTTCTGGGGCAACCGGGCCTGTTTGGTCCCAGCTGCTGCTCGGGTGTCCCAGGTGAGCTGGTGCCACCTTGTTCTGTCTGCTGCACACCAGATGCGCCAGGGACAGGTGGGATGGGAATCCGAGGTGCTGCAGTGTTCCGGAACCTTCCCTGCAGGAGTCACGGCACGGACCCCATCATATCCTGCTCCCTCGGGGTGCCCAATGGCCCCTGGGCTACTCCATGGAAGGGGGAGCAAGCTGATCTAGTCCTTGAGGATCCCCTGCAACCAATCCTGGAGCCCTGCTCTGGTCATGATCAGGGTCTACACGCTCACGGCCATGGAGCACAGGGAATGGACCATTTCCGTCAGGGACTGCGCCACATCACCCATTGACTGTGCCACCACTTTCTGGGTTTGTGTCACATCAGCCAGTGGCTGCACCATCTCCTTCTGGGACTGGTCCACCTCCCTCTGTGTCGGCTCCATGGCGGCTAACGGGTGCAACCTTCCCAGACATGGTCAGCTGTGACTGGACCACGCTCAGAAGCGCTGCTGCAATTTTCAGGGGGCTCTGGCACATGGCTGCCTGTGAGGTGGCAACCCTGTCCTGGGACTCAGCCAGCACCCGCATAGAATGCCGCAGGCCTTAGACATGCTGATCCATAGCCAAAACTGTCGCTGGAGGATCCCTCCAGAGTGGTCCCTCCAGAGGGTCCCAAGGGGGGGGCACCCATACAGCTGGTGTCACTCTGTAGAAGCAGTGGCCAAGGTGGGTGCTCAGTGGGGTGCACTGCAAGATGGCTCCCTTGCAGGCCGCGGCAATGGCGGAACACTGCCCTAGTCCCATGGTGGGTGGGGGGGGGGGGGGTGGTCATCTGGCCACTTGGCCTGTTTCCTTGTCACCAACCCCCCCCCCCCCCCCCTCCCGCCACACACACACCCCACCCCATCCATACCGACCAGTGTTGCTCCTCTCCCGCTCACTCATCAGCCACGACTCTGGTTTCATGACTTTTAAAAGCATAAGTGAACAGCACCGTCAGGGATTCGGCCCATCAGAGGAAGAGAATCATGGAGGCCCTGGAGAGTACCGGGTCGGGCCCTCTAATGATATACAATCGCCGTTTACTGTGCGTGCATTCCGGACCGCATTGAGGCCACTGTTGAGGTGACTGAGAATTGCGATATGGTGTCAAATCGGCACCCGCCATGATTTTGGCGGTGGAACCTATTCCCAGCCCAATCGCGTTTCCCAATTTCCACATCAGCCAACGGAGAATCTCGCCCAAGATGTTTCCTCTGGCTGGTGTGTCTTAAAGCAGGGAATATCTCAGGATAAGGGGTAGGCCATTTAAAATTGACACGAGGAGGAATTTGTTCATTCAGAGGGTGGTGAACCTTTGGAATTCTTTACCCCAGATGACTGTGAAAGCTCAATCAGTGTGCATGTTCAACCAGTAACCAAGAGATTTCTGGAGGCTAATGGCAACAGGGATATGGAGATAGAACATAGAACATAGAACAGTACAGCACAGAACAGGCCCTTCAGCCCTCAATGCTCTCAATAGCACAGAAAAGTGGTGTTGAGGTCGATCAATCATAATCTATTTGAATGGAGGCGCAGGCCCAACAGGCTAAATGGCCTATTTCTATGCTCCTTTACTGTTAGAAGCAACTAAATCTAACATACCATAATTGCTAGCTGTATCTTCATGATACTTTAAGTGATGTTATGTATAACATCATCCTGGCCGCTCTGAATGCATGTATTTTTCACCCTTTCACCATTCAAAAAATATTCTACTGTCTTTAATACCCAAGTCGATAACTTGACACTTCACCATACTATATTCCACATTCTTACCCATTAACCCAACCTATCTGCTCTGCTGCAACATCTTTGTCACCTCCTCATAGCTTACTTTCTGACCAGACTTTGTCTTGTCAGTAAATTTGGATTTATTACACTCAGTCCCCTTAGGTAAGTCACTAATATAGATTCAAAATAGCTGAGGCCCAGGTATTGATGCTTGTGGTACCCCACTAGTTACAACCTGAAAATGTCTCTGAGGATTGGTCAATGGGAATAAAATAATCTATGCTAATAAGTTTTCACAATTATTTGATTCCTAAACTCATGTGCCACACCTTATCAAAAAGAAAATATCACGAGAGCCTAAACATTAGCTTAACGACATCATAAAACCAGTTTGCAATGATGTGTTTCCTGAAGCGCATCGTTGGGAACATATTTAGCATATTTTTGAATATCGTTAATACTCATTAAAATGGTTCCTCCCTGGGATCTTCCACCTCCCAACCCCGCTCCCGCCCCCCCATGCTGAAGCAATCATGCCGACATCTTTCACAACGCTACATATGGGTCGTGACCCTGGTGAACCACAGTGCCCTCAGAACCTGTTTACCTGCCTCATGCAGCGCTCCCTGCACCGAGGATTGTTCATCAGCTCAGCTGCCAGCAGCATTTCGCTCTTGGGGAGAGGGTTGGAGGAGAGTGCGGGGTGAGGGGAAGGGGTGCGGTGAAGCAGCAGTAAGGCTGGATGGCTTTCTGGTTTGGGGAATGGGCATTGGGGATATGCAGGCTGCGGCAGCACAAGGAGGTATCAGGTGAGGCCTGCATTTGGGTGGTAGGGTGGGCTCATACATGATTGTGGTGCCGTTGGGTGGGGTGAGAAGGTTTCTACATCACATCTTACCAGAGGCCTCAAGATGGGATCATGGTCCACCTGGGCCATAGGTACATTTGTACTCACAATGATGTTTTGAGTGTAAGGATTGAAGGGTCAAGGAATGAGGGAAAGCTCAATCTCTGGACTTTGAGAAGAATTTGCACATTGGCCCAGGGAAGGACCAAGCAGGTCTGATGCTGATACCTCAGCATCACCATCTTGCAACATGAAGCAATAGGGCAGCAAACAATTTAAATGAGGATGATCTCATCTGGTGAGTTTGCTGAGGACGTCTGGTAACATTGGTGCACTGCACTGAGGGGCTGAAGAAAGGGCCACCCAACAGAGATGAATATTCTCAGATGAGGAAAGGTGCACAGCTGAGACATGTTATGAGCCCTTTATTCACAATGCAGGAAATCAGGGAAGGTACAAATGAAGGGCACTCATGCGAGATCCATGATGATAAGTGGCAACAGTCGATGACCTTGTATTAACTCCATGGCCACAGACTCAAAATTCTGCAGAGCTAGAAGGGAATCAGGAGTAATTGGGCAACTTTACCTGTCTGACATGCTGGTTATGATCATTCCGCTCGCAAGTACACCCATGTGAAGCAGCAGCCCTGCATCGCCAAATAATCTCATATCTTAACAAAATAGCTAATAGATAAGAGTCTGGAGTGCTCATCTAAAGAGTAGAGGGAAGGGTAATGTTGAAGCACACCCTGCACACAACCTGATTTCAGCGGTAATTATTTGCCTGCACTATTACCAAGCGTTTGATCCACCAGTGACTCATTAGACATCATGGGAAGAAATAGGACCTTTAGAGCCTCATGCTGACTCGTGACTTTCTCTTTTATATACTGCAGAGAGAAGGCCACCAGGAAGACTGGTGCTGCATTGATTGTAACTGCCATTATTGCATGCAGTCAGGAGAGAAGGCGGGGAAGATAATGACGGTAGCACCAGGCATGCCGAAGACAGCAGACTCACTCTCCTGAGCAAGGGGCAGCAGGGTCCCATCTACACGCTGAGGATGGGAGTCCCAGAAGCATTGTGTATAGGCGCCTTGCAAGTCTAAGGGTGTACAGGACACACGTCTCTCCTGTAGATGAGTGAGAGACAGTGTCACCGACACCTCCACATGTCCAGGAATCTAATGCCTCACATCTGCCACATTCTTCACGCCTGGCACCCCGACGGGACTGGGAAGATATTTTCTGGACATGACTGTGAAAGTTGCTGTTATTCTGAACTTGTAGAGCAGTGGCTCTCTCCAGGGTTGAACTTGGGATCTCTCTATGATCTATCAGGATTCCACACCTAAGTGCTTCCAGGCTCTCTTTGCCAAGGACCACAATTACATGTACTTTGCGAAAGATCAAGCAAGCCAGGATGCCAGGGCACTGGGCTTTGCAGCTATTTCCTGCTTCCCACAGGTGCAGAGTGCCATCGACTGCACTCATCAGCCTCCATGATCTCCATGGCAGCAAGCACTTCAATACATCAAAACCAAGGGCTTTCACACGCTAAATGTGCAGCTGGTGTGTGAATACAACAATCCTGCAGGTTTGTGCAAAGTTTTCTGAAGACGTCCATGATTCCTATGTCTTGTACAGAGTGCAGATCCTGGATATCTTCAAGGGATTACACAGCATTTAGGGTTGCTCCTGAGGGACAAGAGTTACCCGGAAAGGGCATGACTGATTCCCATCCAGAGGCCAAAAACGTTCTCAGAGAGATGATACAATGATATTCATGCTGCTACTAGAATAATGGTGGAGCGCCCATTGGCATTTTAAAAATGCAGTTCCAGTTCCTGGACAGATCTTGTGAAGCACTGCAGTACAGTTACCCAAAGGGTCTCACAGATTATTGTGGTTTGCTGTTCGCTTCACAACCTAGTGATGCCAAGGGGGTAGAAGCTGAGATGGAAGTGCTGCAGATCTCCTTGTTCTCAATTACATTGACATCTGGCACTCGCAGTTAGGGATGCTGGACTGCTTTCATCCTCACCTATCAATGGGGGTGAAGCCTGAGCATGAAGAGTTTGTAAAGGTTGCCAGACACAATACAACATCTCCTCTTGAGCAAAGACAGTCCACCATCAGAGCTGTCCCTGGGTATCTGTAGAAGGTTCAATAACCTGCACGGAACACACAGGGCTGGGTTAATTGTTTTCCCCGTGTGGCTCGAGGAGTATCAGCTCCCCCACTAACTATGGGTTATTACCATGTGTATATGAGTTCGCCAGATAGGAACCGACCAACAGAGAGGGAGCATCCGGTGAAGACTTACTGGGCCCCTTTGTAAATATTATGTATTATAAATAAACATAGAACATAGAACAGTACAGCACAGAACAGGCCCTTCGGCCCTCGATGTTGTGCCGAGCATTGTCCGAAACCAAGATCAAGCTATCCCACTCCCTGTCATTCTGGTGTGCTCCATGTGCCTATCCAATAACCGCTTGAAAGTTCCTAAAGTGTCCGACTCCCCTGTCACATCATGTAGTCCAGTCCACACCCTAACCACTCTCTGAGTAAAGAACCTACCTCGGATATCCCTCCTATATCTCCCACCCTGGATCTTATAGTTATGCCCCCCTGTAACAGCTACATCCACCCGAGGAAATAGTCTCTGAACGTCCACTCTACCCCCTTCATCATCTTATAAACCTCTATTAAGTCACCTCTCATCCTCCTCCGCTCCAAAGAGAAAAGCCCTAGCTCCCTCAACCTTTCCTCATAAGACCTACCCTCCAAACCAGGCAGCATCCTGGTAAATCTCCTTTTCACCCTTTCCAATGCTTTCACATTCTTCCTATAGTGAGGTGACCAGAACTGCACACAATACTCCAAATGTGGTCTCATCAGGGTCATGTATAGTTGCAGCATAACCCCGTGGCTCTTAAACTCAAGCCCCCTGTTAATAAACGCGAACACACTATAAGCCTTCTTCACAGCTCTATCCACTTGAGTGGCAACCTTCAGAGATCTGTGGACATGAACCCCAAGATCTCTCTGTTCCTCCACATTCCTCAGAACCCTATCGTTGACCCTGTAATCCGCATTCAAATTTTTTCTACCAAAATGAATCACCTCGCACTAATCAGGGTTAAACGCCATTTTTCCAGGAAGGAACTGAGAAATGGACTTAGGAGAGCTAGATGGGGGCATGAAAAAGCCCTGGTGGGTAGTATTAGGGAAAACCCCAAGGCGTTGTACACTTATGTGAGAAATAAGAGGATGATCAGAGTGAGAGTAGGGCCAATCAGGGTTAGTGGAGGGAACACATGCCGAGAGTCTGAGGATGTAGGGGAGGCCATAAATGAATATTTTGCTTCAGTATTCACCAGAGAGAGGGACCTTGTTGCCCGTGAGAACAGTGTGAATAGGCTCAAACAGGTTGATATTAAGAAGGAGGATGTGCTGGAAATTTTGAAAAGCATCAGGATTGATAAGTCCCCTGGGCGAGATGGGATATACCCAAGGTTACTACGGGAAGCAAGGGAGAAGATTGCTGTGCCATTGGTGATGATCTTTGCGTCCTCACTCTCCAATGGAGTAGTACCAGATGATTGGAGGGAGGCGAATGTTGTTCCCTGCTCAAGAAAGGGAATAGGCAAACCCCTGGGAATTACAGACCAGTCAGTCTTACATCTGTGGTGAGCAAAATATTGGAAAGGATTCTGAGAGATAATATTTATGATTATTTAGAAAAACATAGTTTATTTAAAGGTAGTCAGCATGGCTTTGTGAGGGGCACGTCATGTCTCACAAGCCTCATGAATTCTTTGAGGATGTGCCGAGACACATTGATGAAGGTCGGGCAGTGGATGTGGTGTATATGGATTTCAGTAAGGCATTTGATAAGGTTCACCATGGTAGGCTCATTCAGAAAGTCAGGGGGCATGGGATACAGGAAAATGTGGTTGCCTGGATACAGAATTGACTGGCCGAAAGAGGACAGCAAGTGGTAATGGATGGGAAGTATTCTGCCTGGAGGTCGGTGACTAGTGGTGTCCCACAGGGATCTGTTCTGGGACCTCTGCTCTTTGTGGTTTTTATAAACGACTTGGCTAAGGAAGTGGAAGGGTGGGTTGGTAAGTTTGCCGATGACACAAAGGTTGGTGGAGTTGTAGATAGTGTCGAGGGCTGTTGCAGGTTACAACAAGACATTGGCAGGATGCAGAGCTGGGCTGAGAAGTGGCAGATAGAGTTCAACCTTGATAAATGTGAAGTGATTCATTTTGGAAGGTCGAATTTGAATGCTGAATACAGGGTTAAAGGCAAGATTCTTGGAAGTGTGGAGGAACAGAGGGATCTTGGGGTCCACGTACATAGATCCCTCAAAGTTGCCACCCAGGTTGATAAGGTTGTTAAGAAGACGTATGGTGTGTTGGCTTTCATTAACAGGGGGATTGAGTTTAAGAGCCGCGAGGTTTTGCTGCAGCTTTGTAAAACCCTGGTTAGGCCACACTTGAAATATTGTGTCCAGTTCTGGTCACCTCATTATAGGGAGGATGTGAATGTTTTGCAGAGGAAATTTACCAGGCTACTGCCTGGACTGGAGGGCATGTCTTATGAAGAAAGGTTGAGGGAGCTTGGGCTTTTCTCACTGAAGGGAAGAAGGACGAGAGGTGACTTGATAGAGGTGTACAAGGCGATGAGAGGCATGGGTAGAGTGGATAGTCAGAGACCTTTCCCCAGGATGGAAATGGCTGTCCACCATCTACAAGGCACAAGTCAGGAGTGTAATGGAATACTCTCCACTTGCCTGGATGAGTGCAGCTCCAACAACACCCAAGAAGCTTGACACCATCCAGGACAAAGCAGTCCGCTTGATTGTTCCCCATTCCACAAAAAACATTCAAACCTCCACCACTGATGAACAGTGGCAGCTGTGTGTACCATCAACAAGATGCACTGCAGTAACTCACCAAGGTTCCTTTTTCTACACCTTTCAAACCCACAACCACTACCATCTAGAAGGACAAGAGCAGCAGATACCTGGGAAGCCCACCACCTGGAGGTTTCCCTCCCTGTCTCTCACCACCCTTATTTGGAAATATATCGCCGTTCCTTCACCGTCACTGGGGCAACATCCTGGAACTCCCTCCCTAATAGCACGGTGGGTGTACCTACACCTCAAGGACTGCAGCGATTCAAGAAGGCAACTCACCACCACCTTCTGAAGGGCAATTAGGGATGGACAATAAATGCTGGCCTAACCAGCAACGCCCACATCCTGTAAATAATTTTTTTTTTTAAAGTAAATGATTACATTCTTTTTCTTTCTTATACAAAGGATGTCCATAATATGGCCATCTACATCCACTGCATTGGCGGACATTGATATCTAATTTAATACTCACAGCCAACATAAAAATGTGTATTATGAAAAGAATACTGCCTTCCCATCAACTCTATTATCAAAACAGTGTGCATTGAAGTCCTTTTTAAGCTTCATTCCTTCAGCTGAGTAGGTGTGTTTTCTGGCAACCCATGAAAAGTTAACATGGGCAAGTACTGTTGAAGCATTAATAAAGCAATGAGATGATATCATAACACATATCATGTCAACAGTCAGTCAGGTAAGTGATCTGGTATGTTAAGCTTTGTTGGAATAATGTACATTGCTCAGATCCAGTTGGGCTGCAGCTGTGGTGTTACTGATTGAGACACTCATAGCTGACAAATAAATCACACATTCTAACAGTATGATTGGGCAAGCCAATTCTGAGCCGTCATCACCCACCCCCATCACCCACCTGCCAACTAACACTATTCCTCAGTGGTTAACTCTAAAATTCATTAGCTGTCCCTCATCCTCACATACTTGGCAGTTACTAGCCTCACACCCACAAGTCACAGTTCACCCACACTGGCAGCTATCCAACTGTGACAGTCACATAGCCCAAACCTGTTGACATGCTTCTCACTTTCTTGCTATGGACGGTAACACATAACAGGAGGCAGTGGGCAAGAGCCGGAGGCGGAAAAATGCATCTGCATCTTTTAACCCTCTGTAGTCAACAGTGCTCGAAGGGGAAATGGGAAGGAGCATCGCTGAGGTTGATGGTGAGGGTGTCTGCATTCCACTCCTCCCTCACTCGAACCTTCCCAGTCAGTGCAGGCAGTGAAAATGAAGATTCACTTGATTTTATACAGGCAGCCGCTGGCTCAGAATTTGGCGCGTCACCTGGTCTAGAAACTGGGAAAGTGGAGAGATTTGCATGTGATGTGACACTCATCACAAGTTTATTACAACAGCAGGGGTAAAGGGTAGCAATTCACCGGACAATGTGGTTGTACACAAGTCCTGCTGCAGAGGACTCAGACCAAGGGCCGGGATTCTCTAATAATGGGGCACGCCCACACCCGCCAATGTCCTAACGCCCGCCAAAAAACGGGACCGAATCACTCCGATTTTAAGAGAGATAGCAGGGCCCCAGCATGCGCCCCGCAGCTCCTGCTGCCAATATGGGGCCCTGCCCTTCCGGCCGCGGATCTGCGCATGCGCGCAGCGGCCGTTTTCGCGTCGGCCCCCGCGCAACATGGCAGACCCCTATAGCAGCCCGACGTGGAAGAAGAGAGGCCCCCCCGGAATGCGCGTGCCTGCCGGTTGGTTGCCACCGATCGCGGGCCTGGCCATCGTGGAGCCCCCCACCCCACACCCCCCCATCCCCCCCTGGAGTCTGACCCCCCCTTCCCCCACCAGGATGGTCACGACCAGCCGCCACCATGAGCTCCCGCCGGGTGGAACCAGATGTAAACCACGCCGGCGGGAACGTGGCAGGATCTTGGCCGGTCTCTTCGAAGAACCGCCGCGGGGGCCTCTTTCAGCGGCGCCCGAATGGCAGCGGCCGATTGTGGGTAAGTGGCTGGCGGGTCTGCGGTAATCACGGAAGCGGCGTCGCGCCAGATTTCCAGCGTCATCGGCTATTCTCCGCCCCGCGTCGGGCGTGTTTCCGGCGCGGAGGGTCGGAGAATCCCGGCCCAAATGTCTAAAACCCAGGTGATAGAAGAACGCTGATGGTGTGACACAATCAAATATCTGGAAGTCAGGGATCAATACACCGATGGCAGGATCGCAACACTGGACAAACTGACAGAGAAATTCTAGCTAGCCAGGGGGAACGAGCTAAGGTACCTGCAACTCAAAAACTTCCTATGAAAGAAGGCAAGGATGTACCCACAACTGCCGCAACAGACACTACTGGAAGAGTTACTGGACGCAAGCATCCGAGATAAAGGGAACTGTTGCGACATATATGACTGACTGGTAGAAATGGCCAACACCGTACTGGACGCAACAAGAAAGAAATGGGAGGAAGACCTCTGGATTGAATTGGGTGGGGACTCTGGAGCGGAGCACTGCATAAGGTCAACTTCACTTCCATGTGCGCAAGGCTCAGCCTGACGGGGCAGCACGGTAGCACAAGTGGATAGCACTGTGGCTTCACAGCGCCAGAGTCCCAGGTTCAATTCCCTGCTGGGTCACTGTTTGTGCGGAGTCTGCACGTTCTCCCCGTGTCTGCGTGGGTTTCTCCGGGTGCTCCGGTTTCCTCCCACAGTCCAAAGATGTGCAGGTTAGGTGGATTGGCCATGATAAATTGCCCTTAGTGACCAAAAAGATTAGGACAGGTAATTGGGTTACAGGGATAGGGTGGAAGTGAGGGTTTAAGTGGGTCGGTGCAGACACGATGGGTCGAATGGCCTCCTTCTGCACTGTATGTTGTATGACTATGACTATGACTGACGCAGCTGAAAGTGGTACATAGAGCCCACTTAACAAGAACCCGTGTGAGTAGGTTCTTCCCAGAGGTGGAAGATAGGTGCGAACGGTGCCAAGGGGGCTCGGCCAACCACGCCTACATGTTCTCGTCTTGCCCCAGACTTGGGGGATACTGGGCAGCCTTGGTTCGAAGCAATGTCAAGGTGGTGGGGATGAGGGTCGAGCCATGCCCGAAGGTAGCGGTCTTCGGGGTATCAGACCAGCCAGATCTATATCTGGGGTGGAAGGCGAACACCCTTGCCTTTGCCACCCTGATCCTGTTTGGCTGGCGGTCAGCAGCACCACCCAAAGCTGCAGACTGACTGTCCGACCTCTAGGAATCTTTCCAAATGGAGAAAATCCAATTCGCCATCCGAGGGTCAGACGACGGCTTCCACAGAACGTGGGAGCCATTCACCCAATTGTTCCAGGACCTATTTGTGGCCAAATAACAAGCGGAAGAATAGCCAGGTAGCCAAGAATCAGGGGAAAGTAGCCAAGGCATGAGAGGGAGAGATAGACCGGAGGATGGGGGGGACTGACAGCTAAACCCAAGAGGAAAGAAAGGCGAACCACAGGAGAAGGGGTAGGGGAAAGAGTGAGGAGACAGGGAACAATAGAGGGGAATCAGTGAGGTGGGGGGGAGGCAGGGGAATGATAGCCGGATGGAGGGCCCGGGAACCAATAATAAACTTGGCTTCTACAGGGACAGGAAAATCCGGGTGAAAGACGGGACGAATGGCTGAAGCGGAGGTGAACGTGAGACAACGCCAGCGAAATCCATCCGGGAGAAACAAGTGACAACACCAACACCAGACCAATTCGAGTATTGCCCTCTGTAATTGTTTCTCCGGCACCCAAATGTATATCTACCTCCCCAGTTTCCCCCCCACTGCCACAAACAGATGCCTACTTATGTGTCAAAAATAATATTGCCAAAAGTCCGGAGTTGCTGCTGTTGAGCTGGTGCATAATCCCCTACCAGTTATTTTATTTTATTTTATATTTGTTCTTTTTAAGGTATGTTTGTGTGTGCTCTTCTCTTGTATATATATATATATATATATCCTATTCTGTGTGCATAGTGGTAATTATACTTTGCTCAGAAACCCAATTAAAAACATTAATTAAAAAAAATATATCTGGAACTTTGTAAAGCTTGCAGACAATGGGATGAATTTTGTCAGGACAGTGCAGTGAGAGCCCTAATGATGGTCCGGAAAGCTGCAGCAAAGCCTCGTGGACATTTTGGGGAGCTCCCACTCCGCCCCCCACCCCTTCCCCAGCGGTATTCTAGTTCCAGGGGCGGGATTCTGCAGGAATCGGCAGGCGGGCACCTCCGGCGCGAAGGTGTGGCGCCGTGCCACCCCAAAGGTGTGGAATCCTACGCATCTTCAGGGGATAGGCCGGCGCGGTTTGCACCGAGACGGCCGGCGCAGAAGGGGCTTGGTGCCATGCCAACCGGCGCCGAACGGCCTCCACCTGCCAGTGCGAGTTGACGCAAGCGCGGGAGCACCAGCATGTGCTGGCGTCATCCCAGCGCATGCACGGGGGGGGGGGGGGGTCATCGCCACGTCGGCCATCGCGGATGTCCACAGCAGCCGACGCGGAGCAATAGAGTGCCCCCATGGCACCGGCCCGCAAGCAGATCGGTAGACCCTGATTGCGGTCCAGGCCACCGTGGGAGCACCTCCCGAGGTCAGATCACCCCACGCCTCCCCGAAGATCCCAGAGGCCGCCAGCCAAGCCAGGACCTGCCAGTAAGTACCTGTTGTAATTTACGCCGGCGTGACCGGCCTAAAACTGGCAGCCACTCGGCCCATCGCGGGCCAGAGAATCATTGGCGGGCCGCTGCTAGCTGGCGCCAACCGGTGCAGTGCGATTCCCGCCCCCGCCAAATCTCCGGTAATGTGTTGGGTAAGCTGGGTCTTCGAGGACTGCATTTACTGCGGTAGTGAGAGAGACAGGCTTCCAACACTTGAAGGAATGCAACTCTATTTTATTGAACTCTTAACTATCATGTATACTTTAACTGTGGGTTGACACTATGCTGCCTTGACTGGAGACCTGAGGCTAACCTGACCAGACTATCTGACTACCACATGGTGTATGTTCTAGTTGCTGCTCACGAGCTCTGACTGTCTCAGAGGCTGGATCTCAAGAGAGCGGGAAAACTAGTGCCCTCTGGCTGTATAGTGGTCGTGTCCTGTCTGGTGATTGGCTGCTGTGTTCTGTGTGTTCACTGGTCATCCTGTGTGTCACTCATTGCCTGTCTGTGCACCATCATATACCTGTGTGTATATTCTGACACCCGGCACCAGAGAATTCGGCAGCCGGCGTGGGCGGGATTCACGCAGCCCCCCTGCAATTCTCCGACCCGGTGGTGGGGTCGGAGAATCCCGCCCCATATTGCAGTTAATGAGTTGCTTTCAGGGTTTCCGTCTTTTTAAGGACGCCTGCTTCTGAGAGCTGCTGGCCAATCAGAGGACTGACTATCTTCAGTCTCATCATTGCCACTGGAAACAATGATGTGGCGATGCCGGCGTTGGACTGGGGTGAGCACAGTAAGAAGTCTTACAACACCAGGTTAAAGTCCAACAGGTTTGATTCAAACACTAGCTTTTGAAGCACAGCTCCTTCCTCAGGTGAATGAAGAGTTATGTTCCAGAAACATATTTCTAGACAAAGTCAAAGATGCAAGACAAAGCTTTGAATGCGAACATTTACAGGTAATAATGTCTTTACATATCCAAAGATAGGGGTAACCCCAGGTTAAAGACGTGTGAATTTTCTCAAGCCAGGACAGTTGGTAGGATTTTGCAACTCCAGGTTGGATGAATGTAATGTGACATGAATCCAAGGTCCCGGTTGAGGCCGTACTCATGTGTGCGGAATTTAGCTATAAGTTTCTGCTCAGCGATTTTGCGTTGTCGTGCGTCCTGAAGGCCGCCTTGGAGAATGCTTACCCGGAGATTAGAGGCTGAATGCCCTTGACTGCTGAAGTGTTCACCGATTGGAAGGGAACATTCCTGCCTGTTGATTGTCGCGCAATGTCCGATCATCCATTGTCGCAGTGTCTGCATGGTCTCGCCAATGTGCCACGCTTCGGGAAATCCTTTTCTGCAGCTTCTGAGGTAGATAACATTGGTCGAGTCACATGAGTATGTACCGCGTACCTGGTGGGTGGTGTTCTCATGTGTAATGGTGGTACCTATATCGATGATCTGGCACGTCTTGCAGAGATTGCCATGGCAGGGTTGTGTGGTGTCGTGGTTGCTGTTTAGAAGGCTGAGTAGTTTGCTGCAAACAATGGTTTGAGGTTGCGTGCGGTTTTTGAAGGCAAGTAGTGGGGGCGTGGGGATAACCTTGGCAAACCCAACTGTTGATCGACTGTCATCGATCAACAGTTCCAATGCGCCACAGCAAAAAACCACACCGATCTCCTCAGAAGACAAACACGGGACACAACCGACAGAGTACCCTTCGTCGTCCAGTACTTCCCCGGAGCGGAGAAACTACGACATCTTCGCAGCCTTCAACACGTGATCAATGAAGATAAAAATCTTGCCAAGGTCATCCCCATACCCCCACTACTTGCCGTCAAACAACCGCACAAATTTAACTTGTCACTTATTAGCCCAAGTCTGAGTTTTGTCCACGTTCTGCATATGGACAAGACTGCTTCAGTATCTAAGAGTGTCATGATGATGGAGGAAAATTATTGAATTATGTACAAAGTATTGAACCTTAAATAAAATCTGTGGATTTAAAGAAATGAATAATAATAATCGCTTATTGTCACAAGTAGGCTTCAATGAAGTTACTGTGAAAAGCCCCTAGATGCCACATTCCGGTGCCTGTATGGGGAGGCCAGAACAGGAATTGAACCCGCACTGCTGGCATTGTTCAGCATTACAAGCCAGCTATTTAGCCCTCTGTGCTAAGCCAAAGATAGTGGAAGATGTAAATTCAAACACTGGTTAAATTGCTGGTCGGTGACACTGAGAGAAAGAAATTGGAACCACAGCCCGTTTCCAAACAAGGAAACCTACTTCAAGCTAAAAAGCAAACAATACAGAAACTAGTGGCCATCTCCAGTGGAGATAATGGGAGCTAATTATCATCTCAGCAAGAATGATCCTGCAAGAGTTGTCCCAAATGGATTGTGGGTTTTGCCTTTCAGGAATATACAAAAAATTCGATAAAAATAGGTTTTTGAATATGTGGAATTCTTTACAGCAGAGAGCTGTGGAGGTCGTTAAGTGTGTTCAAAGCTGAGGGCAGCATAGTGGCGCAGTGGTTATCACAGCTGCCTCACGGCTCCGAGGTCCCAGGTTCGATCCCGGCTCTGGGTCACTGTCCGTCTGGAGTTTGCAAATTTCCCCCCATGTTCATGTGGGTTTCGCCCCCACAACCCAAAGATGTGCAGGCTAGGTGGATTGGCCACACTAAATTGCCTCTTAATTAGAAAAAAAAATAATTGGGTACTCTAATTTATTTTTCAAAAAGTGTGTTCAAAGCTGAGATAGACAGATTTTTAATCAGTGACGGAATCAAAGGTTATGGGGCTACGGCAGGAAAATGGAGTTGAGGATTGTCATTTCAGATCAGTCGTGATCTCATTGAGTGGCGGAGCAGATTCGATGGGCCGAGTGGCCTACTTCTGCTCCTAGGTCTTATGGTCTAAAGCCAGGTCAGGTATGGACTAGTGTTAGGGTGTCAGTGCATGTGAGACACTGAAGAAAAAAGCCAGCCAACAGCAGACACCCCTGCGAAAGATTTTTCACAGTTATCTTCCTCTGATTGTGAAGCAAGTCAGCAAAGCCACAGCTGAAAAGGAAACAAGGCAGCATCTCAGCCAAACTCCAAAATATTGGAATCTCAAAACAGACTAACCACCTGCTACAGTCAGCGCTACTTAAAGGACGATTCGCAATGGCCACAACATTTCATCAGCGACCCCTCACGGACAAGTCAAGGACTGCTTTGTGTACTTTTTTTTACTTATTTGTTTGAATTATTCTCATTCATAATCTGTTTGAATGTGCATGTGTGTGTTTATCATTTCCTTGCATTTAGTCACTCTTTCACTCTTTAACTTAAATCCTGGTTAAATTGACTCCTTTTTGAAACATAAATATTGGGACTGGGAAAGTATTCATAAAGGGAGGGATCCCTTTTTATAGCTATTAACCTTGTTGCGACAACCAAGGGGATTGACTAAAGAAAGGGAGCAGTTCATTCCTCCTCACCTGTGGCCTAACAAGTTGGGATATCCCAACCACAAGTTAACAAATTGAGGGATCTCATCTGAAATTTGGGGGGCCTCGCCAGGGACTGGTCGTAACAGGAATCACGAATGGTACTGAATATTTTGCAAGCATGAGAAAACATCCTCACTTCTAACTTATGATGGTGGGAACATCATTAATGAAGCAGTTGAAGATGGTTGGGCCTGGGACACTACCCTGAGGATCTCTTGGAGTGATGTCCTGGGATTGAGATGATTGACCTCTAAAAAACCACAGCTTTTGTGCTTGGTAAAATTCCAATCAGCGTAAAGCTTTCTCCCTGATTCCCATTGATCCAGTTTTGCTACGGCTCCCTGTTACTACACTTGGTCAAATGCTGCCTTGATATCAAGGGCAGTAACTCTCACCTCACCTCTGGAGTTCAGCTCTTTTGTCCATGATTGATTCAAGTCTACAATGAGGTCAGGAGCTGAGTGGCCCTGGCAGAACCCCAGCTGACCATCAGGCTATTGCTGAGTAATTGCTGCTTTATAGCACTGTCGACACCACCTTCCATCACTTTTTTGATGATCAAGAGTCAGCTGATGGGGCATTAATCGGCTGGGTTGAATTTCTCCTGCTTTTTGTGGATGTGATACACGTGGCCAAATTTTCACATTGCCGGGTTGGTGCCAGTTTTGTACCTTAAATGACCACTTTAGGGCGTTGATTGGCAACAGGGCAAGAAGGTCATCCATGAGCCTTCCTGACGTGCACATCATAGCGGTGGAGGCGGGAAAGTGGCATGGTCCCACCCCCCACCTGATTAAATGCCTGCACTACCACCAAATCCACCATGGGGAGGAAAGAAGATTCCACCTATTGCGTTCCTAATCACAGTTCTATATATGTGTGGAGTTACCACATGGAGGTGAGATGATGCCTCGGGAAACAAAGGAAGAAAAATGAAGAGGTATGACATCCCAGTCCGCTGTCACAATGGCGAGGTTCAGACTGACTTTGGCAAACGTTGAGATCAAGTCGCCTGCTTTCCTCCTTGGTACCGATTGATACGATAGGGAAGTGGAAAATAAATCTTAAAGATGGGAAATTATTAGGCGTTCCTCGCAGTTTCTGAAATGCAATTCACTCTATTGAACAATAAGACATTATTAAGCGATTTTCTTGACCTGGAAGTGACATACATTAAATGGGAGAGCCTTGATATGCAGGAGATGGAAATCAAAAGAGAATTAGATTGATTTTTTTTACACAGCAGCTGAGTTGCATCTATCTATTTGGCAGCTGCTGATGTTTTACTGAGTTCAGTTATATGAACTGAAGATCCGAGGGGATTGGTTATGTATAGAGAAAGGGAAAACAGACCCCATGATATGGCTAGCATGATGGCTGAGTGATTTGAACCACTGAGCTTCATATTAACGTGACTGATGTCTGCTCAACTGATTGCATCAGGAAATGGGTAACCTGCTCATGCTCTCCAAGCAATGTTTGGCATGCCTCTTGAGGTCTATTTAAAATAGGAATGTACAACTTAAGGTAAGGTCACATTCTCTGATCCAGATTTTGCTGTTATACATTTGGAAGAAGGACCAAAGGGAAAGTAATTCATGGAACAGGCTTATAGATGTCTCCATAGTGGTCTTAGGACAGCAGTACAAGGAAGGGGATACTCCTCCCCAGCACCTGCAGGAACATCCCCTCGGCTATTCTGGTTGCAGGTGACTGGCAGGGTCAGTACCAACAGCATCATCCTTAGGACCTGACCTCACGGTAGGAAGAAGTTCAATTTCATCACAAGAAATAAAAAAAATTACTTGTATTTACACAGCAACTTTCACAACCACAGAATATCCCAAAGAGCTTTACAACTAATTTGTACTCAACAATGTCTCGCAACTGAAATGTGAGAATGACTAGACGTTGTTTGAGTGATACGTATGTCAAAATACTGGATAGAATTAATTCCTTTGCTCTTCTTTGAAATAGTGCAATCAATAAGTTTCTTTACCTCCACCCAACCAAAAGGCAACACCATCAAAAGTGGATAATGATCTCTTTTAAATGCCTCGATCGATGAGCTCAGTTGGCTCAACAACTGGTTCGTGATGCCAGCAGCTTGGGTTCAATTCCCATACCAGCTGAGGTTATTCATGAAGGCCCTTCCTTTTCAACCTTGCCCCTCGCTGGAGGTGTGGTGATCCTTAGGGTAAATCACCACCAGCCAGCTCTCACCATCAATGGCGAAAGCAGCCTCTGGACATCTGGGACTGTGGCGGCTTTTCCTTTTGCAAATTATCTTCAATCTGTTCCCTCTGTTCTCTCAGTGCTGCACTGCTGGAGTGTCAGCCCGGCACAATCTTTTTAAATATCAGCAGTGAGGGATCCTGGTCTGTGTCACTTAATGCTGACTGTAGCATGTGAAGCACGATGTAAAATTCAAGGTAAAAAACACTCAAGGCTTTCTCGGTGCCCTTTTATAAAAAAATATTTCTTTATTCTTCTCCTTTTTCGCATTTTCTCCCAAATTTACACCCACCAACAATAAACAATAATCAGTAATAAACAATAATCAGTAACAAATATGCCAATCCCCATAACAATAACAACGATCCCATCCTCCC
This sequence comes from Scyliorhinus canicula, assembly GCF_902713615.1. Classification (NCBI taxonomy): domain Eukaryota; kingdom Metazoa; phylum Chordata; class Chondrichthyes; order Carcharhiniformes; family Scyliorhinidae; genus Scyliorhinus; species Scyliorhinus canicula. The sequence continues at coordinate 197,595,325 of NC_052149.1, forward strand.
ACCAAACCCAAAACATTCGCCCATATGTTCACATAGACAACTGACAAAAAGGAATCAGGAATCACCCATGGCCACCATTAACACCCCCCCCTCCACCCCCCCCCCCCCAACCCTCCCACCCAACCCCCCAAATAATGTTTAATGTTATCCAGTTCTTGAAAGTGCATAATGAATAATGCCCATGAATGCCCTCCATCCTTCCCCTCAGTTCAAACTTAACCTTCTCAAGAGTCAAGAATTCCAACAGATCCCCCCAACACGCCAGGGCACAGGGTGGAGATGCTGCCCTCCAAGCCATCAGGATCCGAATATGGCCTCCCGGGGGACCGGGTCCAGTTTCACGTGCACCATTTCAGAAATTATCTGAAGAACCTCCTTCCAGTAATCCTCTAGCTTTGGACAGAACCAAAACATATGAACGTGGTTAGCGGGGATGCCCCCTGCAACGCTCACACACATCCTCTACTCTTTCAAAGAATCGACTCATCCTCGCCCTCGTGAGTTGTGCTCTGTATACCACCTTCAGCTGTATCAGCCCCAACCTCGCGCACGAGGTGGAGGCATTCACTCTCCGGAGCACCTCACACCAGAACCCCTCCTCCATATCCTCTCCCAACTCTTCCTCCCACTTTTCTTTGATTATGGTGCCCTCTCCACTTCCAAAATAGCTCCGTAAACCACTGACACTACCCCCTTCTCCAGTACCCCTGTTGTCAGCACCTCCTCCAGCAATGTGGAGGCTGGCTCCTCTGGGAAGTTCTGTATCTCTTTTCCAGCAAAATCTCAAACCTGCATGTATCTAAACATTTCTCCCAGCTCCAGCCCATACTTCGCTTGCAGCTCCTTCAATCCTGCAAACCGACCCCTAAGAAACAAATCCTTCAGTGCCTTAATCCCCTTCTCCTCCCATTTCCGAAAATTTCATCCCACCTCCCCAGGTCAAATCTGTGGTTCCCCTGAGTCGGCATTTCTCTTGACCCTGCCCCCAACCCGAAGTGTTGGCGAAACTGCCTCCAAATTCTCAATGAAGCTATTATTACCAGACTCCCTGAGTATTTCCTCAGGGCTATCGGGAGTGGCGCTGTTGCTAGTGCTTTCAGTCCCGAATCCCTGCACAAACTATCCTCCATTCTGACCCACTGGGAATCAACCCCTCTTACCCAGCTCCGCACCTTCTCCACATTCACCGCCCGTAGTAATACATCAGGTTCGGAAGAACTCAACGTCCTTCTTGGGAGTTGTTTCTTCTCTTCATATCATCGTAGAATCACAGAATGGTTGCAGCACAGAAGGAGATCTTTCAGCCCATCATGTCCATGTTGGCCCTCTGCAGGAGCAATTCACCTCATGATGCTCCCCAGCCTTTTCCCCATAGCCCTGCACATTTTTATTTTTCTAATAATGACCTAGTTCCCTTTTCGAATCCTTGAATTAACCGTTCCTTTACCACAATTTCAGGCACTGCATTCCAGAACCCATCCACGCGCTGCACAAAAATGTTTTCCCTCAATGTCGCCATTACTTCTTTAGCCAACTATCTCAAGCATTCCTCCCATCTATTCTGTCGAGGCCCTGATTTTGAATACCTCCATCAGATTTCCTCTCAACCTTCTTTCTCCAAGGAGAGCAATCCCCACCTTCTCCAATCTATCTTTGTAACCAGAGGTTCGGCACCCTGGAACCATTCACATTCATCTTTTCTGCACCCTTTCTCATGCCTTCACATACTTCCTAAATTTAAATTGATAATTTGCCTGGTTCTATTGGTGAATTTGGCGGGTTACTGCAGCAGGCATTTCCTGCCTACCATATTGTGGTCTTGGCAGTCCAAGCTGCTCACTAGACAGCAGTTCAGATTGAACACAACTGAAACAGCAGAGAACAAAAAAGGATGTAAACTGTTTCATCTGCACTGCAAAGCGTGTACAGCACATATGCACTATTAAAGCAATCTGCAGTTGGCGGCAACAAGTTATAATGCCTGTTATTCATCTGCAGCTGTTGATGATTTTTCTACTCTCATTGCAGTCCAATGCTAGATTAACTTGAGTCACACTCTAAATGCGGGTGGTTACAACATGAACCAAGGCCGTCCATCATATTTGATTTTGCTCTCTGCACTTATTCCAACTGGGTGGGAGGCCTCTGGCAATGAGATTCTGCAGCTGTTTGCTGGGAACAAGGAATGGTAACCAAGGGATTCCTCCTCCTTCCTCATGAGGAAGCTTTCCTGACAGCTAGACTGTCTCTCAGAATAGACAAGTGGGAATTTGTAGAGACTGAATATATGTTACCCCACTCAAATAGGTAGACCTTGACTTTGATTAATAGTAAAACAGGTAACAGCAAGTTGGCAACCAGTTTTATGTTTCTCAATTTTTATTTCCATTGATTTCAATGAATAAAAATTGAGAAATCTAGAACAGGCTATGACTTGCTATCGTTGTACACTTTCGCACAAAGTCAAGATCTGTCCAATTATTTTTCCGTAGGGGTTCCAAATATTTACCCTGACCAGAAAGATATTTATATGGTGTAGCTAAATTAATGTCCTTATTTATGTCTGTTTCATTGGAAAGTAACATTGGCTTATATGGAATCCTTATTTGGGTTAAGGAGAAAGCTCAGCTTCAACTGAAGGTATTTTCCCTTTCTTAGAAGTTACCTGTGTTGCTCATTGTGTTCTCTCTTTAATTGGCTCTGTTTATGGCAGTTAATATGGATGCCGTCCTTAATTCTAATTACGTTTGCTCAAGAGTCGCCAGGTATCTTTTGATGCTGCCACAAGGTTCAAAACCGAATACTGATCAAAGACTTGATACACCAGTTAGTAAGTTCGAAATCAATGCTCAGTTATTTACACACAGAGTCAAATATACTCATGCACAAAACTCTACTAGCTAAACTATCACTACTACTAAAGCCAATACTTAGCTTCGGGTGCCCACTTAGTCAGAGGAACAATGGCCGTTGTCCGGTTCTGAGGCTGCTGGCGTCGAGCTGTTACGGAATAGTAGCTAGGAGCGTCTATCTTGTAGCGTGCGTTGACTTTGGACTTACTCGTTCTGGTGCAGCTGCTAGGCAGGTCTCTCCTCGCTGAGAGCCAAGGCCAAGAGAGCGATTCTCTCTTGGGGGCTTCTTCTTATACCCAAAGGGGCTTCACGCACTTTTGGGCGGGCCTTGAACTTGGTCCCAATTAATTGGACCGTATCTTGATCATCGGTATCGATTTCCTCCAATAAAGGGGTGGGTGCCCTGATTGCTGGGTGTGTCCTAGGTGGCCGTTGGCCTGCTTAGTCTCCTTTGGCGCCAGGGTGTCTGCTTTAGTATCGTTTACCTAAATGTTACTCTTTTGTCCCCGGAGATGGCTCATTAGTATGGTAATGGCTTTGCAGTATCGGTCTTGTCTGGGAGCTACAGCTCCAATCAACAGACAAACCTTGCTCCTGCTTGCTTTCTCAGTATTGTCCATTTTCCCTGCATTCTTTGCAAAGTGTCCATTTTGTAATCGGGACATGGCCACCCCAGGTGGCTGCACCTGAGAAGAATATGGTGCTGATAGTGAACTAAACTGTATCAAGGATGACCGTATCAAGTGACGTTGATAAGATGATTTTCTGGAGAAATTAATAATTATTGGGTCAATCTCAGCAAATTTCTGAACAAAAATTTTTGTCTGGGAAAAGCCGTGTCCAAAAACTGTATTTTAATTCTCAATCTGCAATTCACCTTTTCTTAGTCGTTTTAATATATTTCGTCGAAGGTTACGACAACTTCCAGGTAGTATTGACATATATTTTACAAACCTCTCTCAGCTACCTGTTGAACCTGGAGCAATAAAATCTCAGTCAAGAGCCTCGTCTCGGCTTTCGCTAAAAGACTGCCGAAAATGTTCTCAAGCTGTGTTATGCTGTAAGATTTGCATTAAACTGACTGTTTTTATGTCATGTTTTAATGCTTTAAATTAAATTTGACATCAGGGGAAAAGTACATAATAATTATTTCTGCTGTGTGGCTGAACATTTATTATTGAAGCGTTTTATGTGAATTCCTTTCAGAGAACAAGTAGGTAAAATATGATTTTTTTAAAAGTAGAAGTAACCATTTTTCAGGTGCTGCTCCTGTATCCTGTACAATCCAGGAAATTGGACATATAGTTAAGGAGCCATTCATACTCCACGATCCACCAGATAGCTGGGCATCTGATCTTCCACCGAGCAGCATTCAACAGCTGGGGAATAGATAGACAGTCTACTCTCAATCCATACCATTTACTTTTTCCAGCTGAGAGGGTAGACTGATGGCAACTCCCCACAGAGTGTAACAATTTCTGACAAAATGGTGATCAGGCACTCTGCTAACATGCCACAGAAGCCTTACTTTCCTCTTGTACATTCAAAACATCCACAGTCACCACACTAAGAATTACAGGGATTTCTGAGTAAGATGCCTAGGTCTTGTACTCATAAGCTCTGGAATATCTCAATGTCAGCATCTTCAATACTCTAGCTCCAATTGAAGTACAAACAATAGAACCGTGGGATGTGTTGCCGTAGTGACAACTTATTGCCAAGTAGTCAATCATTGCCATGTTATTGCCAAGCTGAAAATTAGGGTTAATCCTTTTGCAATGCTGCCTGTCATACATGTTTTTCCTAACTTTGAATAGGTCCGAGTCACAAAATAAAATCATTACTTCAGAAACAAGAAAAATATTAGGTGAAATGCTGATGTGTTAATCAGCACGTGATAGAACATAGAACAGTACAGCACAGAACAGGCCCTTCGGCCCTCGATGTTGTGCCGAGCAATGATCACCCTACTTGATGAAATAGGGGATAGAATTTCCCATACTTAGACTATTTTACTTCACCTCAAAATTCATCAAATTTTACTATATTCTTGTCATAAACCGTGGTGCATAATACTGTTGCAAGAAAGGACAGCAGTCCCTCTCCAGAAAATCTTCAGAGAAGTTGATCTAAAGGCTATCCGGAGTAGCAGCATTAAAGATTCTTGCTGAATGTTTTTTTCCAGATATTCCCATGGGTACGGGTGGGTTTGAATTCCTAGCCGAGAAGCAATTAAGCAGTGTCAACCTCAACCGACTCTGATTCATATTTACCAGGGATCCATCCTTTGATGCTTCAATGTTTTACTCCTGACTCAGGATATACAGTTGCAGACTGAGTCCTGCAAGAAGCTGACAATGCGACTGTTGTTGGGACTCTTCTCGGGTAAAGAATTGATTTTTGCTGCCAAGTTAGGTAGCTCAAGTCAGGAAATTTCCTAACTCAGTCGGCCTGCTTCGATTTAATAGGCCTTGTTAGACCCAATTTTCACTCTGGGGAGGTGGGGACAGGATTGAATCAGTCCTGTAGACCCTGGATACAGATGCTAGGTGGTCACAGAGATGGCCCGTGCTGTGGTGACCTGTTAAAAGGCTCAACTCCGTTCTCTGGGACTTGATTGCAGTTGTTTTAAAAGCTGTCTACCTGTCCCCTGTGCAAATGCTCTGACACCTCACCCACAACCCAATTCCCCTCCATGCAAACCGCAAAAGAGGCCATTTGTCCCATTGTTCCTCTGCAGGCTCTTTGAAAGAACTTTGCAATTATTCTAATGTGCTTTTCTCCCACAGCCCTGTAATCTCCACTCCTTTAAGTATTTGCCCAAATCTATTTGGAAAGTGACTATTGAATCTGCTGCCATCATCCTTTCAGGCAGCTCAGCCTAGATCATAATAACTTAAAATCCCGACAGTGCAGAAGGAGGCCATTCAGCCCATCGAGTCTGCACAGGCCCTTGGAAAGAGTCTTGGCCTCCACCCTATCCCTATAACCCATCATACTCTTTTTGGACACTAAGGGGAAATTTATCATGGCCAATCCACCTAACCTGCACTTCTTTGGACTGTGAGACGAAACCGGAGCACCCGGAGGAAACCCCACAGACACTGGGAGAAAGTGCAAACTCCACACAGAGAGTTACCCAAGGCAGGAATTGAACCTGGATCTCTGGTGCTGTGAGGCAGCTATGCTAACCACTGTACCACCATGCCGACTTGTTGCATAAGTAATATTCTTCTCAACTCACCTCCTGCTTTTTTGCCAATCACCTTAAATCTGTGTCCTCTGGTTACCGCCGCTTCTGCCACTGCAAGTAGTTTCACTCTAAATACTCCATTAAAATCCTTCAAGCTTTTAAACGTCAGCTGAATCTTTCTGCTCTAAGGAAAAGAGACCTAGCTCCTCTCACCCCTCCACAGGACTGAAGACCCTCATCCCTTGTACCATTCTGGTAAATCTCCTTGGTGTCCTTACCTCAGCCTTCGCATCCTTCTGAAAATGTGGAGGGAAAAATTGAATACAATACTCGAGTTGAGGCCTGATTTATTAAAGTTCAGGATAACATGTTTGCTCTTGTCCTCTATTTGTTGTAACGCTTTCATAGAAGGTGTCTGCTATGCATTTGAGGTAGAAGATTCTAACTGTTTGGAGTTCATCCAGGAAGCCTCATATGGAAGAGTGGATTGTTAGTTCCTATTCCGCTGGTATTTTATGAGCAATTCTACCGAAATGCCTATTTTTTTCAGGATATTCCTTCATACTCAGACCAGTGTATCTAAGGCACTCAGGGATGGTTGCAGATAGGTTTCCATATTTAGTTACAACATATTGTGTGAAGTGTTAGCAGTAATGAGTCACTGAGAGGCTTTAATGTTTCCCGGAATATGACTTAAGACTTAATTAATGGGATGAGTACCTGCAGCTATGTGGAATTAGTATAAACGACGTAATCAGAACCCAAACGAGTCTAGAGAGCCCAGACACTGAAGGAATTCAAGGCAAGATACTAGACTAAACATGTTTAAAACCATCACTATTACATCAATCGCAAAAGTTAACATTAAATAGTCTTTTCATGCTGCATGTGTCATTCTACACTGTTTGTGTACTGTATTGGAATGAATTTCTGGACAGACTATTACCTGAATGATCAAGTCAGAGATAAATCAGAGTGCAATGATGGTAAAGTAAAGTCGCCATAGTCCAAGATGGCTATAGGCTGCTTTTCCCTTTGACGGAGAGAGCTGACTGGTGGTGATTTAACCTGACGATCATCACACCTCAAGCGAGGGGCAAGGTTGAGAAGGTGGGCCTTCATGAATAACCTCAGCTGGTGCAGGAATTGAATTTGGTACGTGAGGATTTAGTGTCACTGTATGAGTTCAACTTTTTTTCAAATTATTTCCCAGGTTGTTTACCTAGTTCCTGGCCAGCCTCCAGGATAACAGAAGAGAGGGGCAGTGAAGTATTCTTTTGATTGTTCCATCCTGTGAGAAGACACTTGACTTTCATTTTGAAACATGGTGACACTGAAATCAGGAGGTCAATGGCCGAGCAGAATTACCCTCATTACTTGTGTGGTGAATGCAAACTATGCCAAGAGCCACACTTGTCCCAGCCCTGCATCAGAGTTTCCACTCAAACCTTTCGGCCAGAGCCTCCATCAACGTCAAACAAGTTCAGTGGCATTGGAGGAAGTGGAGACAGGGCACAATGTTCAGAAGACAAAGGGATGGTGCCATATTTCAATGCGTCACAACCCCTTATGCATTTTGTTAGGATTGCCAGGGCTTCCCCTGAGGAGCCGAGCAGAGTCTGAAATTGCAACATATGTAATGAAGTAGGAGGGGAATTCTTGGCTACCTAATGCAATTTGCTGGCAATGCTGCCACAGTATTCAAATGTGTGGAATCAAGAAGCTAACAGTCAGGTCGTCTGGCCACCCTCAGACTGGAATTCTGGTGTTCCTTCAGTGATCTATTGTATTTATCTGACTGTTTTGAATTATGATACAGTATTATGAGATAAACAGAATGTGACATTTGCCATTTGATTATTTTCAAAACTTTCTTTTCAATGTGAATAAACAGATGATCACTGGAAAGAATGATATTGTCATCTCAAAGGGCAACATATTATTAAGCAATTTAACTCAGGACCTGATTAACATTACAATTTGGGACACATTCCCTGGGCTGGATTGTCCGAGCCTTCGCGATCGGCACGGGGGTGGAGAATCGGCGTTTACGCCGAAATCCTGTCCGACACCACTCCCGCGAGTCTCCGGTCCCGCTCGGGAGTCTCTCACCAGTGAACTACGCGGTGTGGGTCCCCGCGATTCTCCGAGGAAAACTGGCTGAGTTCCTGACGGCGTGGTTCTAGCCACATATCGGCCGTTGGGAGCAACAGGTGGCGAATAGGCGGACTCCTGACCGGAGGTGCAGGGCCCCATACCCACAGTCGGAGCTGCGAGAAACATTCCGGGGCCCTGTTAGACCACTGCAGGTAGGAGAATCACTCAGGGCTTTCTTAAGGAAAGTCCAGAGTGAAACACCAGCGTTTTAACACAGGCGTGGGACATAGCCCCATGTTTGGAGAATCCAGCATCCTATTTAGTATTTTACACACACTGGCAATCAGGAATAGCTTTTCAGAAGAGACAATGAAAATGATCCTTCCCCAGAGTGATTCTCTTGAAAGGAGATTCCATTTTGTGGCAACATCCATGCTACCCGTTCCTAATGAAATAAACAGCAGTGATTGTCAATCACATAGTTTTTGAAACTGGGAAGTGAATGAATTTGTTAGCTTGAAAAAAAAGTATTGACTATTTTATTCTGTATGTTTATTTCTTTCTATCCTGGATTTAAAGAAAATGTTTCCAGAAGAGGCTCAAAGTTAGACATTCTTACAGGAACGTATTCATAAGGTCTGGAAAGGGGCTGGTTTAGCACAGGGCTAAAGAGCGGCTTTTAAAGCAGACCAAGCCATGCCAGGAGCACGGTTCAATTCCCGTCCCAGCCTCCCCGAACAGGCGCCGGAATGTGGCGACTAGGGGCTTTTCACAGTCACTTAATTTGAAGCCTACTTGTGACAATAAGCGATTTAATTTCATTTCATAAGAATTAAACATGCTGGCTGGTATTTTCCATTGCCAGTAATGTTACCATCATATTTTGCAATAGATATATTTGGGTTAATTCCAAGGTGCCAGGAAAGTTTTGCTACTTCTATAGGCAGGAAGGGAATGACTTTGAATCAAACGTTGGATCCTGCAAAGTTTTCTACTCTCAGCAGGAACTCCGGTTGCACCGAGATGTTAACTGAGCATGGGTGTATGGAATTAGCAATTTTAGCATCAATAACAAATGTTGCAATGGAGTGGGAAGAGAGAGAATCATGTCATCATCACACTTCGTATATTTAAAAATATACTAAATCATGCTGCTAACAGTTACAGTGCGGGTCCTGCATTTACATGTTCTCTCTGCTAGAGTCATAGAGTCATTTACAGCAGAAGAGGAGATCATTTGACCTATTAAGTCGATGTCAGCTGTTCATAGAGCAAACCCGTCAGTCCCATGCCCCAACCCTTTCCAACAGTGCTGCACGTTTGGGTGCAATCTACCCCAATGGGAACAGAATCCCATAAACGAGCGTGTTTAGCCAGATATTTCCCAGCAAAAAGCCCCATGCTATCAAATGGGACTCTGTTCCCATTTGGGTAGATTTGGTGCCTCAGCAGTGAACGCTAAGACTGTGCTGCACCTAGTTATTGTTTTCTGCACTGAGGAGCTCAGCTTGCTGGAACTCCTCAGTGCAGACGGAGATCGAGATGTCATTTCTAAATGAAGTCCTGATCTCTCTACTCTTGACTCGACCGCCAAACCCCCCAAAACACCAACTCACCTATAAGGGGGTCTCCAGGCCACTCTCATATTCCCCTACACCCTCACAGGGCACCACCAGGCCTGATCCCCTTCGCTGGCAAAATGTCAGCTTGGCCCCTTGGCACTGCTAGCCGGTAACCCTGGTAATGCCCCCACAGCTGGCAGTGATACCTGGGCACCTTGGCAGTGCCAGGTGCCACCCTACACAGGGGCAAGCACTTGAGAGCCGCCAATCCCCTGGGAGACCCCCACGAGTGCCATTCCATCTTGCCCTATTTATAGGGACCAGCACTGAATGGCGCTCGCCTGAGGTCTCCAAAGCTTTAGATCTCAATGCCTTGGTTAGATTGTGGCAGTGGATATCAGAGTGAGACTAGCTGTCTCGCCCTAATATGCAGACTTGCTAAAAAATGGTCAGCCCAAAATGGGCGAGATTCACATTGCGACATCTGATGAGATCGCGTTAGATCCTGTGAAGCGGAGTGAGCTGGGTAGATCCCGGAAGAGGGATCTCCCAGCACCCACCGGCCGCATCGCACCACACTACCCTTTGGGAGTAAGGTAGCCGGTAGATCACACCCTTTATTTCCCTCCACTATCTATCCAATTGCCTTTTGAAATCATTTAGCATCTCTGCTTCCATACAGTGACATTCAGTGAGCTCCAGGTCATTACAACCCATTCTGAAAAAACATTCTTCCTCAGTGTTCTCCCCTCTCCTGGATGTCTTGCCCAAAACCTTCAATTTTGTTCCCACGCTCTTTTTACTTGTCCACTTCAACCAAAGCTGCCATAATTTGTACACTTTTATCAAGGGAGAAATTCTCCGTTTGGGAGCCAGCCAGAGGAGAATAGCAATCAATTTACAATTGCTCTTGGAGCACAAATCGGAAGTAATTCTCTATCACTTGCCACACAAATTTATGCATGGTGAGGAATATGAGGGATTTCTGAGGGAATGCCGATATAGGGTCATCATTTTGAGCACGATGCCCAATAGCGAAGCCCCGTGGCTGGTCAGCCCTCCCCGGACCACAAATCAGCTTCCCGCCCTCGCCCCCCCCCCCCCCCCCCCCCCCCCCCCCCCCCCCCCCCCCCTGCACCGCAGAGCAGACCCCCCCCCCCCGCGGATTTCCAGGATGACCCTTCTTTCCCAAGTACACGGGTGACCCCCCCCCAGGACTCCCTAATGAGGTAGACCCCCCACGGACCCCTGTAATAGAGAGATAGAGAGACCCCCCCCCCCAGGCACCCCTGTCTAAAGGGACCCTGACAGAGTCCCCCTAACTATAAAGACCCACCCCCTAACTATAAAGACCCCCCCACCCCCCCCCCCCCAAATGGGTGCCGCATTTTACGACAGGCCGCTCGGAGAATTGCCGCTCGCCATTTCTAACGGTCGAGCGACGGCCGAGAATACGACCGGTTCATACCGGCGCCAACCACCTGGTCGCTGCCGGCGTGAACAGCACGCGAACGCTGTGTGTGCGGCCTGTGGGGGGGGGGGGGAGGGAGGATCGAGCACCGGGGGGGTGCTCAGTGGGGGTCTGGCCCGCGATCGGTGCCCACTGATCGGCGGGCCGGCGTCTCTAAAAGACGCACTTTTTTCCCTCTGTCGCCCCGCAAGATCAATCCTCCATGTCTTGCGTGGGAAGGACGGCAACCGCGCATTTAGGTGGCGCCACTTTGACTCGGGCGCCAAGGCCCGGCGCGTGAAATTGACGCGGCGCCGCTCCTAGCACACTTGGGGTGGGAGAATATGGGGCGAGGAGCAGCCTCCGACGCCGGAGTCGGCAATTAGTCTCCCGTTGGGAGAATCGCGCCCCATGTGTTGATTTCCTGGTGAGTATCTTTATTTCCCTCTCTCCAAAGTTATAAAGTTGGCTTAAGGAATTGGGAAACTAAAAATATATTTGTTTTATAATTAGAGTTAAACGAAACATTTCAGTTAACTTTCCTTTATTTAAGTGACAACAGAAGAAAAGAATTGAGTAGCTTGCGAGTCTTTACTTTTTGAAGTTGTATGTTTTATTGTCTAATAGATAGAGGAATGGCAGGGAAGCTCTGAACCCAATAGGGAACAACCTGTTCCATCTGGGAATTTCAAGATATTTCCAGTGTCTTAGATGACCATAAGTGCAGCAAATATTATCAACTTCATCAACTCGAGATCCAGGCTTCAGATGTTCAGCAGCAGCTGGTAACACTGCAGCACATCCATGAATTTGAGAGCTTTGCGAATAAAACATTTATGGATGTGGAAAATCTGTAGCTTAAGAGTATTTGGGTTTTTAGTTGGGGGGGGGGGGGGGGGAGCGTGAAATAGGATGAATGAGCTTCCTGCTGAATTTCCACCCACCCTGACCACTCAGCCACCTAAAGGCCGTTTCACACCCAGCCTCAATTTTTCGGCAGGTGGGAGAATTTCCCGGGCATCTGGGAAGCCAAAAATGATTAGGTTTGGGCCTCAGGTGGGAAAGGGAAAATGGGTGGGAGCATCTCTATCAGAAGTCCCCTTCTAACCTCGGGTGCCCCCTCGATAGAGGCTCGGTGGTGACTGGACCTCCCTCCATGCATCCACCCCCAACACCCCAACCCTCAACCATCAAACCCACCCCCTTTCTCCCCCCAGGCCTTCCATACCCTCCCCACCTTGAAAGCACAAAAACAGACCTTTTCCTCCACCCCTGAGACTTAACTCCATGGATTTCATCAAGTTCCACTTCCGTCATTTGCAGCTTCTGTCGCTGCAGGGATCAGAGAGTTGCAGGATAATCAAATTGGCCAGCAGTTCTCTAAGGCTGATTGAAAGGTGGAAGTCCGCATGCAGCCAATTAAAGCTTGTTGGAGTGTGAAACGGTCTGTCGATGAGGATGTGTTCCCGGCTGAATCGACAGGACGGGAAATCCGGGCATCCTAAATATCCTGGCCATAGAGTAGTTACAATGGGGGACCTTAGTTATCTAATTATAAACTGGGATGTAGACTAGGATATTTCTCCTGTATCTACTACTCTTACTTCTCAGTCATATAATTTACCATAATTTTTTATCAGCATCATCAATGGTTTTAACGTTAATCCTTTGCTCTACAGTCATCTGACCTAAAACATCCTGTGTAGCTGGGTATCAGATTTAACTTTCTACTGCTCCTGTGGAACACATTGGAACATTTTATTATGTTAATGGAACTATATAATTGCAACTAGCTGTTGTACATTAGTGAGTGGTTGGACTGTCCGCCACAAACATGTCAATTGAAGGAAAATTCAGGCTACTGGGTCAGTACACAAGGCTCCCAAATCACACATTACATAGGTTTTTGGAGCTGTCTGCAATTCTCAAAGGAGAATTAGCTTCATGCATTTCTTGTATATAGCTAATATTTCAAATTGTATCAGTTTTTCTATTGTGTATTCATCAGGTTAAGACACAACTATCTACCAAACTCATGTCAATTTTCTCAGCCTGGGTCACTTTGACATATTTTGAACATTTCCACAGTGGTATGGATGGAATAAAGCTAGCGACTAATTTTGGTGAACCCCATGATTTTTAAAATATCAGCTTTTTTAACGCTGAGAGCTGATAGCATCAGAAAGTAGGTGGCTAATATTTCCACAGTTCAGAATGTCTGAGTGTGCGCTTAGGTTGCTGACCATACTTCTGTTTATTAAGTATTTTGTGCAAAGTGCGAGTTTGACAAATTGCAAATCCTGAGTGTAAGATGTCTGGCATTTCTCAACAGGCAGTCTGCACAATCTAATTAAAAATAAAATTTAAGTTGGCTGTTTTAAATCTTACAGATAATGAAGCCACTTTAATGCTCACATTAAATGTGCAAGAAAAATGCATCTTCATTTATTTTACTATCATATATTTTGAGTGATTTGTCAAGTAGAATATATGCAGCTGGCAGTTAATATGGTGGAGATTTTATTTTCCTCTTCCTCCTATCTACTGACTTTTAAGAAGCCATTTTATTCCTTAAAATGCACATGCTGTGTTTTCTCCTTTTAAGGTTTGCTCCAAAGCTGTAAATCCCACTGGATAGAACCAATCTAGGGAGATTGGAAGATCTGCACCATCGCACAGCCTGTCCTGACTTCCTCTCAGTCAAATGATTTCCAGATGTGTGCTCTGAGCTCTGTATGGTGCATTGTGGCATTTCATTACTGGCAGATTGTTCCCTGTCTTATTAATGGTGGCTACCGTATTCTGGCAGAACAGCAAATCTTTTGTGGCGCAGCAAAAGTCTTAGTATCGTTCTGAGCAAAACCGTTTGATGTTTATGCTGTGTGACACGGAGAGCCAGTAAAATCTTTGTACAAAGCAACAAAATGCCATGTCAAAGCTGAGGAAGTAGGTTATTTTGCTATAAATGGCACATGTGATCAGATGGATACAGCCCTGTATTTGTTGTATCCCATAGCTTGTTGCAGAGCTGGCCTGAGGGTCTTGAAAGAAAATGGAAAATTAGAGGCTGCAGTCACCTAGCCTTTGGATGAGCTGCGCTGATGAAGGTGGCTTGAGAACATCATGTCCTAATTTTTGGGAAGCAAGCTCTTTAATTGCAGAGCTCCTCGGAGAGGGTCTCACAGACGCTGCACTGCTTGTAAATTATATTAGTGGGGAAGGGTAATAGTAGATATCTGTGTCAGATGAAAAATTGTCTTCCTCTTCTTCTTTGGATTCCATACTATGAACATTAATCTGTCTAGAATCTTGTTTAGCAGATTTAAATGTGAGTGAGGATCTCATTGAGCAGAAAAATGGTTTAATTTGTCACATTGTGAGCATTGTGTTCCTCGGGCAGGGCATTGTTTTTGGAAGTGGGAGGTTCCACACCATAAACACATCATGACATTGACATCATTACGCATGACACTTCTTCGCTCATGCGCAGATCGGCTTTCATCCATCTCACATTTTTTCACAAAATGGGCATGTGTAGGGTTTGTGTACGTGAGGCACAAGATGGCTGCCATCCAAAATGTGCATCTTCTTCAACTGCGACACTGCTTTTGCACACTCAACCTCGTAGCAGATTTTCACGCCCATTTCATGGATATAATACTCTTGGTACTGATCCTTACATTGTTGATGAGAAAGGCATTTTTTGATCGCGATTTCTAAAGTTAAATCCTTTTGTCTCAGTAATCTTTCTCTGAGGTGCTCATCATTGATACCAAACACTATTTGGTCCCGAATTAAAGAATCATGCAGTGCTGAAAAGTTGCAGGATTGTGCTAGCAGTCTTAGATCTGTTACAAAGCTGTTCAACAATTCCCCATTGTTTTTTAATCTTTTAAGAAATATGAAGCGTTCAAATGTCTCATTCGTGTGGATCTTACAGTGGTCGTCGAATTTGTCAAGAGTAACATCAAACTTTGTTTTGTCTTGACCCGCAGAGTATTGAAAAGAGTTGTAAATTTCTATTGCATGTTGACCATCCATAGTTAATAGCAGCGCAACTTTGCAAGTATCAGTTGTATTAGTTAAATCAGATGCTTCCAGATAAATTTGAAGCTGCTGTTTAAACAGCCGCCAGTTTGCATTCAAATTACTGGTTACCCTTAGGTGTCGAGGAGCTTAAGCTTTGTCCATCGAGTCATTTGTATTTTAAGGTCTGTTGTTTGCTGATGATGCCTTTTCTTTTTCTGATCTTACTATATTACTCTATCTAGTTTACTGAAGCCAAATCCTGGTACCATGTTACATTACTCATTGGTAATATGTTGTTGCTCTTTGCTTTATATTTCCAGAATGGTCTGATGGTGTGATTCTAAAGAAAACAGCAATCTTCAACTTAATGCTAATTAGTTTTAATGAATAACAAATTGATTAATGTTGAGTTTGTTCACTCTTGCAGAACTATAACTAGTGATTAAGTCATTCAGAATAAAGTATGGAATATATTTAACTACATGTACTAACTATGCTATTGTCTATCTCTTTAACACACTGCTGTTTAGTGACTCCAGGATCAAAGAGACACAAGATCCTTTGAGTTCACATATTTATACATGAACCTAGTGCTGCCATCTAATGGTTGTCTTACACTATGATGTAGTCATTAACCCTTTATATCCCTTTATATATACATATCATTTCAAGTGGGTTTGTGGGTAGATTAAGAGGAGGCTCAGAAAAGTGCAAAGAAACTCCAGGGCAAGTAGTTTAAAAACACACATGCAGCAAAACTGACTCCCACTCAAATTACATCACTAAGAAAATGGTGTTTATCCAGCGCCCCTAATCCACCTAAAAGACAAAGAGATTTACCCACTTACAGACAAGAGAGAAACATTGCCTGCTTCTTTCAATTCGTACCCTGTCCAGTTTCCTTCACAGCTATTACTTGTACAACCCTAAGTGTGCAATACGTCTCAAAAGTTTCTAAGTGAGGCAGTGAGCGGGAACTGCCGCGAGCTTCCTGACGCTCAGCCCAGCGAGGCCAGCAACACTATTCAACGTTAACTGGTCCACGTAATGAGGCCCCACGGGCTTCTAACCACAAATGAAGGCTTGGCAGCCAATACGCCAACACCACGCTCGCCAGCCCCCCCCCCCCCCCCCCCCACCTCCCCCCCGCCAACAAGGTCGAACAACACTGAAGCAGCACTTGCTCAATCAACCCCAGACAGTCCACAACAATGGCACCAAGGAGACTAGCCTCAAGATTCAGGGTGCAGACCTGGGGAGGATCATAGAAGTAGTGGAGGCCAGGGGAGATGTCCTGTTCCCCCGAGGGTCCTGAAGGTTCAGCCACAGAGCAGCCAGTGCTGCCTGCGATGAGGTGGCAGCGGCTGTAAGCTCCAGGAGCCTCACCAGGAGGACTGGCCTCCAATGCCACAAAAAGAGCCCCGGGCTCTTTGCCTGCGGGCAAAGGTGGCTACTCACCTTCTCGGCTCCCCGCAGAAGCCCTTCCACCAGGTTCACGTTTTTCAAAAGAAGTACTAATCGGCACCAGGGTGACCACTTGCTGGGGAGGCCGCTGAATCATGGGGAGGCCGTTGGATATGGGGGGGGGCTCCCGTTAATTGTATGGAAATAGGGCTTATGTGGTGATCATTGGTCTCTTGCCACGCTACGGCAAGATTCCAATTTTGCCTCCGGGTGTGGGCTTGTTGCATCGCAGACTGTTTGGCGCCTGGCACGGTTGTCATTTACAGCCTCTCCCTCGACAGTGCAGTGAGGCCGGAGAATCACGCCTTAAAACTCCATACTCCACTTTAACAATCTCGTAGCCCCAGATCTCTTGGTTGACCCCCCCCATCCACTTGGCATGTATTTCTCAAATGACGCTCTTAATCACATTAAATCGAAGAATTATTCCATTTTTGCAGGGCATTTGGTGCACAAAGCGCCAGAATGGGCTTCCACAACTTTAAGTGTCTCATGCCCTCTGAAACATCACTAATTTAGCAATCTCTGAATGTTGAGACCCTGAAAAGCGGTTCCTCTTTCAGGATCTATTGGAGGTGAATTGCTCCTAAACTGGTTTATTTCAGTCATTGAAAATGAATTCTTATGCAAATCCAAATGAATGTTCCAAAGTTTCTGAGTCAATGACCCGAAAACGCTTCAGGATTCAAGCAGAATACTTGGATAGTAAATTTTCAGAGCTCTAAAGTCATTGGCGGCTCTAATGAGTACACATGACCCAAAGAGCACTGGATGCTTCAACCAATCATGTAATTGTGGTGATATGATCTGCATACTTGTCTGCCATTGGGCCAGAACATCGGCTTATCATTGGCCCTGGTCGGTCATGTGCCTCTCGACCGGTTGGCCGAGAGGCTGAGTTAACCACGCCTCTATTAACGAGATATAAATGGTCAGACGCCTGACGATCGTCCCTTTCCATTGTAGACGATCGCAGAGCTGTGTTCTAGTCAATTAAAGCCAGACTTTGGTAAATCACTCGCCTCGCGTACAATTGATGGTACATCAGTAATATGAAAACACTATTCAAAGAGTACTTATTGCCTGACCGCCAGTTGATTTGACTTCAGAAAAAAACCTGCAGATCAACATGCTGTCTGCTGGGGAGTTCATTATACAAATGTCTTTGTTGTAATACCGCAAATCCTTTCTGAGACAAGCAAACCTCTGTTAACATAAGGCCGCATTTTAAATGACGTCCCTTTACATATCTGGACTTGAGTGCAGAGACTGCAGCAACAGCTTGGTAATGATTGTTTACCATCTGTTACTTTCCTTTGGTCTCCGATGGATTTTTTTCAGCCTTCCAGTGTGTGTGTTACTCTCTCTCCTTAATTCTCAATGTACTGTACAGTGTCTTCATTTCCAGGGGTTCATATTGAAGGTCCATGCTGGTCACATCACACAAGTAAGTCAGTAGAGCACAACTTCAATTCTTCCTCACGACTCTTGACAGTGGAGTATAAATTAATTTCAATTATTCTGATGGGTAATTCCATTGGTACTAATAATTGCAGGAAATATTTGTGTTTAGACACTTGCTATATGTCTTTACATTTGACGTTGCAAACAAAACAATTCTCAAAAACAACAGAAGTGGCAGGTTCAAGGGAAAATTAATTGATGTTAGTTAGCTGATGTGAAGCTGTGAGAGGATTGTGAAATTTGGTTGATACCCCATTGGGCATGATTCTCCCAAAAGGGAAAATAAGTCCCCGAACGAGCATGTTTAGCCGTGGGTTTCCCAGCGTTCTGGCAGTGGCACCTTGGCAGTGCCAGGCTAAAATGTGGGTGGCACTGCCAAGGTGCCAGGCTGGAACTTCCAGGGTATCCAGGTGGCACCAGCAGTGCCAGGCCACTACCATGCTCAAAGGACATGCAGTTGGGGGCTTCCGATCCCCTGGGAGACGCCCACGAGTGCTGTTCCATCTGGTCCCCATTTGTGGGGACCACTGCTGAACGGCACTCCCCTGAGGTCTCTGAGGCAAAGGAGATGAATCCCAACACCTTAGGTACCTCAGGAATCTTGACATTAGAGTGAGGCTAACTACCTCGCTCTAAAATGTAGATTTGCCAGAATGTGATCCCACCCACAATGGGCGTAATTTACATCAATGTCTCGTGAGATCGCATTGGGTCTCGTGAGGCGTGGCGAGCCGGGTAGATCCGGGGAGCGGCATCTCCCAGCTTTTATCAGCCACTCTGCCCCACAGCGAGCTGTTTTTCTGGCACAGCATGGTCGTTGGATCGTGCTTACAATTAACAAATACTCCTTATCCAAATCAGAATAAGACCTATTCCTGTGTTTGCACTGATTTCAAACAGTTCAGTTGTATTTAGTGACAAGTGGAACTAAGATCTCAAGATGAACTCAAAGTCCGTTGTATGTTTTGATCAGCTATAGTTTCCACTGCTGTGATTTTCCTGCTGTGTGGGTGGACAACAAAAACAACATAATAATTAGCCACCATATTTATGGCAAAAACAGGGGAAATCTCACTTGCAACTGCGCCTTCCTATTGTTTGCAGTTGCATCCAGAATCTCTGAACAAAGGTAATTGCACTTCACCAGGGTGCAAAAAGATGATTGAAACTACTTCAAGACCCAATTTGAGCTGAAATCAACAGAGCCTTTTAAATTGGTGAGTACCTTGTATGTACTTATGGAACTGTCTGGATTAGTCAGCATACGTAACACATTATTTGTAATTGACTTATTTGCTATTGAATAATAGTTTGATCTTATTTACCCAATAGAAGCTGTTACCCTTCTTAATCATGGCTGGTACTGTTGGTCTGGGGGGAAATAAATTGAAGGCCATAAAAACAGCAAAGTGTCAGTTCCGGCGAGAAACCCGGAGTGAAATCCACCGACGGTGACTGTGGGATTTCTTGAGGAATCTTACGCAATTTTAAGAAAAGATATTCTCCCCACGGGCATCACGGCACGTCCAGGCGCTCTCCCGCTTATTCACTCACCCCGGAGAAACTTAATCAGTGCAGTCGCTGGGGAACTCAATATAAACGCCTCCCCACCACTTGTTCCAGATCCATTCGAGGGGGATGGCAACACGGAAGCCAGCTCTGTGTTTAATGAGGGAGCCCTGACCAGACATCTGGATGGGGTGCAGTAGAGGTCCCCCTCTATTCACAATCGGGGAGGCAGCCCATCAGCAATATTACCACCCCCGCCTGGGAGGCAAGAGCTGCCTTGGTCACTGCTAGCATTCTG